>NC_090020.1:4534262-4840668 GCF_036417845.1 Apteryx mantelli
GGAAGCAGAAGTAAATGCCACCTACAGTTTCAATATTACTGGGAGAATTCTATTATATTTGCTCAAAAATCTTGATTCTGTTGCCAGCTGAATGTTCTCTCTGGAGGCGTCGGCTTGTCCATCAAGTAATTTTGCTGAATGTGAGTCGAGCAAGCTTCTTCTTCAGATCTTTCCTGTCAGGTGACTGTATGCTCAGAAATATGTAGCAAGATATAATGATATATGGTATTGTAGTTTTCAGTGGCAATGATATATAGAGAAATGCAAATAATACAATATACTCCCTGGCTATGCAAGGCCTCTGCCAGCTGTACACCAAGTGCACCTTGGCGTGTCCTCTCACTAGCCACACTGTAAGCAAACCTCCTTGTAGCTTTGCAGCTACGGCACTTTTTTGGGGAAGTGCATCACTCACCATGACCCCTACAAAGAGCTCACAGGCTAGTTTCCTTTGGTCCTTTGCTGGTCCTTGAAAGTCAATTCCAGCCCCACACCAAATGCACCTCTGTGCTTCCTCTCTCTAGCCGAAGTGTAAACAAGCCTACTGGTAGGCCTGTGGCCACAATATTCCCCTGGAGAAGGCTTTTACTCACTCTGGCCGCTCAGTAGTAGATTAGAATTTTGAAAATAGGTTCACGCAGAATTCCATACAAGACTCCTAATAAAAACCAGAAAGATCACGATGACTTTATATACCTACTTTTGTATACTTTACTTAAAAAAAAGAGCCAAAATATTCTTAATGTCTTCTCACTGTACAGATCAGTGATAAATCCAGCAGTTTTTGATTAAATTCTTCATTCAGGATGAATGCCATGCCTTTGCCAAGCCAACAGGAGGGCTGGGTATTACATTGTCTGTTGCAATCATAAGTATAATTATAAGGTTTGAGTAGGAACTATATGTAACAGCTAAGACAGTTCCTCTTGTGTAAGAATCTTTGCCGTTTTGATATGTGACTGAGTGATATCAAGTCTGGATTGTTTTTTACATTCTGGGCTGGCCCATTTCAAATCTCTTAGGTAAACTCATGATGTTATTGCAAATGACCTCCCTCCCCCTTAAATTACCTAAGTCACCTCAAACTGTTAATTTTAACCTGTCTTGTAGAACTGGCAAACCATTTCTATTTAAAAGCTTGTCTGCTTCTATGGATATATGTCAAAAGCATGCAGACCACTGATGGCTTCAACTTGGTGTAAAGTTTTTTAAAAAAAACTAATACCTGAATTAAATATTTATTTTCTATTATAATGCTGGTACATCTGTATTGGAAAAGCAATAGTGTTGCTGCTGTTACAGCTCCCACCTTCCCATGCAATGTATAGGACTCAATATGTCTAAGGAGTAGAGGGAAAAATTATCATTTCTGTGTTGTATAGAATTTGAATTGCAGTGCCAACATATTTGCCTCTAGTGTTATGATGTTGCGATCTTTGTACTGCAAATATTGTTCTCCTGTGGCCTCAGTCAGAAGGTAGATTGCAGCCCATTCATTCTGCATAAGAAGTTCAGCTGTGTTTTTGAATATCTCCAAGGATAGAGACTCCACAGCCTTTCTGGGCAACCTGTTCTACTGCTCAGTCACCCTCTCAGTCAAAAGGCTTTTTTACATTTTTAGATGGAACTTCCTGTGTTTCAGTTTGTGCCCATTACTCCTTGTTCTGTTGCTGGGCATCTGTGCTGAACAGAGAAGGATCACCTCCCTCGACCTGCTGGCAATGCTCTTCTTAATGTAGTCCCCGCAGGATACCATTGGCCTTCTTGGCCACAAGGGCTCATTGCTGGCTCATGGTCACCTTCTTCTCCACCAGAACCCCCAGGTCCTTCTCTGCAAAGCTCCTTCACAGTTAGTCAACCCCCAGCCTGTACTGGTGCATGCGGTTATTCCTCCCCACATGCAGAACTAGGCATTTCTCTTTGTTGATCTTCATGAGGTTCCTCTCTGCCCATCTCTCTAGCCTGTTGAAGTTCCTCTGAATGGCAGCATAGCCCTTTGGTTTAACAGCCACTCCTCCCAGTTTTGTATCACCAGCAAACTTGCTGAGGGTGCATTCTGTCCCTTCATCCAGGTCATAGATGAATAAGTTGAACAAAATTGCAGCCAGTACTGATCCCTGAAGTACACCACTAATAACTGGCCTCCAGAGAGACTTTGTGCCACTGAGCTCTGTCATTCAGCCAGCTCTCGGTCCATGTCTGCCCATCTAGCCTGTACTTCCTCATTTTGCTTATAAGGATGTTATGGGAGACAGTGTCGAAAGCCTTGCTGAAGTCTAGGTAGACAACATCCACTGCTCTCCCCTCGTCTACCCAGCCAGTCATTCCATCATAGAAGGCTATCAGATTGGTTAAGCATGATTTCCCCTTGGTGAATCCATGCTGACTACTCCCAATCACCTTCTTGCCCCTCATGTGCCTGCAAATTATGTTATATAACCTTTCCAGGAATTGAGGTAAGACAGACCAGCCTGTAGTTCCCTGGATCCCTCTTCTTGGTGGTCAATGATCTGGGAGGCCAGGTCATGTTCTCCTCAATCCTGCCAGTGAGGGGGATGGATGAGAGGAGGAGGAGACAGACTTTCCAAGTTAACAACTGGCTGTACCGCTGGTGTTGGCAACAGGGTTTTGGTTTCTACAACCATGGGACCCTGTTTGAAGATCGACAACTGATGGGGAGAGATGGGATCCACCTCACTAAGTGGGGCACTCGTGTCTTTTCCAACAGGTTGGCCAAGCTGCTAAGGAGGGCTTTAAACTAAGAAAGATGTGGGAAGGGGAGAGTTATAGAGACAGGGGAGTTGGCAAAACATGGCTCAAATTGGGATGCCTCCAGCAGGTGAATGCAGCCAGGGAAGTGCGCATGGGATGTGGCTATGGAGGATCCTCTTGTATCCCTCCTGGGAAACCTGCATGCTCCATCACCTCTCTGAAATGCCTGTATACCAATGCACGCAGCATGGGGAACAAACAGGAGGAACTAGAGATCTGTGTGCGGTTGTAGGGCCATGATCTCATTGCCATCACAGAGACATGGTGGGATAGCTCTCATGACTGGAGTGTTGTCATGGATGGCTATGTGCTTTTTAGGAAAGACAGGCCAGGAAGGCGAGGTGGTGGAATTGCTCTTTATGTGAGAGAGCAACTGGAATGTATTGAGCTGTGCCTAGGGGTGGATGAAGAATGAGTCGAAAGCTTGTGCGAAAGGATTAAAGGGCAGGCTAACATGGGTGACACTGTGGTGGGTGTTTACTACAGGCCACCTGATCAGGAAGAGGAAGTCGATGAGGCCTTCTACAGACAGCTGGAAGTAGCCTCACAATCCCAGGCCCTGGTTCTCATGGGGGACTTCAACCACCCCAATATCTACTGGAAAGACAACACAACTAGGCACAAAGAGTCCCAGAGGTTCCTGCAGAGCACTGATGATAACTTCCTGACACAGGTGGTGTAGGACCCAATGAGGAGAGGTGTGCTGCTGGACCTTGTACTAACAAACAAAGAAGGACTGGTTGGAGATGTGAAGGTCGGGGGCAGCCTTGGCTGCAGTGACCATGAGATGGTGGAGTTCAGGATCCTGCGAGGAGGCAGCAGGGCACCAAGTAGGATCGCAACCCTGGACTTCAGGAGAGCAAACTTTGGCCTCTTCAGGGACCTACTTGGAGGAATCCCATGGGTGAGGGCCCTGGAAGGAAGGAGTGTTCAAGAGAGCTGGTTAATATTCAAACATCACTTCCTCCAGGCTCAAGAGCGGTGCATCCCTATGAGTAGGAAGTCAAGCAAAGGAGGTAGGAGACCTGCATGGATGAGTAAGGAGCTCCTGGCAAAACTCAAGCAGAAGAAGGAGGTATACAGAATGTGGAAAGAGGGACAGGCCACTTGGGAGGAATATAGGAACGTTGTCAGAGTAAGCAGGGATGTGACGAGGAAGGCTTAGGCCCATTTGGAATTAAATCTGGCAAAGGATGTCAAGGACAACAAGAAGGGCTTCTTCAAATACATCAGTAGCAAGAGGAAGACTAGGGAAAATGTGGGCCCTTTGCTGAATGGGGTGGGTGCCCTAGTGATGAAGGATGCAGAGAAGGCAGAGTTACTGAATCCTTCTTTGCTTCAGTCTTTACTGCTCAGGCCAGCCCTCAGGAACCCCGGATCCTGGAGGCAAGAGAGAAAGTCTGGAGGAAGGAAGACTTTCCCTTGGTGGAGGAGGATCGGGTTAGAGATCATTTAGGCAGACCTGACACCCACAAATCCAAGGGCCCTGATGGGATGCACCCACGAGTGCTGAGGGAGCTGGCGGGCGTCATTGCTAGGCCACTCTCCATCGTCTTGGAAAGGTCATGGAGAACAGGAGAGGTGCCTGAAGGCTGGAAGAAAGCCAGTCTCACTCCACTCTTCAAAAGGGACAAGAAGGAGGACCCAGGAAACTACAGGCCAGTCAGCCTCACCTCCATCCTTGGAAAGGTGATGGGGCAGCTCATCGTGGAGGCCATCTCCAAGCATGTGGAGGAAAAGAAGGTGCTCAGGAGTAGTCAGCATGGCTTCAGCAAGGGGAAATCATGCCTAACCAATCTGGTAGCCTTCTATGATGGAATGACTGGCTGGGTAGATGAGGGGAGAGCACTGGATAATGTCTCCCTTGACTTCAGCAAGGCTTTTGACACTCTCTCCCATAACATTCTCATAGGTAAGCTGAGGAAGTGTGGGTTAGATGAGTGGACAGTGAGGTGGATTGAGAACTGGCTGAAAGGCAGAGCTCAGCGGGTTGTGCTCAGTGGTGCAAAGTCTAGTTGTAGGCCTGTAGCTAGCGGTGTCCCCCAGGGGTCAGTACTGGGTCTGGCATTGTTCCACTTCTTCAGCAACGACCTGGAGGAAGGGGCAGAATGCACCTTCGGCAAGTTTGCTGATGATCCAAGACTGGGAGGAGTGGCTGCTACTCCAGAGGGCTGTGCTGCCATTCAGAGAGAGCTGGACAGTCTGGAGCGATGGGCAGAGAGGAAGCTCATGAAGTTCAACAAAGGCAAGCGCAGGGTCCTTCACCTAGGGAGGAATAGCCGCATGCGCCAGCACAGGCTGGGGGCTTACCTGCCGGAAAGCAGCTCTGCTGAGAAGGACCTGGGAGTGCTGCTGGACACCAAGCTGAGCATGAGGCAGTAATGTGCCCTTGTGGCCAAGAAGGCCAATTGTATCCTGGGGTGCATCAGGAAGAGTGTTGCCAGCAGGTCGAGGGAGGTGATTCTCCCCCTCTACTCAGCCCTGGTGAGGCCACATCTGGAGTACTGTGTCCAGTTCTGGGCTCCCCAGTACAAGAGGGATGTGGCACTACTGGAGCAAGTCCAGCGAAGGGCTACAAAGATGATTAGGGGACTGGAGCATCTCTCTTATGAGGAAAGACTCAGAGAGCTGGGCCTGTTTAGGCTGGAGAAGAGAAGGCTGAGGGGGCATCTTGTCAATGTATACAAATATTTTAAGGGAGGGTTTCAAGAGGATGGGGCCAGACTCTTTTCAGTGGTGCCCAGCGACAGGACACGAGGCAGAGGACACAGACTGAAGCACAGGCAGTTCCATCTGAATATGAGAAAACACTTTTTCCCTGTGAGGGTGACAGAGCACTGGAACAGTTTGCCCAGAGAGGTTGTGGAGTCTCCTTCTCTGGAGATATTCAAAACCCGCCTGGACGCGATCCTGTGCAACGTGGTCTAGGTGACCCTGCTTGAGCAGGGGGGTTGGACTTGAAGGTCTCCAGAGGTCCCTTCCAACCTCAACCATTCTGTTATTCTGTGATTCTGTGATTCTTCTTGCCCTTTTTGCAGATTGGAGTGGCATTTGCTTTTTTCCAGTCCTCAGACACCTCTCCTGATCACCATGACTTCTCAAAGATGATTGAGATGGCCTTACAATTACATTGGCCAGCTCCTTCAGCACTCATGGGTGCATCCCATCGGGGCCCATGGGCTTGTGGATGTCAAGTTTACTTAAATGATCTTTAACCCAATCCTCCTCAACCAAGGGAAAGTCTTCCTTTCTCCAGCTCCAGGGCCAGGGATTGCTGAAGGCCAGTCTTACCAGTAAAGACTGAAGCAAAGAAGGCATTTGGCATCTGTGCCCTTTCTGTGTCCTTTGTCACCAGGACCCTTGCCCCATTCAGCAGCAGACCCACATTTCCCCTGGTATTACTTTTTGCTACTGATGTATATGTAGAAGTCCTTCTTGTTGTCTTTGACATGTCTCACCAGATTCAACTCCAGATGGACTTTGGCCTTCCTAGCCCCATCCTCACATATTTGGACAATGTCCCTGTATTTCTCCCAGACTGAACATAAACAAAGACTGCAACATACAAGTGATAAATACGTCACCATAATAATGTATTTTGGTTATAGTCTGGACACATCGTGGTATGTCAGTCAGGGGTCAGTTTTACATTTCTGCTTGTGGACAGCTACCTGTTAGGCATTTTTGCCCTTAGCTGTGATGGAGAATGATGATAAGAAGTGGATTTGTTTATTGTGTTTCATTAGATTGAGTACATACATTTCCCAAAGCAGCATCCATAGCTATTGATCAAAAGTATGAAAAAATAAGTCATAATAAATAAATAAATAGATAGATAGGTAAGTAAGTGTACACTAGAAATCTCAAATAGGCTTTTATATCCAGGGATAAATTTCATCCCAATGTTTTTTGCTGTTCCCCTAGCCTGAGTTGAATTCCAGTTAAATCATATTTTCAGGGCCTAGGCAGAAGTGGTACATGTCTCTTGTTGGCCAATATAAAATACATGATATTTTACCCATTTCAGATGGAAATTGCTTTCAGAACTGAGATAGAAGCAGACTAATATAAGGAAAATTATTAGGCATTGCATACAATAAATTTATTGGAATTGCATGCAGAAGTTTTAAAGTCAAACTTCCTTTTCTTTTAAGACTATGATTCCTACTCCAACCCTCAGATTAAACGTCGGATTCCTTTTTCTATGCTGATGGAAAGAAAACTAAAAAATATAGCTAAGAGTCATTCTGTGACAGGTGGAGCAAGAGGGAGCAAGAACAAGCACATGTCCATGGGAACTTTTGGAAAGTTCCTTGCAGGCAGAGAGATAAAATCTCTGCAGTATCAGATGGAGTTGAGGTAAAAGCCCTGCAGCATGCCCACTTTGCTTTCATTAAGAGTTAGCACTGTTGAAAGGTTCAAGTTATCCTTTTGTAGAGTAGCCAGAGAATAGGTATGGAGTTCCATGGACATTGAGGACAGCATATTAACAAGAAGCCTGTTCCTGGTACAGCTTTACAGGTCAGCTCTGGTTCCCCACATGGCTTCTAGGTCTCAGGCTTGATTCTGGTGAAAAATCTGCAAAAACTTAATCAAACTCGCTTAACTGAAGCCCTAGCCGTTCAGTACCTGTTTTGGGGTAACTTATGGAAACTCCAGGTAGGAAGAAGGTTCCTGTCCCTTCTGTTTATAGGGACAAGACAGTCCCTATAAGCAACATAAGAGCCTATAAAGTAAGACGTGCTAATGTGTTTTGTCTTGTCATCTGATTTTTCGCTAGTACCTCTCTTCCCTACATATCTAGGCAAACAATGTCTTGGAGAAGAACAAACAGTCAAGAGCTTTGGTGTCACTGAACATAGACAATGTTCTGGTAGAGGCACTTCAGAGAGCTAAATGTATATTAATGGATAAAAAGTAAAAAGAACCTCAGGTGATGTGAATTTAAAGGATTTGTGTGTGTGTGTGTTTGTGTGAAAGGTTATTATTAGTAATGAAGCTTTTCCAGCTTGAAAATGAGCCAATGGATCATTTTTAAATCCTGTTTTTTAAGGTTTTTAAATCCTGTAGAGAAAATGAAATGTTTGCTTTGCTACAGCAGTGAGAGTAGAGCCAACATCTTGTTTCATGCCTCAGGGGACCAAGTTACATGGGTCTCTGGAGACAAGAGGGCTCCAGAAGGAGAAACGTTACAGATGACGAGCATCTTAGCCATTAGGGAATACAACGTTGTTGGCATATTGCTATGCAACCCAAAAGAGAGTGGGAGGTGACAGCTGCTTAGCTAGCCTAAAATTAAAAACAATATATATTGGATTCATACAGTGAAGGCACTGGGTGACAGAGTGATAGAAATTTCTAGAAATATATGTTTGATGAACAAACTTGTGACAAATACAGGCAGGCAGCACAGAGGAGGTTACTAGCGTTAGAAGACGGAAACACAAAAAAAAGGTCTGGGAGACGTGGCTGGTTTTGTAACTATGAACGCTGTCCTATACTGAAGGCAATATTTTATGGATATAGATGGATACATTTAACAAAAACAAAAAAAGCAGTTCTGTAAATACTCTCTCACCAATGGGTGAAAAGGCACTGCTTGCCCAAAGGGCAAGAACCACTTTGATTTACATCCTTTTTGCTCCCTGTTCCATTCTTTCTTTCTTGTAAAAACATGCCTTTTCCTCTTTGGAAGGATGTCCTGACTGCAACAGAACACAAAACAGCAGCAATGAGAGGACAACCCTCTCTGAGGTGAAAAGGTTCAGGTCACCCTCTCACTGTTGCATTGGAAAAAAAATTGTTTTCTTTAAATTTAGCTTTCTTTCAAGTTGCAAAAACTTCATCTCTCTGTGATGCTCTTTCACTGAACAATTTCCATATCTTCCTTACAGTCAGATGAGAAGTGTTAATCTGTTATCTCCATAAATGGTGTCTGCTTCAGCTAGGCCTAAGATTTTCATGTGAAATGCTTTACAAAAAACAATTGGATAGCTCCTTACTCAGCATTTCAGCCAAATTAAAATAAATGGCATTGTATTACCTCAGAGAATGAATGCAGAATAACTTCCAATGCACAGACATCTTCCCAGCTATGCAATTCTCAAACATCCTATGGCTTACCTCTGTTTTACAGCAGTTGCACTATCTGTCTCCAGAGTTACTCTTTACTCCTGTTACTGTTGATAAACATGTTCACAGTCCCATGTTGCTTCCTCTGAGGGTCTCCTCCGTATCCTTTTTATCTAGCAGTCAAAAATGCAAAGATGATCTGCTTTAGAATCTTTACATTCCTAATGTTAAGAAATTAGCTTTTTTTACAAGAGGGGCAGAAAAAAGAAAGAATTCTTGTTTAACCCACCAGTTTTAAAAGCAAAATCTAAAGAATTAAATAAGAATTTACATGCAGTAAAAAAATTCTCTTTACACTGAACAACAACAGCAGTTATTGGGCAACTCTCACAGCTCCTGGGCAATGATAACATCAGCAAAGTATAAATCTTTAGGTAAGTATTTTTCATGACTTCATCATCAAAAGGGAAACTTTAAGCAAACAGAGTTGAACTGTAAATACAAACATGTTTTAGAAAACACACAGATACTTAGGCATACTGCTAGTAGGAGGAACTTTGACAACTTCACTTTCTTTAGCATCTCTTTAACATCTCTTCTATCTTATACCATAGATAGATGAGCAGATTTAAATGACTAAGTTGTATTTTTAGACTAAAACAAACCAGGAAAAGCAGAAGTAAAAACAGTTGCTTTCTGTGATACTAGAAAAAAGCTTGTTTTGGGCTTGTTTATTTATTAGCTTTTATATGAAAATATTCAGAGAAGTGATGACACAGCAACAAAAGTTACAGCAGAAGAAATGTGTGCATTTCCACAATCCATTATCCTTTAGTAATGAGGTAAAGAAGTTACCATAAACTTGTTCTGATTTAGTTGGAGTATGTCAAATTTTGCAGTATCTCCAGCCTACAATTACATTTGCTTGTTTTTGAACCAAAAAAACACCCCAAATCCTCTTCAAATCTTTCTACAAGATAGATTTTAACCTTAGAATTGCAGGTCAAGGATTGTCTTTGTTTGTTTGTTTTTTGTTTGTTTAATAGGCTTTTTGGTTCATATTTATTCAGACACGCAAATCTTATGATCTACCCTACTTCTGCTGTACTCCCTTCTTGTACAATATGTCTTTTGATGCATAATGTTTAACTCAGTGTTTTATGTGCATGTGTGTGCATATGTTTTTAAATTCAGAGCTATGAGTATTTCCTGTAAACAATATCAGCCAAGAATTTTTTAAAAAAATGATTGGAACTATAAATCAAGATAATTATACCTAGAATACACACCACATTTCCAGTATACTATTTCCCAAATATTTTCAATTAAATATATATTTGAAGATTCAAAATATTAATTAAAAAGCATACATATCTTTTATATAGATACAGAGAGCCTTAATTTTTTATTGTTATATTATCAGTCTGCAAAAGGAGCTTCCATCTAAGTCCAAGGATTTTCTTTTTCTCTGTGATCAGTATCAGAGTCTGTTGAATAGTGAACTTTTCAGAGTATTATGTAGCAAAAGTCAGAGCCATTTTTTTTCTTTTTTAATATCACTTAGAATTAAGTTGACTTTCAATGTTTGATATTTCTGAGGAAAGAAGGAAAGAATCTGAACATTTATTACAGTACTTATATAGCAGCTGAGATCTTTGAAAGCCTTGAAACAATTACATTTACTGTGTTTTGAAAAAAAAAAGTAGAGGAAGAAGAGGAAGGAAGAAGAGGAAGGAAGAAGAGGAAGGAAGAAGAGGAAGGAAGAAGAGGAAGGAAGAAGAGGAAGAACAAAGAAACTCTCCCACACCTCTTTTTATTTTTTGACTGTTAGCTCTGGTGACATTGCTCCACTCATGTTGGATGATGCATCAAGGAAGCTATTTAGGAAGATATAAGTGAAAAGATCTTTTTATATGTTCCAGTGCTAACTAGTACCCACTGATTTCTGTCATTTCACAATGTTTCATAAACATCTTTTGTTTCCAAGCCTTATGTCATCAGCAGTCATTGAGAATTCAGTCTCTGCATTCTCCAGTCTAATTATCTTAATTACCATTTACAGAGTTACTTCTGAATTACAAGTTTCCTTACAGGATATTTTTGATACCATTCTCCTTATCTCTTGTTACCCTTCTTCCATATCTTAAAATAAACAACCCCTCCTCCCAGATTCATTTTCTGTGCTAGCCAGTGTGTTCCTTTCAACTTATGTAAAGGTCGCACATGCTTTTGGTCCTACAAGAAATCCCTTTATACTCAGTTAATTTACCTCCTTCCCTCCCCCCAAAATAAAGACTTCCTAAGAGACACTCAAGGGAAAAATAAGCAATTTTATAATTGTGGCAGTTTTGTTATTGTGGGGGGATGCTCCCGGCTTCCCCCTCCCCTCCCCCATCTGGTGCCAGTTACCAGCAGTCTGCATGCCCGTATCTCACACTCCAAAAGGGAGGATGTCAAGACTTGGAGACAAGGCCTACTTGGGCACCAGGACCTTGAGAAACAAAAGCCTCCTCTCACTGCTGGGGCAGTGTTAATTACTGCAGTCTGGAATTACTTCCTCCTCCTCCTCCTCCTCCTCCTCCTCCTCCTCCTCCTCCTCCTCCTCCTCCGGACCTTGAGAGACAGCACCTGCTTTCACTGCTGAGGCAGTGGTAATCATCATGGTCTGGAATAACCTCCTTCTTACCCCAGCTATGGGATCTCTCCTTGGGACCACCACTGCAAGAGCAAAGCACTCATTCGCAGTCACCCAAACTCCTTTCTTCAGTGCTGAAGAGTGCACAAGGCAGCTAGCCTGCCCTTGGGGGTGTTCGGCCACCCCCCACCCCATGACTGTGGGTGCGAACCTCATAACAACGACGGAGGAGAGTTGAAGCCTGCAGCAGCCAAGAGCCAGGGGCTGCGCCTGCGTGAAGGGAACTGCAACTGGCCTTGCGACTCCACCTCCACCTTCCCCTGAAGGGTATGAACAGGTTGCCCCGGAGGCCGTCTTGGGCTCTTCGTGGGTGACAGCGGGTCTGCCAACCCGGGGAACCCCTCGGGACGGGGATGCGGTCCCGCAGTTACTTCCCTGGGGCTGAGGGTACATTCGCCGCTGAGGCAACGCGTGGGTGAGATCAATCAGAATTGGTTTGCCTAGTTCATTCATTTGGGTAGTTACACAGTTGGTATAAATTAGCTTTTCTGTTTACTAAGTAGTTACTGTTAGCATAACTTTTAGTGTGACTAGAAAATAGGTATTCTAGTTGAGCTAAGTTTCTGTTAATAAGAATTGTTGCTTTGTATTGTTGTAACCTGTGCAGTAAATTTTGATCTTTGAGACAAGTCGTGGAGTCATGCAGTAAATATCCTTCTTTTCCTTCTCTCCTCCCTCGTGTCACACGAAACCCACATGGTCTGGGACTGTAAGGTAGTTGGTCATCCCATGGTAGTTATGCTGCCTTTACCAAAGAAAACTACTGGTAAAACTCAGTAGTTTACACTGTAAATGCTGACAACTAAAGCTTTTAGTGGTCATATGAAGAAGTCAGGCAAATCAAGTCTTGAGAAGTAAAAGGTAGAAAAGGACTGTGACAGAGACAGAACATTTCTACTGTTTGCAGTCCACAGAACACTGATCACCCAAATACCTGATTTTATCATGCAAATTATGGGTAGAAATGCTTACTAGTGGGGCTAGTTGGGGGGCTCCATGAAACAGGAACAACGTGAACAGAGTGGTGCTGAGCTGCGCTACAGAAATTTACCAAAAAAAAAAAAAACAGTGTGGGGGGGAAGTGATAATGTCATAGATTTTTCTTCATTTTGAAAGTAGCAGAAATAGCTTGTTTTTTGAAGATAGATGCTTCATACTGTCTTAGCGATAGGTCCTTGCACCACAAGCATTTCTTTAAAAAGGTCACGTTCATATTTGGTGCCTCAACCACAACAAAGAACATTATGTGTTAAATGCTAAAAAATGTTTTCTTGTTATGCCTCAATGTAATGAGCAGCTAGTTAAGAGGAGGAATTTCATAGATCTGGAGGAAAAACATTCTTTTGGAAAGACATGTTGTTATTTGTAACAAACTCTCTTTGGAAATAGTTACAGGAGACCAGTTTGAATATGCATCTCTGAATCTACTCCTGAAAGTAATGAGTTTATTCAAAATAACAGAAAGAAAGATCCATACAAATACCTATTTAATATACACAAATTTCTTTGCATTTGACTCGTAGTTCCCAACAATTACACTGCTGTAAAGAGCACTAGAATGAAGGAACATAATGGTTATTTTCTTTAGGCAACCTTTCCTTCCTGTTTCTTTGTTTCCGGTCAGGGATATTATTACAGACATCAGCCTCAGATTTTGTGCCAGAAATGAAGTAGCAGTAGTGTGATGACTATGTGCTCAGTGTCATGGAAGAAATCAGCTGAAAGAAAAAATGCTACAGCTCTACAAATGTAGATTAAAAAAAAAAAAAGAGAGAGAGAACCAAAGACAGAGCACATGAAAAATGTTTTCTTCAAAAATTCATGTTACGTTTAGAATTGGGTACATTTTTCATTATTTTTGACAAATTCAGACATTCAGGGTGAAAATTAATTACAGTTGAAAATGAGATTTCCTTTTAATTTTAAGTGAACTTCTCTATTCCATATCTATCAAAACTTCTACTTTTACAAAACTGACAGGTTGGTTAGATTTTGACCTTTAAATTTCTTTAATATAATTAACTTACATCTTGAAAGGAATAAAAATTTTGACAGGAAAAATGCTTTCTTGTTTACCTTTTTATATTCTATTATTTTTTCAAAACAAGCTAAAGAAAGCTTATTCTATGAGCATTCACAAAACATTTGGGTGTTGCTAAATTTTTCTATTGTCTTCTAGAAAATGACCTTATAGGAAGGGAAAATAAAAAAAAAAATCCCTGTTTCATTTGGCTTGTATAACATCAAAACATTATACTAAATTTTAATCCAATTTCAAGTTAGGATAGCTAACCAGAGTGGTAAGTGAATGGAATGCTAAACTATAATCCTTGTTGTGATTGATATCAGTTAAAGAATGAATCCACTAATGAGCCAGGAGCAGATTCTCTCCTCTGTAAAAGCTCAGTTCAAGAGGTTAGCTAGTCATTTCTAGGTCCACTTCTGTTATTGTTTTGCCAAGGCTTAGAACTACTTCTGAAGCTCTAAACTCTTATGGTTTACAGTTCTTATTGGAGGCCACATAATGGAAAACTTATGTAACAGCCGAAAGATATATCTCCTTTTTTTCCCAGGAAGAGGCAGGGTGGAGAGGAACAGAAGTAGTACGATTTCATCTTCTTCCTATTATCTGTAAAGGCAGCTGACACTACAAAATTATACCAGGTATAATCTTGAAACAGAAAGAAATCATCCAAGGTTACTATTGCAAAACTGAAATCTATACAAGATGCTCTTTTTCTCCCTGTACTTTTCTGTAATGATCTTGCATTCTTTTAGAAAAGTAGCCAAGTTACAGATTTCAGCTGTTACAGCCACTGCTTGTGAAGAACACTATTAGGTTCTAATCTACTCTTCAGTGCTCACAGTTTTGCTGACAAAGTAAAAAAAGTCTACATTAGGAGCTCTTATTAATGTTAGAAATTCAAAAATACTTATTTACTCTTAACCCTGTCAGTATCAGAAAAAAAAAAAGAATAAACAAAAATCATATTTGACAAAGAGTTATATTTTTTGTTTCTTGGATATGATGAAAATAAGTGTAAAAGTTGCCTTAAGAGTAACTTTTGTTGTTAATAGAATCTTTGCTTTTCTCTTTACTTTTTCTGAAGTAGGGTTTCATCTGTTAGATTTTACTAATTTATAATAGTAATTTCAGACTAGTGTCCTGGGAAATTCTTTACCTATCTGAGCAAGAAAGACAAAATTTTTATTATGGCCAACAAAGCCAGATGGCACCTATCTTACTATAAATTTCAACTGCCATTTTTTCTTTTTGTTCTTGTCTCATTTTGTTTTCCAGATACAAAGAATGTATCAAATAGGGAGATCATAATCAGCAGTCTCCACTTTTCTCAAGGTGCTGGTTTATTAACTCAAATGTATTGTTCCCTGCTTTTCATGTCCTATTTTTTGTATTTCCTTCCCATCTTCCTACAGGTCCACCTGTTTGTGACCCAAAGCCCCATTTTTGACAAAACCCAGTGATACAATCATAGATCAGACGTCTGAGGAAATTTTAAATTGTGAGAAGGACCAATGAGAAAGTGCATAGAACAGAACCATGCAAGATGAGACTAGAAACATAGAAATAAGATAGCAGCAAAAAGATTTGAGCAAAAGTACATCAACTTAAAAGATAAAATTCCTGAAAGAAAATAACAAGGACACGGAACTGAGCAATATCGAGGATTCCTTCTGGGGAACAATGGAAGACAAACCTTCTCTTACTCAGTCATGCCTGCCCACCCAGCAAGTTTTGCTTATCTTCTCAGGGGAGATGAGTATACCAAGGCCTAGACTAGAAACTCATTAGTCAGAACTGTCTGTTGTGAGTATCAAACCATAAATAACCACTTTACAGCTTCAAGTTATGTAAGTCCTGTTCACATTGTCTCTCTGTGCACAGCAAAAGGTGCCCAAAGGAATCCAAAGAGGGAGGATTATAATTCAAAGAATTATGCTTTACCCCACATTTAAGCCAAGAAGAAACATAAAAAAAGGAACAGGGCAGAACAGTGCTGTTGCTTGACATTTGGTATGTGGCTGGCAGACAAGATGGCCAGACTGATGACAGCAAAGGTGGCTGTCTGAATGGAGTCCCACCCTTCACAGTCTGGTGGCCACCAAGATGCAGATTCTGTGTAGCTTTTGCACTGCTACCCCAGGTTCAATCACCACCATTCACAGACACCAGGCAGTTTTGGTGTTGTGTGAAAACATAGCCAGTCAATCTCCTTGGCAGTTCCTAAGACAGAAGTCAGAAGCTCACTTCAGAATAGCTTTAGTATCCTTAGCTGTCTGGATATAAGTCCTTCTGTAGAGATGCAAGGAAAGGAGGCACTAATTCTGTCATACACTGCAACAGAAGTGGTTCAAGTCAATTAGGTCAATTTTATGCTTTAGTAGTACCTTACTAAGACACATACTCAGTGAGCATGCACTTAGGTTCCTGGACCTACCTATTTGCAGGTATTAAGTCAGAAGCTCTTATAAAAGAGTCTCTGAAACCATGGAAGAGAAGAAAAAGAGCTCTATAGAAAATTAGACATCCTTGTTTGTTCTGTCTCATTTCAAGAAATGGGTGAAAGCTTTCAGCTTCAAATCCTGAGCATAGATCAGTCACAAACCTTATAGTTAGAAACAAGAAAGAAATCACCAGCTTATGGATTTTGTCTTGTTTTGGGAGACAAGAATGCTGGGTTCCATTCATGCATTAGACCTACTCTTTGTATTTGGATAAAACTGTTCTAATGTAATTTACTTTTGTCCAAAATTGATTTTCTTTTTTCCCAGAAAGAGGCTGTCTCTACAAATGTTTTGAAAGCAAGGGCCTAAGTTCACTAGGCATTTAGGTAATATAAATAAATAATTTTATATTATAAAAACTGTTACAAAACACAGAAGTAAATCAAGAAATGTCTAGAGTTCTAACTTTTGGAATAGTTATTACAAGTTTGAGTCTTTCTGTATTTGTAGTAGATTTGTAGAATTTGATCACTGAGCAGAAGTTAATGCAAATCATTTTCTCTTTCTTTCATCAGATGTCAAGAATGAAATTACTGTATTGTTCATGGAGTCTATTCAAAATGTAACTGTCTCCATGTTATAACAAACACGCAGAGTTTCACAGAAGAGTTCAAGGAGGTGCCTGTACAGGAATCAGTGACTATGCTGGTTAAAATGAGTTTGGGTTTACAAGATATTTTGCATAAGAAAGCAACTGGCTGGCACATCTTTAGCATTGATGACACACAAAAAGAACACAGAGGGTCAGCAGTGGGAGTAACTGAACAAATATTGAACATTTTCTTTGTACTTTACAGTAGTTAGCACTGACTCAGTAGCCATGGAAAACTGCTTACCTGGAAGTCTAACCAATTTTCTATAATAAATTGAGAAAGACTTTTTCCCCACAGCAAAGGTGATAGAAAACTAAATAGAGTTTTTTGCAAAAAATGGGATTAAGCCACTAGGGGGATTTTTAGGTCATTTTAGCCGGTCTAAGTCTTCAACACAATGAACATCATTTTGGGTGGTCTGAGGCAAAGATGCAGAATCCAAGCTGGCTAATTTCTGGACTAGATGCCATACAGCTCTAAAAACTTACGTGGACTATTAGTTTGTGTATAGTGCTGTGCCAGCCCAACTATTTGGTTCACGGACTAGTGGGCCTAGTATCTGAACAAGGATAACAAGAAGAATAACAACTACACAGGCAGAAATGATCAGTCTGTGTAGGCAAATCCATACTGCATTTAAATTTTTGGCAAAATATTCTATTTTTGGAGAGAAGTGGTTGATTTTGTTTCTGACTGAAAAAGTAGCCACCAGAAATATGTGTACTGAAATACTTCTAGAATTTTAAATGGCTAATCATAATACCACGTTAACCAAATGTAAGGGTTTATTTCTTTATTTCTTTATTCATTTGAATAACAATAGGAAGCTCTCTGAAAAAGCTCTCGTCCCTCTTTCCTATCTTGTTTATGGATCCAAAATTCTTTTACAAATGTTTAATAAACATTGGCCTAATTTATGGTGGTAAAATTATGGATGACAAAAAATTTACCGAAGTCATGCAGAGCTGTGGAACTAGGAATCCGAGGTCTCCTAAGTCCTTGTTAACACTTTATTTACAATGGTCATAATGCTTTGGAAGTATTGATCTCAATGCTACTTCAAAAACTTAAGTTGTGTAATATGATAATACAAATAAGAAGGCTTTGGTTTAAAAAATCCATTATTAGTATTGTCATTTTCAAGATATTACTAAATAATTTCCTTTACTGGCAAAAACTATGGAAGCAAGTCAGCATTTCTTCACTTTACTCATTATTTTACACAGCTTTTATGAAGTGAGATATGTAGGTTGACTGCCAACTGTTCAGGATAGTCCCGGATACAGAACTTAAATTCTTTACACAGAGGTTTTATACCACAGTTGTGAAGAAAAGTGAAGAAATATGACTGATCTTTGCCAGGCACAAATTGGATAAGGTTGAGAATATCAGTAGAAGCTGCTCAGTGGCCTCTCTGTGTCTGAGGTTGCCAGAAAATCAGATTACCTCTTCTCTGATGTAGTCAGCTCCGTGACTCCCCTGGCATACTGTAAACATCAGTCACAGAAAGAATCATTGTCCCAGAGGAAATATAATCTTTTCAAGGAGGTCATGCCATCAAAAACAATTATAGCCTAACCCAAATATATTTTGAATTGTTTATTTGAATACTTATGAATCACTTCATAAAAAATATGCAATTGTGTTCTATATACAGTTTTATAGTACAACATGCAATTACACTGCAGCGGTAGGCAATTTCACCTGAACAACAAGAAATTGTCTGTGGAATTTTCTTAGATAAACTAATGATTAAAAAAAGGTGGGGGGAAAAAAAACACACCAACAAAACCTTCCCCACCAAAACTATTTTTTTTTGCAGAAAAAATGAAATAGTTTAGATGGAAAATACGTATTTTTTTCTTTATACAACACTCCTACAACAACTGCTTCTTCTAGCTCCAGAAGGACCAATTAAAGTCAAGAGCAGCACTTGAACTGATTCTTTTTTCCCATTTTCCCATTCCTGAGCTAATTTCTAGAAATGCTGACCCATGACTGCTCCATCCATTTTGCCCTTGCATAAAAGAGGTCTCTTCCTTTTGGAAAGTCATGACTCATAGGATGTGAACTGTATTTTTTTAGTGTATCGGGCAGCAGCTTTGACACTTAGAGAAGACAGAGGAGCTCACAATACAGTAGATACATCAACAGAGTTGTATTTTGTTAAAGGTATGAAAAGAGTGGGAAAGCATCAAAACACCTAAGGGGAGACTCCTACACGACTTCTTTTAAAATGCTAGTGAGAAGTATCCCAGAGACTTATCCATGAATCACTAACATTAAAATATCTTGCTTTATTTATTATGGTGACTGTTTTTTCCATGAATATTTTTCAATGCTTTGTTGAAAACTTGGAGTCCATGAACAGTGTATTTTTCATGTTTTCTTTCAGTCTTCAGCTATATTGTTCCATTTTCTGTCTGTCTTAAAATGGACACTTAATTAAAAACAAGACTTTTTAATTGGAAAATTTTGATAGAAAAAGATATATCAGTTATAATATTATACCATTCAGAAACTAGTAGATTTGTATCTAATCATCACACAAATTTTTACAAATTGTTATGTTGCCATATACTTAACTTTAAAGGTTTTTTCTTTCATTTTTTTCTCATTTTTCAACCCTAAATCACACTTTATGGAGTGCCTTAGAACACTGGCTATATTCCTGACAGAGGTTATCACATTCTTATAATCTTCTTTGGTATGAATCATACTGACTAGGTTACCTTTTAAGAGGAAAGCATAAGTTTTCAAACAACTAAGTTCTGAGCTTGCTGCTATTTACCACAATGCTATCTTCCTCCCTGATCACTTTGGTGTTGCTTCTTGAATTTCACAGGTTGGAATAGGTACAGTTCTGGATCAGACCTACTGCATTCATTTATGGTTTGCTTTACGTATGTCTTGTCATGTCAAGGAGAGTATCTCATGCTGCTTTGCCCATGATTTTTTCTTCTCCAGTTCAAATGGTCATCTCACAAAACCTAGAAAGTGGCTGAAAGGCTATCCAGAGTACAGCTATTCTGCCAATATTCTTTTGGAAAGCTCCTGTGCTTTCCCAGTTTGCATGTTGTGCATTGTTTTCAAAAGGACTGAAATACTAATTGTGAAGTACTAGCAGCATGCTAGCTGCATAAACATATGCATGCATAAGACTTACATAGCATGCACATGTTCTCATATGCTTTCGGTGTGATACTTGTTTCTCTGCCATAGAAATACTAAATGCACAAAGGAAAAACAAAGAAAAGAAAAATGTTTCTCCTTTGGCCCTGTGCAATGAATTATTTATTCAGAAAATTTCTGAATTTGTTCTAAATAATTCCTCTGTACTATAGGGTTGTAAATAGTGATTCATGGCAGTCTAATAAAAAATAAACATTATTCTTAATTTTAGGACTACTTCTATACATGCACAGCTAAAATCCTGGTCTAATAGATACTCACAAAATAAAAACATGAGGGTAAAGTATCTTTCTGTTTAAACCCTCTGGGGCAAAACCAATTTGATTTAAGTCCTAACATTGTTAAAAATTGCCAGCGAAAAAGTATGTACTGCACAGCTCAGTGCTATGTAGTGATCCTGAAGCCAGCTCTACATGAGCCTGTTTATATATAGAAAGTCCTTCAGATCCGCTGGTATCATAGTCCTCCCATATATGAATTTGCTGAGAAATGAGGAAGCTGAGAAACAGTCTAGATTATCCAGGCAGAGTAGTGTTCTTATATAACTTCCTATTTCCAGTATTTTTGAAAATTCACTGGTATCTGCCTCAGGTATCTGCATGATGCACATTTCCCCTTCCACTTCTTTTTCCTTCCCTTTTCCCTTTTTCCTTTTTTTTCCTTTCCCCTTTTTCCTTTTTTTTCCTTTTCCCTTTTTTTCCTTTTTCCTTTTTTTCCACTAAGCACCTTCCTTTATTATGGCTGTACAATGTTTAAACAGCAAGGCCCATACACTGAAGGGCCCTAGTAGAATACAAATAGTAGGCCCTAAGCTCTACCTTTTCACCCTGACCACAGTGGAAGCATGCATATGTTCTCCACACATTAATCAACTGAAGATCTGACAGAAGATCAGATTGGGTTTTAGGGAACCTTGTTTCAAGCTTTATATTAATAAATACATGAATATTAAAGAGAACTACCTAGGATACCTTAATAACAGGTAGAGTATGGTATGTAATTTTCCCAGAATGCAAGTGAGCCTTCATGGTAAATATAGAGAGAAAGAGAAAGAAAGAGAGTAGAGTTATGGGTAATGAACTGTAGAAAAGGTTATACAAAGAACAGAAGAGTATGAACTCAACTCTGCCTCACTCTTGAACTAAGAAGTTGAGTTACTCTCCAGAAACCAGGGATTGCTGTTGGACTGACATGCCTAACATAAGATTGTCTGCAGGCTGTTTGCCCATTTCTATTTTGAGACTGCTCTGTACTTGTAAATGAAGCAAACTTCATGTAGCATATATCCACATCAGCTGCTTTCATGATTTGCTTCTGTGAGCACACAACTTTTTCGAATTGTACTGGCATGTATTTTAATAGTGCAATTCAAAAGTTGCAAGTGCAGGTACAACTGGAAATGAACTTTTCAGTCCTCATAACAAATACTTTTGTCACAGTGTTTTTGATGCACTCATTGGGAATCAAAAAACTTGCTTAGTACAGACATACCTCATTTTATTCTGCTTCACAGATACTGCATTTTTTACAAATTGAAGGTTTGTAGCAACCCTCTGTCAAGCAAGTGTATCGGCGCCATTTTTCCAACAGCATGTGCTCAATTTGTGTCTCTGTGTCACATTTTGGTAATTCTCACAATATTTCAAAGTTTTTCATTATTATTATACCTGTTATGATGATCTGTGATCAGTGATCTTTGAGGTTACTATTGGAATTGTTTTGGGGTGCCACGAACCGCATCCATATAAAACAGCAAACTTAATCAATAAATGCTGTGTGTGCTCTGACTGCTCCACTGACCAGCCGTTCCCTTGTCTCTCTCCCTCTCCTTGCACCTCCTTATTCCTTGAGACACAGCAATATTGAAATTAGGGCAATTAATAACCCTACAATGGCCTCTAAGGGTTCAAGTGAAAGGAAGAGTCGCACGTCTCTCACATTAAATCAAAAGCTAGAAATGATGAAGCTTAGTGAGGAAGGCATGTTGAAAGCTGAGACTGGCCAAAAGCGAGGCCTCTTGTGCCAAAAAGTTAGCCAAGTTGTGAATGCAAAGGAAAAGGTCTTGAAGGAAATTCAAAGCGCTGCTCCAGGGAACACACGAATGACAAGAAAGTGAAACAGCCTTCTTGCTGATAGGGAGAAAGTTTGAGAGGTCTGGATAGAAGATCAAACCAGCCAGAACATTGCCTTAAGCCAAAGTGTAGTCCAGAGCAAGGCCCGAACTCTCTTCAACTCTATGAAGGCTGAGAGAGGTGAGGAAGTGGCAGAAGAAAAGTCTGAGGCTAGCAGAGGTTGGTTCATGAGGTTTAAGGAAAGAAGCCATCTCCATAACAGAAAAGGCCAAGGTGAAGCAGCTAGTGCTGAAGCAGAAGCTGCAGCAAGTTATCCCGAAGCTCTAGCTAAGAGAATTGATGAAGGCGGCTACACTAAACAACAGATTTTCACTGTAGACCAAACAGCCTTCTGTTGGAAGAAGATGCCATCTAGGTCTTTCTTAGCTAGGGAGGAGAAGTCAATGCCTGTCTTCAAAGCTTCAAAGGACAGGCTGACTCTCTTGTTAGGGGCTAATGCAGCTGGTGACGTGACGTTGAAGCCAACGCTCATTTACCATGCCAAAAATGCTAGGGCCCTTAAGAATTATGCTAAGTCTACTCTGCCTGTGCTCTATAAATGGAACAGCAAAGCCTGGATGACAGCATATCTGTTTACAACATGGTTTACTGAATATTTTAAGCCCACTCTTGAGCCCTACTGCTCAGAAAAGAAGATGCCTTTCCAAATATTACTGCTCACTGACAACACAGCTGGTCACCCAAGAGCTCTGATGGAGATGTGCAGCGAGGTTCATGTTGTTCTCATGCCTGCTAACACAACGTCCATTCTGCAGCCCATGGATCAAGGAGGAATTCTGACTTTCAAATGTTATTATTTAAGAAAGACATTTTATAAGGCTATAGCTGCCATAGTTAGTGATTGCTCTGATGGATCTGGGCAAAGTCAATTGAAAACCTTCTGGAAAGGATTCACCATTCTAGATGCCATTAAGAACATCCGTGATTCATGGGAGGAGGTCAAATATCAGCATTCGCAGGAGTTTGGAAGAAGTTGATTCCAACCCTCGCGGATGACTTTGAGGGGTTCAAGACTTCAGTGGAGGAAGCAAGTGCAGATGTGGTGGAAACAGCAAGAGAACTAGAATTAGAAGTGGAGCCTGAAGATGTGACTGAATTGCTGCAATCTCATGAGAAAACTTGAATGGATGAGGAGTTGCTTCTCATGGATGAGGAAAGAAAGTGGTGTCTTGAGATGGAATCAACTCCTGGTGAAGATGCTGTGAGCATTGTTGAAATGACAACAGAGGATTTAGAATATTGCATAAACTTAGTTGATCAAGCAGCGGCGGGGTTTGAGAGGATTGACTGCAATTTGGAAAGAAGTTCTATTGTGGTAAAATGCACATCAAACAGCATCGCATGCTACAGAGAACTCCTTTGTGAAAGGAAGAGTCAAGCGATGTGGAAACTTCATTGATGTCTTGTTTTAAGAAATTACCACAGTCACCCCAACCTTCAGCAACCGCCACCATGATCAGCCAGCAGCCACGAACATCGAGGCAAGACCCTCTGTCAGCAAAAAGATTATGACTCGCTAAAGGCTCAGATGATGATTAGCATTTTTTAGCAATAAAGTATTTTATAATTAAGGTGTGTACATTGGTTTTTTAGACATAAAGCTATTGCACACTTGATAGACTACAGTATATTGTAAACATAACTTTTATATGCACTGGGAAGCCAAAAAAATTGTGTGACTCGCTTTATTGTGACATTTGCTTTATTGCGGTGGTCTGGAACTGAACCTGCAATATCTCTGAGGTATGCCTGTACTTATTTATCCAACTACTAATAAACAACCAAGCATCAGCAATTTTCAGACAAAAATATCTGACCAATTCATAACTTGAAAAAAATGAATGCAAAAATTGCTAGAAATTGTATGTAATTTAAGGAACTGACTTGTGAAAATTATTTTTCAAGCAACCAAACAGCTTGCAGTTAGCATCTAAGTTAACAGTTTTGAAGTATTCTACCCAGTGTTCTTGCATCAGAATGAAAATTGCCAAATGTTAAGAGCAATAAAATCTTAGCAGAACAATCAAAACAGTATAGTTAAGAAAAAACTGAATTAATTGAAGCAAGACTTAGCACAGCCCCTGAACAAAATAATCTGACAAACATGAAGATGAGAACTACAGTTTTACTGAAGTGCATTCAGTAGTAATATATTCATTAAATGCAACTTTACCATCAGAACAGTTCTATCTGATGGCCACAGTTAGGAACTTGCCTTTTTTTTTTTTTTTTCCCCTGAGATTGTGTCTGTTTAAATATCAGAGAGAGGAACATTTCTCTATTCTGTACATTAGATGAATTTCCTATTCTTCTGTTTTTTCAAACTGTCTGATCACAAGATGGCAGCATAAAATACAAATCAAAGGCTTTATTTCACATCCAACATCCCTGACATCCCATAAATTGCACAGGACTGGACACTTTTGAATATACTCTTTTCTACCGTTTTCTCTCAGCACATATAAAACTACCCACTGTGCTGGAATGCAAACCGGTCTCTAGTCCCAGACCTGCAACTGTGCAAAACTTGACTTGTAATTTAATTCAAGAATCCATCTGTCTGAGGCTGATCAGCCTGGGGAGCCATTTGTGATTCAGTTTGCAAAATACCATTAACCCCATGCCTTTCTATGCAAAATAGATTCAGTAATTCACTGTTGCCTCTACTCTTGCAGCACTGGTGTAGACAGGATTTACTATGTGTGTATATACTAGATCTTGAAATCTGTAGAAGGTGAACAGCTATTTTGAAACAGTGTGTGAGATGGAGATTTTAGATGAAAGCTAGTTTTCATTACTCCTTTACTACACATCCATCAGTTGTAGAAGAAAACAACTCTTTCCTCATATAGTTATTATCCTACATTGGACAAATGTTGAGAAATGTTTATGAGCAAAGCTTTTTTCCTTTCCCAGCCACCCATGTGTTGGCAGAACCCAGTAAAGGCAGCCTACATACTGAGAAATTCTTATGGCACTTGGTCAGATACCGATAGGTTTGGGAGGCGGAACATCATATTGGTTCCCATTTCTGATCTGATTTGCTCTGCCGTGTGAGATCTAAGCCTTGGTTACACATATCAAGTTGCACCGATTTTATTTAAAATTGCTTTAGAAATGATGGGTGACCTTGTGTCATTTGACCACTATCTATTACTTTAGATTAGTTTATTTAAGGCAATTACTGTAAGACTTTTAGCTTTCGCTCTTCACATTTTTTTTTCTTTCTTTCTTTATTACTTACAGAATAGGACCAAAGGAAGAACACAGAAAGAAGAACATAGAAGGTTTTATGCACACACATATAAACACACACATATATGTATAAACTCCAATAAATCTCAAAGGCTACTCACTTCCAAAATGCAGAACAAGTTTCTAAAATAAAAGCATATTTCCCAAAACTTGTTTGTTCAGAAAAATGCAAAACTTTAAATTCTAAGAGCCATTATTGATGTAAAAGATTTTTTTGCTAAAGGAAAACCATATAAGTGGATGTGTCTAAATAGGCTGGTGTGTGTTGTCACGCTATGAAGGTTCGATAGCAACAACTGAGACAGTAACATAATAAAAAAATATGTTTATTTCCTCACGCAAGCTCTTGGATTAGTAACACCCATTAAAATAATGAGATTACTAATTTAGAAAGGATAACCCCAAACCATTGCTTACTGCACTATTAATTAGAATCACAGCTTATCCCTACTTGAAAGCTAGCTTGTTCACTCTCCTAGTGAGAGGACTCTCAACCTCAAGGAATTCCCTTAATCCAGCGTCCTAGAAAAGGGGAGAGGGGGATACTCACAGTCCAGCTGGGGAGGATGATCAGGTCACGTTCCCGCTCCTGCTCAAACTCTCCTAGCTCCCAAGTCTCTTTTTATACGGCTGGGGCTCTGGGCAAACACTGCTTTTGCTGACTTTTGGGAGTTTCACAATCAGAGGACTGTTTGTTTGGCTGCTTGGAAGGACCCTGCTAGAGAGGCAAGACCACAACACCTCCGTATCTCTTCTCCCCTCCCTGTGGGTCCATGCAGACTCCTCGGCCTTGCCAGGCGGCAGAGTTCTTTAGTCCTGTTAACTCTTCTATTCCGCAGCCTTGAGCCTATCAGTTCTTGCGCATATCAGTAGGCAAACTTCTTCAGTCCTGTTAACTCTTCACTCGCTCATCAGGTGTTCCAGCATCTAGGAAAGAGGAAGTAGAAACCAGCTGCAAAAAAGAGCAGAACTTCTGTTTAATTCTCCAGTGTTTCCCTGGCAGAGCTGTATAAACTCGTTTTGCTGTTTAAGAGTGAGAGGAATGCTACAAGACATGAATATATATCCCATAATTTTGTTTGGCTGGATACAGCCATCATTTTGCCAAAGGAAGCCAAATACAGCCTTTTCAGAGCCAGAAACAAAATCTAGTGCTGCACTTTGAATACCTCTGACTTTATTCTTACCAAAATTATGATGGTGAGGGACAAATCAAAAGTGAATGGCAGAGTCAAGCCAGGAAGAGAAAGTTCAATGTGCAGAATTTTGATGAGCAACATGCATTGTTAAGGTGGACAAACATTGATTTAGCCAGAGGTACTATATGCTTACTGGTGGATGTGATATCTAACTATCTAAGTAAATAAATATATAAAAACTAATTGATCTAGTCTTTGCTGGGTAAGGTGGTTTACACTGCAAAATGAGTGATTTAAACAGACAAGGAACAGCTTAATTTGTCAGAAGCTAATGCGTATACACCTGTCCTTACTTCTGTGCAGCGCATTGCCATTGCTTAAAAGTCTGCACTGAAAAAGAATTGTGAGATTGACTGTAGAAAGGCTATTGCTTCTGGAATACCCAATAAGTTTCTTGCAACATTTGGGGATCAAAAAAAATTTGTTTCTTGCAAAAGGCAGCTGAATTCTGAACAGGTTTTTTTTGAGTCTTTTGATATGAGTGGTACCTGAAAAGAGAGTTTTGTAAGGAAATGGGAAATGAAACTTATTTAAAATACCTTAGACACCAGTAACTAGAGTTGTCACTCAGTGGTCAGTTCTGGGGCCAGCAATTTTTACCTCTTCATTTATGATGTAGATGATGGGACAGAGTGCACCCTCAGCAAGTTTGTTGATGATACAAAACTGGGAGGAGTGGCTGATACACCGGAGAGCTACGCTGCCGTTCAGAGGAACCTCAGCAGGCTGGAGAGGTGGGCAGAGAGGAACCTCATGAAGATCAACAAAGAGAAATGCCTAGTTCTGCATGTGGGGAGGAATAACCGCATGCACCAGTACAGGCTGGGGGTTGACTAACTGTGAAGGAGCTTTGCAGAGAAGGACCTGGGGGTTCTGGTGGAGAAGAAGGTGACCATGAGCCAGCAATGAGCCCTTATGGCCAAGAAGGCCAATGGTATCCTGCGGGGACTACATTAAGAAGAGCATTGCCAGCAGGTCGAGGGAGGTGATCCTTCCCCTCTACTGGTGAGGCTGCATCTGGAGTGCTGTGTCCAGTGCTGGGCTCCCTAATACAAGAGAGACATGGAGCTACTGGAGCGAGTCCAGAAAAGGGCCACTAAGAGGATTAAGGGACTGAAAATTCTGTCATACGAGGAGAGGCTGAGAGAGCTGGGGCTCTCTATCAGCCTGGAGAGAAGACTCAGAGGGAATCCTATCAGTGTATGTAAATACCTTAAGGAAACTTTTTCACTGGGTTGTTAAACACTGGAACTTTGGAACAGGTCAACCAGAGAGTCTGTGGCCTCTCCAACCTCGGTTATATTCAAAACCCAACTGGACAAGACTGTGAGCTTGGGCTTGGGCTCCACCTGAGCCAGCTTTGATCAGGGAGCTTGGACTAGAGACTTCCTGAGGTGCCTGACAACCTTGACAATTCAGTGATTCTAAGCAAATGAAAATAAAGTCTTTTTTTTTTTTCTTATTTACCACCAGTCAAGAAATTTAACCCAGGGTACAGCCTCTGATTTAATATTTTTTATGAGCCAAAAGTTAGCTTTTAATAATATTAGTTTGTGTGCTCTCCAAAGCCTAGTTTATAAAAAGAACATGTCTGGAATGTCTCAGGATCAGGGCAGGAATGGAACTAAGAAGTAGAAATGCTATTTAGTTCTTATATCCTCTTTGCTCTGAAGTCCTGTAATGCTTTGGGTCCCAGTCTTCCTGAAGACATGGTATGAAGTACTTGAGGAAAAGCATTAACTACTTTTCCTTTGATGTTACACCAAGTCTTGTAATTTTCAGGGCATTTGTCAAGACAACTTTGATTCTTGTCAAAAGCCATCATGCCTTGTTATGTATTCTTTCACCTCTAAGCCAGTAACTGCAGCTAGAATGCGTGTTTTTCCTATTCATCATTCAGCAATTGTAATGAATGTCTACTAATAATTTATGTGGCTGTAAGCAGCATGGATGAGAATGAACCATTACTCGCTTATTTCTGAATGTTCACAGATATCAGAAAACAAACAAATAACTCCTATCCACTATTTTTCTCTTGAAAAAATCTGTTCCTAATTATTAAGTATTATTAAGTACCTTAAAGTTTATTGATCAAATTTACTTTTAACATTTGCATTCATAAATGCTTTTTCCATCAGTTTCATTTAGACTTTTGTCCTTGTTTCCCCATATTTGTCTACAGATTATTACTATTCTCGTAACAAAATATTTTTTATTCATAGTAGTCTTTGCATACCTGCATACAAATAGTAAAAACTTCATTCTTCTATTCAAAAGATATGAATATGGAAAATTTAAAATGTAATCTAACTAGACACAGAGTGAAGAAGTCTGTCATATATATATATATATATATATATATATATATATATGGCATATGTTGGATTCTTACTGAATTCGGCTATTTTGCAAAGACCTGAAACCTTAGGCTTTTCATAAAGGAAATGGAATTGCAGGCATTCTGCTACCTTTTTTTGATTATTCCATTCAGTCATTGCAAGACATCTAAATGTTGAAACTCATCTTGATGTGATACTGCTATAATCATACAGTGGAAAGTTGGCATTCTTGGGGGATTTTGTTTTAAATTGAACATTAAGATGGGAATGATTACATGAAGACCTGATTCAGAGTGGTACTGTTTTTTTAGGCCAACAGACAGATGCTGTGTTCATTAAAGTCAGTAGGAGTTTTACAATCAAATCCAAGAGATCTGAGATTTGGCCTGTTAGAGTTTAGTAAGATGTATAGCAAGGCTCAGGATCTTGGTTACAGCAGTAGCAAATGTTCCACTGCTGCTGATTCCAGAAGCAGTTTTCAGCTCAGCTTATGATGAATGTGGGTTGGAGAAAAGTCTGTCTATTTTACAGATATTCCAACTCTGATTCAAGGAGTCAAGGCAAATCACTGAATATTTTGAGAAATACCTGGAGAAAAATATACTTTGTTCTTATATTCTTCACAAAACATCCATTATTGGCCAGTTTAGGAACCAGAACAGTGTGTTATGTGCAGTTTTAGTTTAGCTGTGGTTGCCATTTTTATGTGCTCATATTCTTCTTTTAAAAATCTAATTGGATCCTAAATTTTGCTTATGTAAACATCAAAAGCTCCACAGCTTTGTAGGCCTTGAGAAGAAGCAGAGAAAAAAATTGTATTTTTCTTTCTTATACATAAGTCATGTTAAGGATTAATGATCCAAAACCAATCTGTAAAATTATACATAAATTAAAGCAAACAAAGAAAAATCATTTTGGAGCTTTTAAAAGTTTCAAATCCTTTTGGAGCTTTTAAAAGTTTGTTTTACATGTGGTCATTCTGTCAATGACTACATTTTTCCTCTGCCAAGTTACTTCTGTCCTTGAAGAAACCTTGACTGATAGGGTAAGAGACAAGTAGCAGGAATTAGCATAGTAATTACAGCCATACCTAAGAAAGGCAAGGTGGTGTCACACAGCTGTTTCTCTGAGTTCTGAGGAAAGATGTGGCCCTTGAACATGGGGCATTTTTGTAACCAGTACAGAAATGGTCAGACTCAAGGTTGAAACAAGCTATTGGAAAGGATTTTGTTTGTATTGTTGAATAACTGACACATTTGCAGGGCTGGTTTGCACGAGACACAAATGATTGCAGTATGGGGATGAGAAGATGAACAACTCTTTGGAAGCTAGCATTAGCGTTCAGGGCCTGGTCCAACACCTACTTTTTCTTTGACTGCCTTTGACTTTCATGATTTTTTTTTTTTCTGATCCTGGGACAAATAATCATTTAATTTTTTGGTTTTCAAATCAGATCTGACAGTGTGTCTGGAGTTTTACTTCACTGGCAAGTTCAGCACCTTGCCAGTGAAACAATATTACAGACAGTTAAAAATTGTGCTTTTTGCTCCCACTTGCTTCTCCCTTAATGGAAGCACAGATGATATTTATGAGAATTCCTATTGAGACTGAAACCATGAAGTTTCTCACTTGGTTGTTTTAGGTGCTTATGGGATTGAAGGAAAACATCTAAGACATATCCCCTGTCCTGGTCAGAGGCATCTGGAGTAATCAAGAAGGTTTTCCATATAATCCTGCAAAAAAAAAAGAAGCTCAAATGTGGTTTACATTTTAGGAATTGAGGACTTCTTTCTCCTGGGCTTTGTGGATAACAAAAAAACAATGCTCAAAGAAAGATGGCTGAAGAAGTTTTGCCTTTTTAAATTGTTAGTGTCCATTTAACCTGACTACCTACCTGATCCCATTTCCTACCCACCCTCTATATCAGGGTTTTGACATTAATTAATTATTTAATTTATTTATTTATTGTTTGAAGGCATCTTTCCTAAAAATAAATGAATAAACAGTGACGTTGCAGGCCTGACTTTGAAAGTGTCTTAAAACAAATCTTAAAATTTGGGGGGATATAAAAGAAAACCAAAGGAAATGAAGCTGAGAATCACAAAGACTGTTAGAAGATGAGGCAGTCATATCTTCCTCAACTCAAAAGTTGGGAGATTAGGGCAGTCATAAATGTCATGTTTGCCCTAAGTTCCAGTCTCTTACCCATCTGCAGTGATATGAATCTTTATTTGTAATCTCCTATGTGATTGTCTTAACTAGTCACCCATGAATTTCTCTTGCTCAGTAAGTGTATATTTCTCGTGAAGTGCAACACGGGTAAGCAGATATAGGGTACCACCACTCCAAAATCCCAGTCTTCCTACTGTTAAGCCATGCTGCCAGGAGTTAGAATGTATAAGTTCAAGCATCTTCTGAAACAGAGAAAAAAACAGTACTTCTTACAACTTGTATGTGTGTGCCAACTATTTGGATAATTAATAAGACTGGAATTCCTTCTGCCTCTTTCAGTTATGCAAATCTATGCCTTAAATATTTTTTCTGCTGGAGGTCAAATTTTACTTTTACCACAAAATCACACTAATCCTCCTTTGTCCTTGAAATCACAGAATCACAGAACGGTTACATGTTCTTTGCCACAAGGGCACATAGCTCATGGTTAACTTGCTGGCCACAGGAACCCAAGTCCTTCTCTGAAAAGCTGCATGTACTGGTGCATGGGGTGCACTCTGTCCCATCATCTACGTCATTATGTCACATAAAGGATAAATCCCCCTCCTGGCCTTCCTGGCCTCTCCTTCCTAGAGTGCCTGTATCCATCTATAGCAGCACTCTAGTCATGTGGGCTATCCAACTAATTTTCTGTGATCCCAATGAGACTGTAGCTCTGCAATCACATGAAGACATCTCATTGCTCCTGTTTGTTCCCCCTGCTGTGTGTATTAACATAAACATATTTCAGAGAGTCACACAGTTGTGCTGATTTCCCCCAAAGGATACAAGAGCTTTCCCCGTAATGACAGCCAGTAGGTACTTCCTTATCGACAATCATAGGCTTGGCAAGGATCGCCTTCAGTGCTATTTTGCTGTTTTGTTTGTTTGTCTTGCCCACATCAGCCTGCACCCTTTGCTTGCCAACGCATGCAGCATTTTATCTCTTGGTCATCATCTTCCTCCTCCATTGTTCACAATTTAAAACACTCTTCACTAGGCTGGCCTACTTATTGGCAAAGGTGCTTTTGCCCCATGTGGTCAGGTGGATCTGATCTCTTTCTGACAACTCTCTGTTCTCAGAAAGTGTCCTGTAGTCATAACAGAACAAACTCTATTGTAAACACCAGCTGTGAAACCACTTATTGACCCACAGGATCCATCCATTCCTCCTCAGGCCCTCCCCCCTCACCAGCAGGATCAAAACCCACCACCTGGGCCCCCCTGTCTTTGGCTGTTGGCCCCAGAGATGTGCAGCCATTCTTGATATGCTCCAGGTCTCCCCTGATAGAGTCATTAGAGCCCACAGAGGAGAACAACAAGGGGTAAAAGTCTGAGGGCTATAGAAGCCTCAGTAGTGTCTCCATAATGTCTCAATTCCAACCTCTGGCAATTGGCAAAACTGCCCACAGAGCAGGTTGGGTCAGCTAACAGGAACTCTATCAGATTGTTTCCTAGTACTACCACTCGCTGCTTCTTCCTGGTGCTGCTGTGGGGTTCAGACTCAGCCAGCTCAGCGGCTTTGTTGGACCAAGCTCCCAGCCTTTTGTCTGCTACAAGGGCACCAAACTTGCTCTGTAGATGTAGATCTTTTTCTTGTTGGCTCTGACGTTGTGCAGCCTCCTCCTGCAGCGTCTTTACTTGGTAACACAGATTTTCCGCACACACACACCTCCTGCAAGCAAGGACACCATTTCCCCCTGACCCGGCCTCAGCGAAAGGCGCCAGGCACTGCCTGCAACCCCAGACCTGAAGAACTACATCCTCCCTCACAAACTCAATCTGGTTCAAGGCCTCTGATATGCCAGAGGTAGTTGCTCCAGTGAGTGGTGGGGACTGTACCCTGCATTGCATCACCACCAGCACTGAGCATGCAGACACTGCCCTCAGTAGAGTTTCTGGCCTCATTCTGCATGAACAAACTGCTGCATCTCTTGGCTGCTTCTGTTATTGGTGTTTATTCTAAGAGTATCTAGTCTCTGAATTACATTCTTCTCAATATGCTCTCTGTGGATCTCTGCTGAACAGCGTAAGGTGAATTTGTCTTTGCTTCCATCTCTCCTGGTACAGCTCAGGGTTCTTTACACAAAATCTGTATCTAATACATTAGCATTCCATATTACAATATACTTTCAGGATGACATCAGTTCCGTAAATCACTAAGTTATTCTTTTCCTTAACAATTTTCCCATTATTTGAAGAGTACTGGCAGATATGCATAGCTAGCTCTACCAGCTTCATGACAAACCATATAAATGTTGGCCTTCTTTGATGAAATGTGAGCCCATCCCAGAAAAATAATTTTCAGGCCACAGATTGCAGACAGTTTCCTCAGACTATTATTTCCAGTTTATGCTTAGTCACTGCAATCATCAGGCACTCTTCTGTTTATCTCATTCTGCCAGAGACCTGATAAAAGTCTTTTTTCTTGAACAGGAAACTAAGGAATGGCAAGTGGTCACTTATAATTGTTTGAAAGTGATCATTCTTGTTTCAGTAACAGTCTACGAATAGGGGAAAGACAGTTGTGCAAAGGTATCACTGTTCAGAGAGCATTCATGGATAATAGTGCTTATTAGCATGACTCAGACCTGCAGTTACCTAGGGTGGAAATCAATGCTAATGAATACTAGCTTTGTTGCTGTCATATTTTTTTAGTTGTCTTACCATTTTCTAGCTCTTTTCTAAATTTTATGACACTCAAATCACAGTCTCTGGAAACAATAAAATATTTTAAAATATATGTGGTAACAGTACAGAGCTTTTTTCACTCTTTTTTCTTTCTCCAGGCTTTGATAAGAATAAATATTGATGTTTTTCCTCTATATTTAACAGCCCTGCCTTTGTGCATTTTTGTTGGTGCTCTTAAAAATTCTGCAGTTAGAGAGACATGTAAATGGATTAACACTTAAAGCATTATAGGATTCTGCTGCAATGAAGCATCACTGGAAAACTATGTCAGCAATGAAAAATCCCAGCTGCAAATATCAAGGGCTTAATCAATTAGTCAGCTAGCAGGTTCAGTTGAATGTTTCCAAACTTATCTCAGCCTAATTGTGTGCAGAGAGTGCCCGTGAGCACAAGACAGGTCTAACCACAGTAGGTGTCAGATCTCGTCTTCTTTTCATATATATAAAGGTTCATACAATTTTAATATTCCCCAATTTAAAGAACCAAGACCAAAAAAACAGTCTCTTTCAACACAATCCCTGTACAACTTTCTTTGTAACTGATTTTAAAATGTTTTAAATGGGCCTTAAAGATAACAGATATCACGGATGCTCCTCCACATCACACACCACTCTTTCAAGCACACGGAGGTAAGTTTTCTAGCTTGTCATTTTTTGTTAGAAAATTAGTACTTTTATTCACATGATTTCAGAAAATTCCAACACCAGATAATTTGGCACACATGAAAAGAGAACATAAGAGCCAGGAACACAGAATTTCAGTCCAGAATTATGACTGAGATTTGTTCTGTCAGGTTGATAGGGGATATCTGAACATTTGTGGCTTAAGTCCTACAGTTTCTAGTGCTAGTTCTGCTTATCTCCCCTATATATATGTACTATTTGGAATCACAGATGGCTCTCTCACAGTTTTTAACACTGCTGTGATGAGTTTTGTTCTCAGCATACCTGACTGGCATGATCACAGAAACAGCATCTATTGGTTGAGCACTCGTAATACCAGTATCTTAAAAGTAGCTTGACCTTGTCTTGCTAGCTTGGCTTAAACAAGATTGACAGCTGTTTTGTTGTATAAATCCAGTTTTTGTAATAAAGAGCCTTTTTGCTTTCTGGGGAACAGAAGATGGGCATAAACAATCTTGTCTGTATGCAACAAACTTGTTTTCAACACCAGGACAGTGGAGGAACAGAGCTGCCCATTGCCAAAGAACTGTTGTACACAGTGAAAAATTTCCCTGAGCTAATTTTTGTAGGTAGGTGCCAGAAAGGGTTTCAAATACATTAGTACTTTAAAAACTAGATAAAATTTTTCAAGATTTTGTTCTGCTTGGCCCTTAACCAGAAGCAGTTTTCACTATGTTACTCCTGATGCCTTGGTAAAATGATTATTCTGAGACATACTGGGTGCAGTGGGTTCATAGAGCATTCAAAGATCACTTTGTCAGCTTTGGTGAGCATTAGTCCTATAGCAATAGCAATTTTGAGGTGCTAGATGAATATCTTCAGGGTGATGAAGATACTGCAGGAGGTTCTGCTGGTGCTGGAAATCAGCCTAATGCAAATCACTAGAGAGGACAAACAGAAAATCATCATACCTTCAGAAGAAGCTGTATATTCAGGTTTTCAAACTGCCAAGCAGAAGACAGGGAAGCATGTAGTGTGCCCAGTCTCCCTGTCTCAGGGGTGAAAGGAATGGCTGAATGCCTCAGCAACTTTCTCTTTTCATTAAAGAAAAGAGAAGGTGAGCGCTCCAGGACTGTGAAGCAGAGAGAGCCAGGGTGGGAGGGCTGTGTCTAGCACAGACCAGGAGCTCAGCAGCAGCTCCCATGAAGGTTTTGCTGTGATCCAAAGGAAGCAAGCTGAATCAGGAACTGTTTTTTCCAAAAGATGTAAGATATGCCTGATAAGTGGAAGATGATCCCTTTATAGTCTTTCCAAAGCCTTTCACTAGGATCACAGAGCCTTCAGAGACCCAGATGACTCTCAGCTAGTTTCCTTGATGAATCTCAGAGAAAGGTAACAATTTTACACAACATGGTATGCTATGGAAATACATTTATGCCACTGTGCCTGAAGATTGCCTGATATTCCAGTTGCTGGATTAAATGTTTGTATGCCTTTGAGTGTATGGACTGGACGTTAAAACTATTAGTGGTTTTGTGTTCCTTTTTTTCCCAGATGAATGAAACTGCTGAAATGATGAGAGTCATAACCCCTGTCTTATCACTTATTATCCTGGCAATTTCAGGACCCTGTGGAACTATATTTACATGCCTCTTCTTACACAGAAATGACATTCATTTTCATTAGCACCTGCAAATGATCTTTTGTGGAGAACTGTCAACACTGCTAACGATAGATCGTCAGTAAGCAGCTTTTTTTTTTTTTTAATCTGCTAGCCAAAAAAACCCCAACAACTTTTAACAGTAACAAGATTAGCTTGGGAAACATTCTTGAATCCTTTTGCTCCTCTGTAATGACAGGTCCTCAGCTGGCAGAAATGACCATAGGTCTGTTTAAACATCAGCATTATTGCATTCAGGGAAGTCATAATGATTTAAACCAGCTGGGGATCTAGTCCATAACTTAAGTGACTGTAGGAAAGAGTTAATCATTAAACACAGATGAGAAAATATTAAGGTTCATTCCTTTTATTTATTAATATGTAATTATTAAAGTAAGAGCAAGGAAAGAGTTCTTTACCATGACAGTAATATGTCAAACTGTAATTCTCTATGCAATTCCTCTAAGGTTCACTAAGTTGTGAATAACATGTGTGGAGAATAAAATCTGTTTCTTTTGACGTTATAGCTTTGCTTCCACAAATCCTTACAGCAATAAATGTAACCAATACTTTAAAATTGGATGAGCTCACGCTGACAAAATCTTGGGTTTTACTACTTGATAAGGTAACAATTTCCAGCACCAAGAAAGAAAAGTGGCAATGTGTGGGCTTTCTTAGCAAATGTATTTCACTAACTTTAGTTTTGTTAGAACTCAAAAATCAATATCTGCTTAAGTCATTTTTCAGTCCACTACAAACAAAATCTCCCCTTTCCTCTTTCATTCCCTACTGCCTAGCTAGGTGGGGCTCATTTTTGTTTTTAGTGATGTTTCATTTGATTTCAGGGTGCTTACTGAAAATGAAATAAAGATAGAAATATATATATATATATTTCATTTGTTTTTTGAAAATAATGCATATTTCATGTGAAAACATACATAGGTTGAAAAATGCAAGACGGATCAAAAGTATAATAAGAAGTATCCCAGGCATAATCAATCCAAAATCAAAGGGGATATTTCACTAAAATTGTTGTGGTTTATAAGTCAATTAATTGGTTGCATCAGTTTTGCCTGGGTGGCCCGGAGATGATCAGTTTAACTTACCTCTGCTATAAACTTATGCTCTTAATAGCTTTTCCTGTTGCTCCTTGATCACTTTCAAAAGAAATCTCACTTTGTATAAGGAAAAGAAAAGTAAAAAAAAAATTGCTTTGGATCAATGATATCTGTCTTGCAGATTCCCAGAAATTTTTAAAGAGGAAAAAGGTCCTAAGTGAGGCAGTTATTCCTTCTGCATCCTAAGAGCTCAGATAGGCGTAGCAGCTTAGGAAAAAGTTCTATAAATAAAATGACAGCCGTCACCTTCCAGACCCCAGATTAGACTTTCAGATAATACTAGCACATACACCCCAAAAAAGAAAAACAGCAGTTGAAAAGGTAGGCTTCCCTAAGTTTTCTCAGGAGGGCATCAGGGAAGAAAGGAACCCCATACCACATAATTATTCTTAATATCCAGTCCATACACTCACAGCCATAACACAGACACTTCAACCCAACATCTGGAGTACCGGGAATATTTCATATATACTCATACACAATTTGAAACTCTTTTCTACTATACTGTATTAGTCTTCAGCTATTGCCTCACAGGCTTTCTTCAAAAAACAAAATGAAAACAAACAAAAAAAAACCCCTTTGATTTAAATTAAACATTTATTTTCTAAGGGCAACATTTTCAGCTCGAAAAGGTATCAAATCTTTTCAGTTTTCTTACAGTAATAATACTCCATGGATGTAATTGCAATCGTACTATGTATCTACCATGCAATTTTAAAATGTTAAATAGGACACGTAGATTGTACCTTGATGCAGGCTGTGTCCCTGTGTTTCAAATGAATAGTTAATTGTCACTTACTGCAAAAACACTTTGCCCATCACTGAATGAATCACAGGTTGGTGACACTTCATACCTGTGATTCATATGTCTGTGGGTATACACAGCAACACCAGTCCTCCCAGCTTTGCACTTACTGGATGGCACTGCCCAAGGATCAGCAGAAATAGCCTAGTATTGATGCAGAATGTTTTGCAGTATAGGAGCTACTTAGCAGTACAGCTGCACAACAGATTTTTAATCTACACCTATGTGCCTTCACCAGACTGTTGCCTAGGGAGAAGTGCGCCATGACTGCAAACAGAGCCAATGTTTTTTTGGTTCTGTTTTCAAATCTGTTATTTATTCATTCTCTTAGCAATTTCTTTGCTGCAGCTGTAAAAACAAGTATAAGTGACAACATTCACTGGGACATGCACTGGGTTTACTAAAAATAGTCATTCTCTGTTTGAATTAACCTAAGTTGATAGCATAGGTTTTGTGTTGATGAAGTGCAGCCTTACAGACATCATGGAAGATGGTACTTGGAAATTAGACTGTATCACATGCATTAATTCCGATAATCCATTGGACTAGGCTTCAAAACAGAGAAATAGTGTAGTTATTTAATTTGGGAGGAGCTACTGTTCTTGACATTCTTTATGTTGCCAGACTTATTCCAGAAAAAGAAATCAAAAATTGTTCCAATTTAAATAAATCCATTAAATTAAACAGGAGCAAAGCATGTGATCTCATACAATGTGTCTACACAGACCTGATCCAAGTATAAGCAGACCTCTATGTACACGACAGCAAATTAACCCATGACATATGTTAATGCTGTAATTTTCTAATCCACTTCTCATAAAACATCTTCCACTATCTTCAACTCCTAGCTTGTCTCCTTGCTCAGTCCCAAGACTTCATTTACATTTCTGCCCAATTTCATGCCAGTCTTGGTTACTTACTGGTTAGAGCTGTTGTAGTGATCAGAAAGAAAACATATGAATTGGACTGAGGGAAGATATTTAGTGTTAGGGTAAGATAGGATGGAGTTTACCTTCTTGTTCCATGGAAACTGCTTGTGGGCAGTAACTGCTTACCTTGCCCTGTAGTAAAATCCAATGTCCTTATCTGACTAACTTGCCCTTGAGCAACGTGCAGAGGGAAACGTGTTATGGATGAAGCTGGATGAAGTTTTCATTATTTACATTAGCAATGTACATTTTGACATTTCTATAAGAGCTTGTGATCCCTACATAGCTGTGGACAGAGAATTAGACCAGTTCAGGTGTTTCTCCTGTATGTTGTGTTCTCTTTCAAATTTCTAGTAACCCCTTCACATTCTTAGCTGCAGACAGTTGATAAGTCAGGTCCTCGAGGTTACTTCTGCTTAGTCTTTAAAGACACCTCACTGCTTTTTCAACAATTTAGTTTTCCCAATGTGGCAAATGTTCCCTAAAAACACATTAGTTGAATATAAAAAGAGAATGAGTACAATCTCTATCACTGAAAGTGAAAGATGTTTTCCTGACTAATCACGTACAGCACCTTGACTGAGAAAATACTTGATAGTAGTCTATAGATTCTTAAAAAAAGATAAAGATTTTAGTTCTTTTCAGTACATGTGCTGTTACACAGTGCAGCAAGAGTAAGTACTAGTAAGAAAGCAGCACTGCAAGCTCCTCCTGACAAATAGAATATATGAAATGAGAAGTCAGCATCAGTCACAATATGTGATGTTAAAATGCATCACAGATCCTCCAACAAACCCTAATTGTTCCCAGGAGACAGAATTGATAGTAAGCAGAAATTAAGGAGGCAAGCCTTGTCAAGGCTTACAGTGTTCCTCAACCCAGCAAAAAACACTTTGCAATAAACACACTAAAATGTGTTTAAAAGACCCCTGGGCAATTGAGATACGCTATCAAGTTATAGCCAATAATAGCCACTAATAAAGATTTTTTTTCTTTTTCTTATAGCCGGAGTAAGACAGAATGCATATCTGTATTTAAAATGAGAGCCGTTTCATCCCATAATTAGCATCACAGTTCACAAAGTCTCTAGTTATGGGTTTAGCTTTACAAATCTACATTTAACTAATGAGCTTTGCAGTGCCAAAATCATTAGTGGAGCCCTGAGTTGTGAGGCCTTTTTTTAACAGTAATAGACTAAAGCAGATAGGTAAGGTCACTATTCTTTTATTTTTGTTTAGTGTATTCAGGCATCCACCATCAGTCATTTGAACAGGGAAGCTACTGAAGCAAAAAGGTGAGATAACAGAAAAGCCCATTAGAGTATAGATTACTGGAACTCCCTTTCTAAGGCCAAGACGTGCTTATCTGGAAAACAGCATTAATTTTATTTGGCATTTCAACTTAACTAAGGCTCAGCTGTAGTCACAGAAATCCTGAGAAATAAAAGTCAAACACAGGCTATAAAGTTTGGTCTTCCCCTCCTTGCAAAAAAAGTCTCAGACCAACTACTATCCCTCTGAAAGTTTAAGAATTTCCATATTTATGTAAGTCTTCCATTGCTGCACAGTTCTCAGCATCTCAGAAAGAGATTTTTTTCCTAATAATAATATCACAGTAAGATGAACAGAGTTGTTGTCCAGAAATGATGCATGAAATTATCAGTATTGTCATATTTCATTGCATACGTACAGACCAGGAGACATATTTCAGTTTCTACATGTTTGTATAGATAAACATAGGGAAAAAAGATTTTACAAAGTAGCTAAAATACTTCAAACATTGTCATCCTGAGCCCTTTATTACTCTACTTCACCCATGGAAAAAAAAGGCACTTGCTCTCCAAATTAACTAGGACATTCAAAACAAAACAACCTTCCCCCTCCCCCGCCCCAATTTCAATATTACTTCCAAGAGTCATTCTACAGCTGAATAATACTAATAACTGACAATAATAATAATAAAAATAAAAGTTAAAATGTTGTTAATAAACCCACTTTCCTAAAGATTTCCTAAAGATTCATCATCCACTGTACACCCCAATAGTTCCCACTTCCTACCATGCCGCTCAACTACTCCTAACCACTCTCCTATCCTTCCACTCTCCTTCCTCACATGTCTCACATCTGTTTGGCTAGGTAAATAGCAGGATGTATGTTGGGTAATTTACAACTGAGTGGTCTAGATGACTGCTGTCTCTCAGACTGGATAAGGCATTGTACCTGTCACTCTTTCCTTTAGTCAAAGGACTAATTAGGTGTTCTATTCAGCCACCAATTTTCAGAAAATTTGTAAGGACTCATATACCTTTGCTCTTATTTCATTTTATTTACAGTCAGTTCAAAGAGTTATTAGATTGTGGTGGTAGTGGACAGAGAGAATGACCAGGTACATCCCCTTTATTTTCTAGGAAACTTGAACTGGGAGGTCATCTCAAATGTCTGTGTGCAAACGCAAATAGCACAAGGAGCAAAGGGGAGGAGGCAGTAGCTGGTACACAGCTGCAGAGCTCTGACCCCATTGGGATTACAGAGACATGGTGGGATGTTTCTTATGACTGGAGAGCTACAGTGGAGGGATACAGACACTTTAGCAAAGGTGGACAGGCGCAAAGGGGTTGTGCTCCTTTGAGTGGCTCAAGTGCATGAAGCTTTGCTCTGGGGCAGGAGTCAAATCAGCAGAGAGCTTGTGAGTAAGGGTCATAGAACAGACAGCACTGGTGATGTAGAAGTAGGCGTCTGCTCCAAACCTCCTGATCAAAAAGAGAAGGCAGATGAAGCCTTCTTTGGGCACCTAGAGAAAGCCTTGCAGTCACAGGCCCTGCTACTAATGGGCAGCTTTAACCACCACAGTATCAGCTGGAAGGGCAATACAACTAGGCACAAGTGATCAGGAGCTTTCTGAAGTGTATTTAGGACAAATTCTTGATGCAGGTGACCGATGAACCAGCCAGGGGAGATGCTCTGTTGGACCTGCTACTCACAAACAAGGAAGAACTGGTTGAAGACGTGAAGGTAGAGAGCAGACTTGGCTGCAGCAAGCATAAGACTGTGGAGTTTAAGATCCTGAGAGGAATGAGCAAGACAAAAAGGAGAATTACAGCCCTGAACTTCAGAGGGTCAGATCTGGGACTGTTCGAGGACTTACTTGGCAGGATCACATGGGAAACTTTTCTGGGGGGCAAAGGGACTGAGAAAAACAGGCTGATCTTCAAGGACAAACACCTTTTCAGAGGAGCACAAGAACAGTCTATTGCAATGTGCAGAAAGATGAGCAAGTGTGACAGAGGGCTGGGGTGGATAAACATGGAACTCCTGCCTGAGCTCAGACACAGAAAGGAAGTACACAGAAGGTGAACACAGCAACAGACTACCTGGAAGGAATACAGAGACATTGTCTACCTATAGAGCAGTGGAGTCAGGCAAGCCAAAGCTCAGCTGGAGTTGAAATTGGTGAGGGAGGTGAAGGGCAACGAGAAATGTTTCTGTAAGTACATCATCAGTGAAAGGAAGGCTAAGGAGAATGTAGACCCATTGCTCAATGAGGTAGGGGACCTAGTGTCAAGAGACATGGAAGAGGCTGAGGTACTCAATACCAATTACTGGAACCTGGGCCCAGAGAGTTTCTGGTATCTGCCATTCAAGACACATCTGGATAAAGCCCTGAGAAACTTGGTCTTATTAGACATGTTTTGAGCAGGGTTGGTACAAAATGACATCTGGAGGGCCAACCTCAACTATTCTGTTGATCTCTGATTCTACAAAAAAACTATTTTATCTTCACTGTATACAGAATTCTGAGGGAAAATAACAAACTGGAAATATTTTCTGCCTAAAATAAATCAATAACGGTTCAGTTTCATTTCTCTTGGTTAAAATTAGTTAATAATGATTTTCTTTCTTTCCTTTCTCTAATTCAGACACTTGGGTTTATAGATAATCTTCTAAAGTAACATTAGTAATAATGTGCACTTGCTCTTTTGGTTGTTTTTTTTTTTTTTTTTTCCCTAAATACTACCATTGCTGTAGGTTCTGATTAAATCTTTTGGGCATAACTTTATGAGTTTGAGGATTGTACCAACTGAAGCATGATGCAACAATGATTATACTTTCTATTTTATTTTCCTTGAAAAAAATTACCTTAAATGGAAGCTTAACGAAACAGTTTAAAATGTGAGTAACCCGTTATTTCAGCAGGATTGCTCAAGTGCTCCAGACTAAACCTGTGCCTACGAGTTTTGTGAAAACAAAGCACAAGTTCCAGGCTGTTGTTATTGTTTTAAAACGACAATTTTCATATTCTCACTCATTCAGATTTATTCAAATTGTGTCCACCTTGGAAGAAGTAATCCCTGTCCAAAGTGCGAGTTTCATTTTTGTTATGCTACAGATATAACTTCTCTTTTGGCTTCAGCTGTGTCAGCTAAAGGAGTTATTGCTGCTAACAGTGGAGCAAACCTCTTGAGGGTTCCCCTTTCTGCCGCTTGGATGAGCTTTCCCTAACCTTTTAAATTCAGAGTGATCTGACTTATCTAGGTCAGACTGAAGAACAAAACCCACACAAAATCTTTGCCTGCTTTCTTTTGATGGGCACAGGCAAGTGACTGCTCACACAAACATATGGGTTGGCACTTCCTGATGAAGGACACTCCAGGCAAAGGTTCCCATGGAGTAGCCAAGGGAAGATGATCAGAAACAAGCAGGAGGAGAACAACTTCTTCAGTAGGCACAGCTGCAATCTACCTGAGGATTTCTGTCAACATATTCTGATGTAACTCAGAGCTATGTTCTTTGTGAGCAATACATCAATGTACACTCTTATTTTGCTGTGAAATCCTGCTATTTACAATGTCTCCCTGCAAGCTAAGAAGGGAGCAGGACAAAAATAAATAAATAAATAAAAGGATCATAGCATTGAATTTCAGGAGAGCCGACTTCAGCCTGTTCAGAGATCTGCTTGAAAGAATCCCATGGGTTATGGCCCTAGAGAGAAGAGGGCTGGTTGAAAAAGCTCGTGGATGTTCAGGGATCACCTCCTCAGGAATGTGTATTCCAGTCAAGCAAAGGCAGATAGGAGGCCTGCATGGAGGAACAGTGAGCTCCTGACTAAACTCAAACATAAAAAGGAAATGTTTAAGAACTTGTAGCAGGGACAGGTGACACAGGAGGAATACAGAGACACTGTCCAGCATGCAGGAAAGCCAAAGTCCACCTGGAATTGAATCTGTTAAGGGAAATGAAGGGCAACAAGATAAATCTCTACATGTATGTAAGCAGCAAAAAGAACGCTAGTGAAATTGTATTCCAAGCACATGAAAAAGACCGAGTGTCAGAATCCAATACTCTCTGACTAGGTTTTTTTAGACATTCCACACATGGTGTGTGTAATTTTTAATATCAAACTAACTGCTTTGAATGTACTTAAAAGCATTTAGATTTAGCAGAGTGATACTCCAATATACTGAAATCTCAATACAACTGTAAGTTACCCTCAGCAGAATATAGCAATTACAACATACAGTTGAGTCACAGTACAAATGTGATTCCTGTTCCCAGTCTGTGTGATATGTCCACCGTCAGGAGGCGAGACATCCCCAATTACTGAGAAGGAATACAGGGGTTGAAACCAGATCAGCCCCACTGCTCCCTTCAAAACTCTTTCGTTAGTTTTTCAGTTATTATAAGCTGGGTTGAACCATGTATACACTCCCACACAGGTTGGTCTAGTTAACTCAAGGAGACATTCACATTCTTTTGGTAAACTCAGGGAGAAGCATTTACACAACCAGTTGATCTGTTCAACTGTGATGCAGTCATTTGATCCACTCAACTGATATAGCCCCCTATCTAAAAAAATGTCTCTTCATTCCCCTTTGTTTTGAGATAAATTCGGCTTTCTTTGCAACAGCTGTGGTCTGTCAAATCCTGCTTTCTTCCTGGAGCTTCATGGGCACATCACCCTTGCCCATCTTCTCTGAGTCTTTTCCATTTTAATGGTTTATTGATCAGTCACACCAAGGTACTCAATGCCTTCTTCACCTTGGCTTTCAGAAATCCCAGGCCTCTGAGACCAGTGGAAAAGACTGGAGTAAAGACTTACCCTCAGTGGAGGAGGATCATGTTAGGGAACTTTTATACAAACTGGACATACACAAGTCCATGGGCCCTGACAGGATGCACCCATGAGTGCTGTGGGAGCTAGACAGTGTAGCTGGAAGCTATTCTCAATTCTCTTTGAAAGGTCGTGGTAATCAGGACAAGTTTCAGAGGCCTGGAAGAAAACAAGTGTTTTTTTTTTCATTTGAAGAGCTAGTTTATTACCTTTCTGTTAAACTTGACATGATAGTTATTCAAGATTTTGGAAAGGCTAAGGTTTTTTACCTTATTTATGCATGGATAAAGTGAACAGATTCTCATTTAGGGTATCTGCTTTTCACTCTTGTTAGATCTTTTTAACAAGTGCTTCAGGATGCATAAGACAGTTGCAGCTGTAGGTTAAAATAAAGCCTGACTTAGACTGTTGTGTTTTTCATACCTTATGATTAATTGTAGGACTTTTCAATGCTGAGAAGCAAGTGTTAGGGCATTGCAGGAAACTGAGAAGTTCTTTTTTTATTGTCTTGCTTTTCTTTACCATTAATCTTGAGGGCTTTTTTCTGATATACAGGTACTGTGTTGAGAGTTTTTTTAGATATAGAAAAATCTATCAGAAAATCCAAACAAACTCTTATTTACTACAGGCTTCAGGCAGGAAGGTAAACAGAGATGAATTGTGATTTAGTGCATTATTTATTGTCCTATCAGTCCTGTTCTTCAAAATATATGAAGACTTGAAATTAACTATTCTATTCACCTTGGAAAAATAAACTAACAAAGATTTTTTTTCTCATGCTAAAAATACAGATGAACTATTTTTGTGAGATATGATTAAAGGAAATCGTTTTTTCAAAAGCCAGAAGTAAATACTAGTCCACTGGGATTGTTATTATTATTATTATTATTATTATTATTATTATTATTATTGCAGGGAGCAAAAGACACTGAAAGACTCAACAGGGAAACTTCCAGGTTTAGAAAGGTATTGGCTTGTGATGGTTTATTTGATTCATAAATAATTATTTGTCCCAATTAAGTTTTGACATGGACATTATGTAACATATGTGGATCATCATGATATTATCTTTGGATTTGTAGAGAATTTTTATTTTAACATTGTTTCACTCCTACAGCAGCTGATAACCCAGCAGCCTGCATTAGCTTGGCCCTCTTGCTACCTACATGTTATTGGCCTGAGAGTTTCGTTTTAACTCCTCAAAAGCCACTTCTACTGTGAATGTCTCTACACAAAGGACCCAAGTGCTAAATCACCAGGTTGTCAGATTCACCCCCTCCCATGCAATACAGGATTTTGTTTACAATTTGAAAAAGCACAAAACACCAATGAAGGATTGTGATATTTTTGCCCTCTCAGTCCCAGTGAATGAAGACGATGTCTGGCTTTTATGGGAACTTCAGATTACTTTGGTATGATTTAATGAATTTAAGAATGATTTAGTCAACATCATGAAGGATTTCTTTTTAAATACTGTTATTACTTTGGCAAGTCTGTTCCGTTAACTTTTTTGTGCTATCTTCCTCAGGCAGTAAGCATTAATGCTGTTTCAAACTATAACAGGAAAATCAATCAATGAGTTATTTTTATCAAGTATTGCCTCCCAGGACCTATTCACAAAGTTAAAAACTTTTTTAGGACTTTTTCTGGCTAGACAGATTAACAATCAACCACATTCTTCAAGAAAAGAATCTGCAAGTGATGTCTTATTTATATATGTCTGGAAATAGTTGATATACTGATTGACCAGAAGCATGTTAACTTGCAGGCATCATTAAAGCATTTACTTCCAAATTTCACTTATATATAAAAGCAATTCCACCACTTGTCACTTATAAACCTTTTTCTTTCCTGAAGTTTTTTTTTTTTTATTTTTCAAAACCAGAATCTTATTTTGTAGTACTGAATGTTATAATTAATTTAACTGGTGCTGGTTTTAGAAATGCTCTTACTCTGTGCTATAAGGATATGAATTCTGACCTTCAAAGAACCGCTGCAGATGCCCTGCTCATGATGCTGCTGGTCACACCATAGAGTGTTTCTGTGGTTCTCTGACTAGTTGGTAATCCTTGCAAGACACGTTCATCATGTAATTGCTGAGCCTTCCACTAAGGTGAAAAAACGCGGGTGCCATGATACAGTGTCTATGCAAATACTTTTGTATTAGATAGTACATTCTCTGAATGACCTGGTGAACTCTTCTAGATTTGACAAGGAGTCCCTTACCTCTTTCTGCAAAGTAATGTTGGGATTTATGGCAATTACATCTCCCAGAAGATAACATTGGGAAGAACTGTGTATGAATTTTTTCTCTTATTTTTCTAACTAGATTCCTAAATTTCATAGTTTTAAATGGGGAAGAATGATCCCCTGTGGAGAAGAATGTAAAATCTGTAATAATCCTGAAATCCTTGTAGAAATTAGAGGCCATAATATTTTATTGTTGCATTTATGTGCAGCATTATAACAAAGAGGATCTAACAGGTACATGCCTTCCCCTTGAGGAAAAGTTGATATTTCTAGATTATTATAGTTAAAGAAATTCTTACTATACTCTAGGAGTTATACAGCTCAGTTTTCTTTTTGTGGAAGCGTACATACAATGGTAACATTGAATACACTTCACAGCATGGAATATAATTACAAGAATAAAATTGAATTCCTTCTCAGTGATGCTGAGATCAAAAAAGCCCAATATTTTTGCAGTATAAGAATTTTTGCCCTTTCCCTGATAATTGCAATGCCAATGGGTTGGAACTGGTCTTGATGGTATTACTTTGTAATATTCAGGCCTGTGATTGCTGTCTTGTTTAATCAAGAACTGCGTGTCAGATTTTTTGAGTTGTGCCACTTTTCCACACCTTGAACCAATCAAATACTGACTAGTTCTTATGTTAAACAAATTAAATTCTAGATTCACATAGCCGTTGTTAAGTTATTCTGCCACAGAAAAATGTTATCATTTACTGAACTTGATTGAAATCAAATAGTTGTGTAAACCTCCTAGCTAAAACTTATACAGTGTATACAATGGTTTACAGTGGTTTCTTTTTTCTTTTTTCTTTTTGGTTTTGTTTTGCACTTTTTAGCCCATTCCTACATGGCAATTGATCAGTTACCCTAAAGTGGATGAGGGATGAATTTGGTCTTTTGTTTTTCTGCTTAATTTCATTGTAATTATTCTTGCTTTATTTTGGTCTGCAGTCAAAGATCTGAATAGTCTGGAAAAAAAAATAAGGAAGTGTTATGATACAAATGTTTAAAGAATTTTTTAAATACATGTTATAAAATTCTTTCAAATATCTTTTTACTTCATCTATAATGCAAACTATGATTGATTTAATATAATTCTTCTTAACACTATTGTGGCTGGTATAGTGTCTAGAGTCAAAACCCTGAGATAGTTTTCCTAGAAATAAAAAACTTATTTTAATTACATGTTTTGGTAACTTTAGAAGATCTTTCTTGAGAACAAATTCTCAAAATACAGACCCAATCAAACAATCCTTATTTGTGCACAAGGAACTTGTTGGCTAAGTAGGAGTAGCTAAGTAGGTATAGAAAGTTGTTTTGAAAAACTGTACAAGCAAGAATGATAAGAAAGTGCAGAAATGATGGGAAGTGCAGAGTCCTGCACTGAGGGGGGAATAACCCCATGCACTAGTACAAGTTGGGGGTTGACCTGCTGGAAAGCAGCTCTGCAGAGAAGGACATGGGGGTGCTGGTGAACAAGAAGGTGACCATCAGCCAGCAACATGCCCTCGTGGCCAAGAAGGACAATGGTATTTGTGACCAACCAATAACCTCTACAATGGGAAAAGGCTCAGAGGACAAGGTGCCTCATGAAGTTCAGGAATAGTGTAGGATGCAGCTTGTTAATCCTTGCTGTTGCACAGAGAATTGACTTTATCTCAACACAAAAGGGGCCAGAGAGTGATCTTTGTTTTAGATAAGCAGCCAGAGTTGTTAATTGGACCAGGTGTAAATGTTTCTTCCTGAGTTGATCAGAAGAATGTGAATGGCTCCCTGAGGTTAGCCAGACCAGCATGAGGGAAGGGTATCCATGGCTCAGCCCAACATACTGTACAAAACCTGAACAACTAACAAAAGAATTTTGAAGAGAACAACAGGCTTGAGCTGGCTTCAACCCGCATATTCCTTCATGGTGACTGGGGACACCCAGCATGGTGATGGTGAGCATATTATAGAGACCAGTAACGGCAATCACATTGGTATTGTGTTTGAACTGTGTAAGTGTACACTTGTACTGTGACTTCAGTATATTGCTGTACCAGTCTGCTAAATCAAAAATCCCATGTAAAATCAAATGCCTTCAAAGTAAACTCTTATATTAAATATTGCACTCTATGTGTGTGTGGAATATCTAAAAAAGCCTGGTCAGAGAGTACTGGACTCTGATGGTATCCTGAGGGGCCGCATTTAGAAGAACATTGCCAGCAGGTCGAGGGATGTGATCCTCCCCCTCTGCTCAGCCCTGGGGAGGCCACATCTGGAGGACTGTGTCCAGTTCTGGGCTCCGCAGTACAAGAGAGATATGGATCTACTGGAGCAACTCCAGAGAAAGGCCACCAAGATGATTAGGGGACTGGAGCATCTCTCGTATGAAGAAAGGCTGAGAGAACTGGGCCTAATCAGCCTGGAGAAGGGAGAGTGTCAAGAAGATGGAGCCAGACTCGTTTCAGTGGTGCCCAGCGACAGAACAAGAGGCAACGGGCACAAACTGAAACACAGGAAGTTCCATCTGAACATGAGAAAACACTTCTTCCCTGTGAGGGTGACAGAGCACTGGACCAGGTTGCCCAGAGAGATTGTGGAGTCTCCTTCTCTGGAGATATTTAAAAGCTGCCTGGACGTGATTTTGTGCAACGTGCTCTAGGTGACCCTGCTTGAGCAGGGGGATTGGACTAGATGATCTCCAGAGGTCCCTTCCAACCTCAACCATTCTGTGATTCTGTGATTTGTTCCCAGATTTTCTAGATTTCCTAGCTCTCTCAGCCTTTCCTCATAAGAGAGATGCCCCAGTCCCTCCAACATCTTCGTAGCTCTCTTCTGGACTCTCTCCAGTAGTGCCATGCCTCTCTCGCACTGGGGAGTGCAAAACTGGACACAGTACTCCAGTTGTGGCCTCAGCAGGGCTGAGTAGAGGGGAAGAATCACCTCCCTCCACCTACTGGCCACACTCTTCCTAATGAGGCACCCCAGGATAGCATTGGCCTTCTTGGCCACAAGGGCATGTTGCTGGCTCATGGTTAACTTGAAAAATTAACTTGCAAAGTTAACAAAAAGTGTAACTCTGAAAGCCATGTGAGGAACTCTTTTGGAATAGCTTTTTACTTGAGGTCTGGGATTGTTAGCTCCAGCTATCCATAGGATCAGTGGAATAATAACTACCAAAATCTGTTTTTTGTTTTTTGTTTTTTTTTTTTTCCTTTGCAGATGGACTGAACAGGTGGTAAAGGAATTCCTTTTCTATCTGTGCCATCTTCATGGACATTTCACAGGCGCCACACAGGCAAGTGTGGGACTCCGGATGGAGCAGCCCATAGAAGAGAGGTTTGCTCTGGGGTGCTCCCCAAGAGTTAAGGAACCCCAGGTGCGCCACGGCTGGAGTCACCACACTGTGGGGTTGCTGTAGCCTGGGGGCAAACCCTCAAACAACCCTATGATTGACAAGTCCAGTCAAAGGAGAAGCGACACTGCAGACCCACACCATCAACATCCAGGTGCTGTGGAACTCTCCGCAGAATGACCGGTTAATGGGTGTGTTGCTATCAGCCGAGCAGGGCTGTGGACTGAGCACGAGGTTACCTGCTGATGTGCATGCTGTTACGGACTAGAGCCGTACAGCTTTTATATAGCTGTGGCCTGGCGTTGTTCTGACTGGCTCTAAAAGAGAGTAAGCCACATACGTTTGGTGTGGACTTGACCCACAGTCAGCTGGACTGCAGACCCAAGGACCCACCCATCAGCGGAGATGCCCCTGATGTCAACAGAATGGTGAGGAGAAACTGAGGAAAATTAGACCAGAGGGGTGTCCCGTAAGGGGCGAGAGGGGTCACTGTACCATGCACCCATGATTAACTGTAGAGCTCTGATATGTATATAATATTTTCATTTCAGTGATATTTCTCACTTTGCTATACTTTTAGCTTTGTTATAACCTCTTATCTCTAATAAATTCTCACTGTCTCTAACAAATTCTCACACTTGACAGATGATGATCTCTCGAGTTCAGTAAAACTAACCATGGAATCTGAAAGAATCTCAGACTCCCCTCTATAGGTGTGTCACAACAGTTAGCATAGCTCACAAATGAGCCTGGAATTTTTTGTAAAGTTGTCGGCATGTCCACGCATGCAACATGGGGTGCACAACAGAGAAGTTTTTCCCAGTTGTGACATTTTAAGTCTTGAATGTAATTTGAATCTCTGTCTTGAGACTTTATATCGATGCTCTATGTTTATGCCCTCTGCTGCAAATGTAGGACTGTGCTGATATTCTCTTCCAGCTCCTGGGCAGGCACACATCTGTTTTGATTTCAAAAAAGCTATTCTGTCACCAAAATCAGGAGTAAAACTCCTTAACACCAAATGTAGCACTAAGAAGCAGGCATTCTCTTTGTTACAGCGCCAGATGCACGGAGGATCGTTCCTCCCAACGTGCATGCCATATGTTGCATTAGCCAAAGCTTATATTGCTCTGTTACATACATAAGCATTAAAATTCCTGGAATGATTATACATATTCATTCTATTTCCTGGAACTAATTATCATATTTACATAGTCATTATGCATGCAGTCTGAGTCTCTGGGGGGCTTCTCTGGGGGTCTCTGGTGGTCCCTGGGGGTTGCTGAAGAGGTGCCTCTTAGTGTCTTTCCATGAACTCTGAGCTCCTTTTCCATATATGGTCTCGGCTTGGCTCATCTCTTTGTTTGAGAAAGCTGTCTCGTTCCTTATCCTGGTTTCTGCTGGTTTATCTGTACTCCTTCAGGATGTACCAGTCACAGTCCTTGGATGTATCCTTGTCTGAGGCCCCTGGTAACAGTTCCCCTGTTCCCCCCCTTTGAGACTTCTTTTTGTCTGAGGCCCTTGGTAACAATTCCAGTTCTTCAAATCAGGTGTATGCTTACACTTTTGCGCTAAGATGCAAAGAGATACATTTAAGATGTTAATTTTACATCATGTCCTTTCTGGAGTTTCTGCTAATGCTACATCTGGAGTCACTCATCATATATATCATCAGTCCACTGTAATGTAGCCACTTGGACATCAACAGCAATGGAAGTAAGCTGTAGCACAGTCTATTTTTCTGGGTAAGAGTACATACTCCTAAGAAGGCTTGAACTACCCACATAAAAAAGCCCAAAGCATTATGTCTTTTATGAGCTTGGCCTATGCTGGCTAGGCTTGTCTGAACATGCTCGTATGTGACTCCAGTGCCTAGATAGTCATGGATATTGGTCTGTAAAACACAAGAAGAATGACAGGTTTCTCAGAATCCATAACTGATTTCTTCACACCAATACCTCCAATTCCACACATTTGACAGTCAAATATATATGCATACATCAAATAAATATAAAACAATAAAAAACAGATAAAGTTTAAAATCACAAAATTAAAAATAAGGATAATTTGACATTCACTTTATTTGTTTTCTCAATTTTTAACTGTTTTGGAGTTCACATTTTCAGGTCTTTTACCACATAAGCAAAAGAGGAAGCTGGAGATGTTTCTTTATTTCTTTTTTATTATTATTTACTGAGAAGCACAAAGAGCCTTGCTTACTTTCTCACTCCTTAATGCTTATGTGAAACTGTCACCACTAGTTCTTTATGGCTTTAGAGATTCTAATAATAAGTGAGTGCAAACTGCTTATCCATGGCAGACAAATGCCTTGACAACAATAAGGGGATTCTCTGCCTGTTTCCATAACTTGATGCCCCATATCAAGTGCCAACTGGCTCCTACTGACCAGTTATGCCAGTCTGCTGATGCTTAGTCAGTGCTAAGATAATTAACAGACTCACAGAATGACAGCATAGTTGGGGTTGGAAGGGATTCTAGAGCCTGTCTTGTCCAGTGCCTCTGCTCAAGAAGTTTCAGATAGAGCCCGGTTACCCAGGACTACATCAAGACAGCTTTTGAATATCTCCAGGGATGGAGACTCCATAGCCTAGCTGGACAACCTGTTCCAATGTTCAGCTACCTTCAGAGTAAAGATGTTATGTTCAAGTGGAATTTCCTGTATTTCCATGTGCCCATTGCCTCTCATCCTGTCAATGGGCAGCACTGACAAGAGTTTGGATCCATTCTCTTAACACCCTCTGTGACTGCAAGGCAGGCAAGAGAGGGTCAGATACCAGCGGAGAGAGACACTCAAGGTTCATAAGGGGTTAAATAGGATAGATTTAATAAAGGACTTACACTACAAACTGCACAGAAAGCCCCAGGAAGCGCGCAGAGGGGTTGCTGACGGGAGGCTGCTGGAGGCATGGCTCAGATGCGCAGGTTGGATGCACAAGTGTGACTCCACTCATTGTATCCTACGGGCCCCTTAAATCTACTAGAACTGTTTCCTTGTCTCAGCTGTGCTAACCTTGAGAAACTACTGTTTGGGAAGCAGCTAAATGTTGTTGACAAAACAGAAGTGCATGCCTGGCCATGATTGGAATTTGATCAGTGTGTGGTTTCACATGCTGGACCTGCTGTCACGTACTCTGCCAATCACTGATTCCCCACCAGATCTTCCGCAGGTGTTCTCACTACACCCTCTCATCAGACATTTACACTCATCGATAAGATCCCCCCTGACCTTTCTCTTCTCCAGGCTGAACAGTCCCAACTCTCTCTGCCTCTCCTCGCATGAGAGATGCTCCAGCCCATTAATCAACTTTATGGCCTTTTACTGAACTTGCTCCAGTAGCTCCATGTGTCTCTTGCACTGAGGAGCTGAGTGCTGTACACAACATTCCAGATTTGGCCTCAGCAGTGCTGCGGAACCTGCTGGCAACACTCTGCCTAATGCAGCCCAGGATACTGCCAGCCTTCTATGTATATACACACACACACACACACACACACACACACACGTACATACATACATGTGTATATACGTGTGTGTGTGTGTGTGTATACACATACATACATATATATACACATATATCTATATGCATGTGCATGTGCATATGCATATGCATATGTATACATTTGTCAGGGCCACTGCAGGGGCTGGGGGCTCCCCAGGCCAGCACAGCAGGGACCTTGCCAGCCAGGGCCCATCCTACCATCCCAGTGAGGGAGCAGTGCAGGGCCAGGCCCCAGCCCTGGGCATCAGAAACATTTGTGGGGATGGGGATGGGCCAAACCAGGCCAAGCAGTCAGCCCACACTTGGTGTCTGGATTAACAGGGTCCATGGCAAGGTATGGGGCTGACTTTTCCTGGGATGGAGACTGGCACTCCTTCTGCTGAAGTGAACTCAGGGCCCTGACATCTGGTTCTGAAGCAGTCAGTGCAAAAGCATTTTATATTCCAAATGAAACACAGAAAAGATTCATCAAAATTCATGAGGGATATTAGTTTTAATGTACATGAAATAAAAAGTGACAGTATGCAACCAGTCATGCACTACATTATAAATTGCTGCCCACTTACATACAATGCCTTCTGTAATATCCATTTGTGGTGATATTTCATTTTCTTTTTTACTTAATCTCATATCTCTTTATTAACATATTGACTTTTATGGTTATTTCAGGACTTCTAAAGACACAAATAGAAATTGTGTGTAAAAGCCCTCCCTGTATGATGCAAGAAGGCCCCAGTTCAGTCTATAAGTGAAATACTCCTTTGCTTAATCTTGGATGAATGGTTTATGCCACATCTCACCTTTTTAATTTGTTTTTAAAAGACTTTCTGGGAGCCAGACCTTCTTTTTTTTTATATTAGATTGGCAGTGCTGTATCTCTGTTTATTTTGAAGTAGGTTCCTCCTGACTTGCATTAACTATGGACAGAATAAATAGCCTTTAAGCAAATGCCTCAAGGGATTTTGGTCTGAGACTTTTCCTGAAATAGACAAGTATCAGAGCAGACCAAGGATAAGAGTATTCCTAGACATGAATCTTACTACACTGATTTTAGTAGAGCAATTTTTCTCTACACCAAATGACTGTTTTAAATGTAAAAAATATAGGTTGTTTGATTGAAAGTATTGCCAGTTTGTAATGTTACTGAACATTTTTGATACTTATAATTTTGATACTGCAATCTTAAAGATTGGTTTAAAAAAATTGTTTTTTAACATTACTTAATATTTTTTATTGTGATAAAGAATCTGTAAATTTATCTCAGACAATATGGCAACCATGACATAGATCAATTAAGATACTGAACAGCATACCTCTTAAATCACCTCCATTGAGCACAGTGGTATTTTCCAAGTGTTTCAATGATGTTATATAAGATCCCCTCTAAAAATAGAACCAAACAGATGAGGCAATACTGGCCAGAGGAGGTGGTTCACAAAAAGACAGAGGACATTTCAGATGTCTGGTAGGATGATGAAAAGGTATACAAGGGCAAGAGGTAGAAATTAAAGAAAATACAAGAAGCCAGAGAAATAAAAAAAAATCTGCAAAAGATGAATACAAGATTATGAAAAAAGTTTCAATATATAGTAAAAGAAAAAAAAAACAATTCCAACAGTCAACTAGTAAATGGATGAAAACATTAAAATCATCACAGGAAAGCTACTATCAAATGCTGGAGTGTTGACCCAGTTTCTTGAAAAAGAAACAAGAGGGGAAAGCCTAAAAACAAGGATCCATTTTCTTCCAAGTAGGAAAGGGTGTTGAATGGTAAAAGTTTCTGCAAATCTGTGAGAATAAAGTATGACAGCAACCTGTTTCAGCTGAATAGCCTAAACTGTGAAGAAAGGTAGCCAAGAATATAGGAACTGTTTTGCTTCAGCAAAAATTGGGATTCTCTAAGGACATGGTAAGTGCTAGCAGGATGAAGTGTGGCAGAGCAGTATGTTTCTTTGCTTTCTACTTTATCTGTCCATTTGGAAGACAGACCTGTAAGCATTGCCTGAACCTTTAAGGTGAATGTCTGATTCCTTGATTTCCTTATATGCAGTTGCTAGGGTGGAGTGGGGATGAAGAGATCTCAATCAGTACTTTGCACAGATACAGGTGGCTGTGCTGAGTGTTTAGCCATTATCTGACAGTTTACAAACAAAAGTATCCCTATTTTCAGCTGTCTTAAAAAATGGAGTAACTAATCCTTTGAATCTTGTGTATTATGTTAAAGAATACTTAGATTTGAATTTCAATATTTGAATTTCAGAAGAAAAAAAAAAACACCCAGAAGTTTGAGAATGACTATCTGTAAAAAAAAGGAAGCTAGCTTAAGACATTCAATAAAAATCCATTTGGGAATAAATGTCATACTGTTAGCAAAAGAAAGCAATACTGATTCTATCAACACAGTTTTCTGTATATCCAGGAGCTATTTTTGCAAACATTAAAGTTGTTTTTCAGACTTGAAAACTGATTCCTAAGTTAGAGAATGGAACCAATGATGCCGCAAGCATATATAGTTTGGTTAAAAATTCACTTTTTTAAAATTATACTTAAGTATAATGTAATATACTAAATGTTTCTGAATAAAGTCATTGATATTGCAACACGTAAGACAGTGGAGTTTGTGGCTTTTCTGTAACTTGCTTAATTGATTAACTGAAGCTATTCTGCACCTTCATAAATGATAGATATTCCACTAGCCAAAAAAAAGTGTTTTTTTGGGGGGGTGGGGGAGAGCTTTGGGGTTAGATGCAAAACATGTTTCAAGCAGCTATTTAGAGTCTGGGGGAGTTAAAAGGAATGTGTTCCTCTTTCTGACTTAGCTAATGTGTGGTATTTATTATAAGGCTAAAACACAGTAGAGAAGGAATCTGCTGTTTACACATATTATTAATGGTTCAAATACACTGGGATGAAACTTGTTGTTGAGATAATTAACATATGGCACTTTAAACAAGATTCCTAATATGAAGTAAGAACACACTTTACAAAAAATATATTCTAATGTGATTTACGATGTGACTTTGAACAAGGTTGTGTGTGTGTGTGTGTGTGTGTGTGTGCGCGCGTGTTTGTTTGTTTTAATGCACTAGTTAAAACACCGGAATTTTAAAATTAAGTGGGATGCTTTATATCACTTGTTATGTTTCATAGTATAATAAAGTTGCAGCAAGCTTTTCATTTTGGTAATGAATAGATGATGCTTAAATAATAGAGATTACTGGAGAAGTTTAATTTGGCAACTTCAGTGACAACGTCACCCTAAGAAAATGTGAAAGGAGATATACAAAACTACTGTCTAGACCTCCATGAGTTTTCTGCCATGCTGACAGTACATCTCATCTTTATACACCAGTACAAAATGGGTTTGTGATTTTGTCTGTGGGTTTGGAAATACAAAAGAGGTGCCTGCAAATCAAGCCTCCAGAATCTTAAATGCCTGAGAACTTATCTAGATAGTGTTTTAGACTAGAAGAGATTCACCATGTTTTTTTCTTGTGTTTTATCAGCACTACAAGTACTTTGATTCATTTTAGAATAATCTGCTTCCAACCTCACATTGTAGCGTGAGGTTCATGCTTAAAATTGCTATTCTGTTGCTTTATGTCTCCATGTAAATAGCCTTCAGTTCCAGTCCTTCTCCATTTCTGGCAATGGAAAATAGTAGATTGATAATGTATACTCATGTAAATTCTTCATATTCTTCTTCTTTTATTTTTTTTTCATTCCACCTGGTATGCAAATACACAAAATTCAATCAAAGATGTTGACCATTCCCTACTTTACAACCTCTAAGAAGAGTAAGTGCCAAACAGGGAACTTGCTCTGTAGCTATGCAGTTGGTTCTCACGAAGTTGTTTTCCCTGTGCAAGCCTGTGGCTCTGATGTGAATAAGAAAGGGAGCTATTTGAATGCTGGGAAGGATAATAAATACAGACCAAAAGCAAATCTTAGTATTAGTCCTTCCTGTCACTCTTAAGTACAGACTAATTCAGCCTTGGACATTTCTGTCTGAATCAGAATAAATATAGAATAAAGAATAAATATACAGTTTTCTGCCATTCCACACAGTGTTAGTGCTAGTGAAAATACAATTTCCTCTCATTTTAGTGATTTTTTTAGTGATTTTAGTGTGGTCTTTAGAAAGGTGTGGATAAAGTCCTGATTTTACTGTGGGTTTTGGTTCCACTCTTCCTGTGACAGCATATTGTTTCACATGACCTTTCAAACTGAACACTTGCCAGATGTTGAAAACTTCTAAATGCCTGTAGCCTAAGAAACAGAGCATCCTATCTTCTTATTCATTTTATATTTTGGACTTTGTTCTGCCAAACATTTTAGTTTAGAAAAGTGCAGCAACATTCAATGTCAAGAATGAAAGGGGAGAGGACCTTAAGGGTTGCAATTTTCAAAGGCTGCACCTGGGGGCAGTACTGTTTCACACCGTTCCTAGACAGCGAAATTTTTTCTTGGTGTCTTGGACTCTAGTATCTTCTGACTCTAACCTTTTAATTTATTTTTTCTTAATTAGGTCTATAAATACAGTCATTCAACCTGGAGTCATTACTTCTATTATTTCACTAGTCACCAGGTCAGTACCTACTGTGGCACACATGAAAAAAATTTTTTTTTTTTTTTTTAATAAATGGGGTTAACTCAGGACTGTTGCTAGTAAATCAAATTTGTACAATACTAATCCTAGACACTTTATCCTTCCAGAAAATTCAGATGAGAACAATTCAAAAAACTCCAAATGACTACTTTCCTTCCTCCATCTCTGTATCCTCTTTTCCTCTACTAGTTCTCTAGGGTATTTGTTCATTCAACCTTTAGGCTTTACTCTTGCAAGCAATTGTGCAGGTGCAGCCAAAGACATTAACTGAAACATAGCTCTGGGAGTGTGAATGCAGCCACAAGCAATGACAGAAGGTCTTCCTCTATCAAAATATGTTCTTGACAATGTTATATTCATATGAAGAATACATATAAAGAGAAGAAATACTCCTAGATGACTTCTTGGAAAAGAGCAATATATTCCTGAGTTTTGCAGAACAAATGAACTTCACTATGTACTGCAAATAGATTGCTTCCTGCCAGTACGTTAGCTCATAAGCAGAGATCTTCTTTGGTTGAAAAACTCTTGGGTAGACCTTTGCCAGAGGGCTAAGTTTGTTTGTTTGAAATCAATTTCTTAGTAACTCAAATAGAGGACAAGGAAAGGGTTAAATAAAGAGTGAGAGTGAATCATGTCTCTGGAAGAGCAGTTCAAACCTTATAATAGAGGAAAGTTAGGAAGGAAAGATAAGAAGCAGCAGGGTGTGGATCAAGATAAGAGGTTCAGTTCATTTGCCTGAATTCAGATCAGTTCCTGCAAGGAGTGGTGTAAGAACTTCCTCACTAGATTTAGCTAAAGGTTATACAGCCAAGCATCCTCCCCAGAACATTCTGCCCTGGTGGCTATTAGTAGATGCAAAAAGATGCAAGTAGATGCATGAAGAGTGCACTTTCTTGGGCTTTGTTTAACTTAATGCTACTGAAATTTCAGCAGGATCAGATGACTTGAAAACGTTATTTTCTGAGTTCTTTTCATACACAGAGATTGCAGCAGCACTTGATCAACACTCATTTATTGTTCTTTGCTGCATCCCCATGTGTGCTAGTAAAGCACATGTAGTAAATGCTAGAACATGTCTATGTGGAAGTACTTACGATTTTCCTGTACCACCAAGGAAGCAAAACCTACCTTTTTTCTGAACTGAGATCATCAAAAGTAGCAACAGCAGAGAGAAAAACAAAACAAAACAAAACAAAATAAAAAAACAGCAACAACAAAAAAATCATCTACCGTGTTTAGCTCTGCTTTTGGAAAGGGAGTCTCCAGACGGCAGCACAGAAGGGTTCCAGGGAAAAAGTTGTCTGAATTTCAGAGTGAATAAGTCTAGAAGGGAAACTCATGAAAGAATGATTGCTTCCATTTCATGATGTGACAGCAATCTTTTAAGTGACTTCTGCAGAGCCTCAAGTTCTTAATCCTGCAGAATGTTACCCAGCAGAATATTCTTCAGATTTCGCACTTTTCCACTGCAGTTTTTACAGGGTTCTTATAAGGTTTTTTTAACACTTTCTGTTGTATGCCAGACCCTGCTTATTGCCTCCTTTCCAAATACATTCATCCAGTTTATTGTCTCTTGGAATCATATGAAACTGATATATTTTACAACTCAGAGAGGAGAATAAGGAACTCTTTCAGATATACAGCATTGTCCTTCCAAACCGATCTCTCTTCAAAGAATCTCCCTGATGTTAATATTGCTAAGTTTTTCTGTCGATTATTTTTACTGGATTTTATTAGATTTTTATTGGATTTTCCTGTTTTATTGGATATCCTATTTCTACCGGATTTTGAAAACAGAGTTTTAAGCAGGGGCAGCTCAAGAGTTTGCATGTAAGCAAGAAAGTGCCTGCAAGACAGCATTATGAGGAAACCTCTCACACCCTTCCTGGAAAATCAGAATGCTTGGGTGTCTCCCTGAAATACCTGTGCACTAATGCATTCAGTATGGGGAATAAAGAGGTGGAATTAGAAATCTGTGTGTACTTGCAGGGTTATGATCTCATTGGGATCATGGAGACATAGTTGAATAGCTCACATGACTGGAATACTACAATACCATCTCTTTAGGAAGGACAGACCAGGAAGGCAAGGAAAGAGAATTGTCCTTTATGTGACAGAGCAGCTGGAATGTATGGAGCTCTGCCTCAGGGTGGATGGTGAGCCAAATGAAAACTTATGAGAAAGGATTACTCATAAGGTCTGCTTATGGGCAGAAAAATATTGGTGATATTGTTGTAGGTGTTTAGTATAGACTGTCTGAACAGGAAGGAGAAGTAGATGAGTTCTTCTACAGAAAGCTAGAACTGGTCTCATGTTTGCATGCCCTGGTCCTCATGGAGAACTTTAACCACCTTAGTGTCTGCTGGAGGGACAAACCAGCAGGGCACAAGCAATCCAGGAAGTTCATGGAAAGCACTGATAACAACTTGATATAAGTGATAGAGGAGCCAATGAGGAGACGTGCTCTGCTGGACCTCATGCTTATGAACAAGGAAGGTCTGGTTGTGGATGTGAAGGCTGGGAGTGGCCATGAGATGGTGGAGTTCAGGATTGTGAGAGGAGGGAGAAGGGCAAAAAACAAGATCACAACCCTGGATTTCAGGAGGACAGACTTTGGCCTGTACATGAATCTGCTTCAAAGAATCCTATGGGATACAGCCCACTCTCTGGAAGAGGGTTCCAAGAGAGTTGATTGATTTTCAAGAATCACCTCCTTCTAACTCCTTCATTCCTAAATGGTCCATTCCAAAAAGCAGGAAATTGAGCAGAGGTGACAGGAGTCCTGCATGCATGAACTAAACTCAGACGTAAGTAGGAAGTGTACAAGGGATGGACGGAGTAACAGGCGATCCAAGAGGAATATAGATACTCTGTCTGAGCATGCAGGAATGGGTTTAGGAGAGCTAATGCTCACCTAGATTTGAAACTGGCGAGGGATGTGAAAATAAGCAAGAAAGGTTTCTCTAAGGACATAAGCAGCAAAAGAAAAGCTAGAAGAAATGAGGCCCAGTACTACATGTGGCAGGGGCCCTGGTGACACAGCACATGGAAAAGGCAGGGGTACTGAATACTGTCCTCATTTCAGTCTTTACTGGTGAGGCTGACCTTCAGGAATTCCAGGCCCTGGAGACCAGCAGAAGTATCTGAAAAAAGGAAGACTTTCTCTTGGTGGAGAAGGATCATGTTAGGGAATAATTAGGAAAGTGGACATACACAAGTTCATTGGCCTGATGGTATGCACCTGTCCACAACTGCTGAAGGAACTGGCTGATGCCATTCCAAAGACACTTTTGAATATATTTGAAAGGTCATGGCAACTGAGAGAAGTACCTGAGGACTGGAAGAGAGCAAAAGTCACTCCTGCCTTTCAAGACAAACAAGAAGGAGGAGCTGAAAAACTACAGGCTGGGCAGCCTCATCTTGATCCCTGGAAAGGCGATGGAGCAGCTCATCTTGGATACTATTTTGAGAGATGTGAAGGACAGGAAAGTGATTGGAAGTAGTCAGCATGAATTCACAAAGGAGAAATCATGATTAATCAACCTGATAGCCTTCTACAATGAGATGACTGGCTTGGTGGGTGAGGGGAGAGCAGTGGATGTTGTCTGCATATTTCTAAAGTAACACCAAGTGTTATCAACTGTTTTTCTTACTGTTTTGGTAATTCCACAGTATGTTATTAGCAGCCTTGTAGCTCATTAAATAAAACTTATAATGCCCAAAGAATGAGAATGAAACCTTTCAATATACTATGTCTGTATCCTCTAGCAGCTGTGAGAGATACAAGAATGAATAAAACATATTGTATCTGATGCATAATGAACTTTATAAGAACTATCTTTTGCAGAGTAATTACAGATGACTAAATATTGTTTATACATGGTACACATAGATAGAGTTTTACATCTTTGTGCTGTTTATGAGGAAAGATGAATCATCATTTATATAACCAAAATAAAATACTTCAAAGTGTACCTATAAGCCCTGGATAAAAAAAATCTCTGTATTTACTACTGAGCTATCAATAAAACGCTTATTTCCAGCTATGAATATTGAAACTTTTTTAAGATTTATAGATTGTGACTAATGCATACCACAGGGAAGTTTGCCAAAAATATTTCTTTCTAAATAAACCAGAAACAGTTATTGACAAAAATGAAGTGAGGTTCATATGAATATAATATTACTGCTTCCTACTGTATGATTAAAAATAAAAGTAAATTATTCCATGAGTAGCAAAGCTCATAAAGCCTGATATCATATTGATGTGTGTCCTTCACATGTTAGTTACACGATTTCCATCTCTTCCTCCTGGAATAATGTCAATGCTGAAGTGTTCTTCTCTGCTTCATCCCTGACCCCACAATCCCACTACTTTTCCTGTGCAAGCTCTAAATTATCTCTTATTTCCACCCAACTTTCTTCTCTTTCCTGTTTGTTATTGGTTGAGTAAGAAACAGAATGTACTGTTCAAGATATGAGGCATCCATTCTGATTGGCCAACTAATATATTAAACAGAAAACACAGGTTTTAGAATCATACTGTTTTCTTGTTAAATTTACTAATTAAGGTCTTCTTTATCTACAGCTGAATTCGTAGAAATTTCATACCTTTAAGACTTCAGTGTCTACGAAATTTGATTTAAACTGACCAAGAAAATCAGAAATTGTTGGGAATAACAAATACAGACAGACACAATCAGCATGATACCTCTATATATATACAAAAACAAACAAACAAAAAGCTTAGGATAGGAAAGATAGATGTCTTAAATTTACTGTATGAAAACAGTTAGTGGAATAGTAAATTAAGCTTTATAGCTTTATAGCTTTAGTCCACAATTCTTGAGGAAACCTGTTATTTTGTCTATTTGGGACTTTTTGGTCCAGATAAGCACTGAATTACTTGACCAGTGAGGAACCTGAGCTGGCTGATGAGACTTTATATTTTAGCATCATTTTCTTCTAAATAAAAATTTTGTAATTTGTTCCAGGTTTATAGAACATCTGCATAGAAATCTCAGATCGGTTACTTTAATGTAGCCTACGCCCTTTTAAATCTCAATTTTAGTGGCATTTTGGATTTATTTTCCCTTATGGAATGTCATAAGTAGAGGCTGCTATTTAACTCTGGTGGTCTAAGTGAACGTCAGTATTCATATACTGGTTCATACAAATGTAAGACATCAGTCATGTGATTCAAATGTTAGGATAGTTCTGGGATTCTTTTAAAAATAACTCATGTCTTTCTTTACATCATCAAAAAAAAAGCTCGGTGCAGAACTCAGCAGGTGCGAAGCTATGGAAGACAAAACCAATGTCTCAAAAGTCTACATTAAAGTCTGCCAATCAAAACCACAGAATGCATTTCTCTGTAAGAATAGCATGCAGCTTCAGATTTCTTTTCAGATTCATTAGCATATGATCATTCTCTAATTCTAGTCTCAGCTGAATACAGAATTGCCTATGCAGGAATCCTTGCAATAGAAATAATGAAAAAATGTCCATTCTTTTTGAGTCTAGAAGATTTTTATTCAAAAGGAAGTTTGGGGAGTTTTAGAGAGTTTGTAGTTGGCTAGTGCAAATTTACAATAGCTCTACCTGACTGCTCAATATTTTGTTTGCTGTGCACATTGGTTTCAACAAATTTTATCACACCAAACAATAATAATTAAAATACTCAATAATTTATTTATAAGCAGTATGGGTGTTTATAATTTTAGCCTGTTTCTGTTGCCAAATTTAAAACTGGAACATATTAAAAAGGTTTTGTATAAGCATCATGAAGAAGAATCCCTGCTACAAATTCATGAAAATCAGCAAGTATGTTTTTGTAATTTCAAGTTACTTAAAAAGTCACATTGTGCACTGAAATATTTTAATTTGAAGTGGATATCCTCCCAGCAACTAGATTCCAATTTCTCTCAGCTTCTCTTGCAGACCAGACTCTGAAGTCATTCTTTATCTCTCCAGATGCACCATGGTCTCCAGTACCATTTCAGACAGTTTCTTGGGGGGGGTTGTTTATTTGTCTTATTTTGTTTTGTTTGTTTTTTTCTCATTTTTGCCCAGGTAGAATGTTTTACCTCACTAGGTGGGGTGGTAGGAGGACTGAACAACCACTTGATTTATAAGAAACTGTCCAGATCTTTATATCTATTTCAAATTGTTTCTCCACTCCTTTTTTCTTTTTTCTTTTTTTTCTTCCAGTCAGAATTCTAATAAATTCAAATCCATTTCAGAAAACAGACAGTTTCTCTGAAATTCTGCTATTCAGCAACAACCCCCCCCCAAAAAAAAAACAACAACAACAAACCCCCCCCCACACTGATTGGTGAGAAGAAAGTGACCTGCCTGTACAGTGGTCTGAATACAATAATAGTTTGGGCAAGAGCCCATGAGAGTTTGTATGATGATGTCTTCTTTCAGCCTCATATTCTCAGCTTTATCAGATGGCCAGTTTATCAAAACAGTCAAGCCTATGGAACACATTAGCAGGCTGTGATAAGCATTTGACTGCAGCCCTATACTGTTGACAGTTAATACTGGCAATCTATCTAAGTATTAATATGCAAGATTTTCAGTGACAGACAAATCACTGTGGCACGCTTAGAAGGTAATTGGTAAGACTTATAGGTTCTGGTGAGCTCCCTAGCATTCAGATATTTTTCATGGTATTCTCTGAAGGATCTGTTCTTTTTCAACTTTTTAAAACTGTTTAGAAATTTTATAAAACTAGAAATGCTTCTATTTCTTATCAGGCTTAACATACTATAATTACACAATTTTTTGAAGCTCTGTGGCTCTTCTGCTTTTCAGGATGTGCTAAGACCATGAATAAGGATGAAAATAGAAAAGTCCATAGGTTCAAAACAAGAGTCTTTAAATACCGAATGATTACTGCTTTTGTTTTGCTCAAAGTCTGGTAACATAAGCATGTAACTGGTTTTATGAACAATTTGAGGAAATCTTCTTAAGATTATAACCATTTTAACATCTTGAAAAAAAATACAAGTCATTAAAGAAATTTATTCCTGCATTTCAGAGCAGATATAACCTTTAAAGTACTCCATTGAAAAGACAAGGAGAGAAGGATGGCATAAACCATCAATAGATTAGCAACTGCACAGAGACTTCCTCTGCATGGGAGACTAACGCCTTGATTCTTTTAATTCTTTCTTCATACTTTTCTGCTCTGGTGACACCCATTAGCATGATCTCAGACTTTTTCAGGTGCTGAATATCTCTGCGGTTCTCTGTAGTCAACAGAAGCTGATAAGCAATGCAACAGTGGACTGCTGTAGCACCTCAGAAGCTACCCACAGCAATTATGAAGTAATTGCTTGACTTCTGTGTCCTGGCTCCAGGGTAATCTAACTCTTCTACAAGTCTCCCAAGAAATTTGTCCACTCAGGCTTGCTGCAGAGGCAGCAATGGATTTGTCTCAAACTGTATTGCAGTCAGTGACTAGATTAATCGCCTCCAAAATTTTAACTTGTACTCTGTTGTTGGGTGTTGATATGCAAGGATAACTCCTGATGAAAAATTGTAGCTTTTTCTGGATAGTCTCAGGGGCTGTATCTAGAATATATACTGGTATATAATGAAACTTTCTTTCTACTATGGTTCAGTGCCAGCAAAACACAGCATGTGACAACCGAGAGACACCATCCTTTTCACCTGCCTACCAGTGTCTGTGTGTCAAGATAATGATGCATGCAGTGTGTGTAGTGAACTGAATAACCATTACTGGCAAGCAGTTACAAATGTGTATACAGTGGTTTGGCTATAAAGCTTGACTGTATTACCCTCACCAAGCCACTCTGTTTTTCTGGATATGGTTGAAAAATTTCAGCTCTTGGTGCATTATTGATGCTAAGCAAATGCATGTCTGTCAAACTGATGAGTAATTGGGGCAGGGGGCGGAGTGGGGGGAAGCGGGTGAGAAAAAGGCTTGTTAGTTTTGCAACTGACGCCAAACCGCACTGTTTAGCCTTTGCAATTTTTAATTAACTCCATGGTCACTCCTCTTGGTGCTCATGATTCTTACGTAGTTCTCTTCATTTCAGACATTTTTTTTAGTTAAACTTCCAGTTAAATGAGATATCATACTGGCTCTGTCAGAGTGTACCCATGTCATGCAAATGGATGGGTCATAATGATACCTGCTGCTGGCTCCAGAAAAGAAAGTGCTACCATAGCACTAATTAATCTCAAAGAGGGGCAGGGCTTTGTAGCCTAGGTGCGGCATCACACTAACGCTGCGTTCTGCTTGGGGGGCGGAGGTTAGTACTACCCTCTGCACAGTGTTGCACTGCTACACAGGAACACATTGGATGTCTCTAAGCTGCCTCTGCTGCACAACAGATCTGGCCCAGGTCTCAGCTTGTACTAGCAAATCGTACTGGCCCCTAAGGTATGCTGGCTGCAGCCCGTTTTCAGTAAAGAAATACGTAGTACTGGTAATTTCCTAATAGATAATGGTGATGTCTCACAGCAAAACATGATGTTTGTGTTTTTCTTTCAGATTTCTTCCTCAAAGGCACTGAGTAGACATCAATGCTCACAGGAAAGTGATGCATTTACATAAGTAGAATTTGTGGTGCTTTTAATGAGAAAAAATGGTAAGAACTATCAATGCTTATTGTTCAAAGTATATGCTAAATGCCAGTGGGGATTAAATGAAAAATCCCTCTATTTTATATTCTAGACATGTGGCTCTGCTTTCAGTCCATTTTTTACTGGTGAAACCCTTCTGAAGACACTGAAGTTGTTATTGATTGAAAAACTATGAAAGATGGGAGAAACTAGTATTTTGTGTTTGCTAGACGTAGAAGGACTCCTGCTTTTAAAAAATATAAATACTATCAAGTTTTTTTTTAAATATATATATTTAACATACACATTGTTCCATATTAGTTCAAATCTGTAGCACAATAAGATGTTTTTAGGGATCAGACCCAGAAAACACTACCAGAAGGACTCAAGAATTGTAGACATAGACTTCTTGTCTATTGAAACTATCCTACTAGATACTTCTATAGTGCAGAGTTAGAAAGGGCTAACCTGAAAAGATTTGTTATTGGGAAAATAAGCACAGAATTGTATGCTTATGACAGACTTGTACTTTTGGAACAGAATCTTGCCAGGATGATAAGAAAAGTGGAAGATCTTACTTGCCTAAATTACATCCTAACTTTTTTTAGGATAATTTGTTTTAAACCGTACTGCATTTCTGCTCACCTTATTTGGTTTCATCCCTGTTAAAATTTTAGTGGTTTCAGAATATTGTGAAAGTAAATGCTCTAATTTTACTGTCTTAGTTTAATAAATGAAATGGTAAACATTTTGTTTAAATTGAAAAGCATCTCCATTTCAGTAACCTGATTTTAAAACTTTTACACACAGTGTCTCTGTTATATTTCTTACTTATGAGTATTGTTTTTAAAGATTATGGGGCTTTAGAATTCTCAACTTTATGGAGAAGAAAATGCCTACCTCCCCCCCTTCCCCCGCAATGGCAAGAAGCATCCATGAGCATATTTTCCGACTGTGTTAAAGAAGGTTAGTGTAAGGTAAGGAATATGCCCAAGGGAAGCACCCATACTGAACAGCCATTAAAAAAAAAAAAAATTCCAGATATCTCAGAGCAGCTCTCTGGAGGGATATTGTTGAGTGAATTAGATGCTTGAAGAGTAGGCTTCCCTGCAATGTGAGACTCTCTGCTTCAGTGAAATTCTGCAGGGGTACAAGGAAATCTGTTGCCTCACAAGGCATCTGATACTCCTGGCTTGAGTACTTGCAGTCTGTGTATGAAATCAACTGTGTTTCTCAGCTATAATGCTGTCTTTGCTTTCTCTATCCTACTCTGCCAGATAAGAAACCATTAACCGTATTCATATACTTCTAGTGGAGCTAGAATAAACAGAAGTAGAACAAGAAAGATTCTATTTTGCAAAGAGAAGGGGTGTTTGTTTTCATTCTACACCAAAAAGGAAAGGTTTGGAAGATAACTCTCATGATAAATTATGGGAAATAGGTCCTACCTGCACCTGATATACCACTTTGCAATAGCCAGTAACCTGACGATCAGAACAGTCCACCATAGGATGTGGTGATCAAAGTTTCTGGTGACATCTGAATCTCTCACAGCCATCACAAAACTATTGTTTGTCTTAAGTTTGTGTGTGTGTGTGTGTGTGTGTGTGTGTGTGTGTTTGCAATTAGAAATTTCAGCACAGACCTGAAGAAATCCTCTGAAATATTTATTTCTATTCTTTTTTAAATTATATCAATATGTTTTAAGAAATTGCACTTTTGTTTGTTTGTTTGTCAAAAGGAAGAAAATTTGTCTTAAAAAAAATACAATTTCTGTCCCCATGGAATAAAGGATTTATTGGAAAGCTGATTAAATGGTATATGTATGTATAAAGTCTCACCAGACCTTGCTTTGCACTCTTCCCCCTCTTAAGACCAGAAGGTACCCTTCAGTGGAGACATGTACAGAAATCCACTTCACAGTACAGTTTTTTTCAAAGGCATATGTTATCTGTGCAAGGCAGGTACTCATGGATCTGAGTGTCTCTTTAGTGACAGAGGAAGGATGGATCTTCATTTTAGCATTCATTCTTCAGGACTGAAGAAGTGTGTAGTTTGTGTAGTGCTTCTGGCGTATTGCAGAAAGTCTGTCTGATGTGCTCCTGGATATTCACAGCTGGTAGAAGAACTCCACCTGGTGGGTTTGGAGCAGCTCTGTGGGGCTCATCCTTAACACAGCCCTAAACAACTTCACTTTCTCACCAAGCAAAGGAAAATCTTATCCTGGAAATGGAAGACAAACCTCAGTTCATACCATATTTCCTTTCAGCTGATCACAGTTCATTTTTACTTTACCCTTTGACCCACGTAAGGTTAGCCATCTAGCTGAATGAAGTGTAATCACAAGAGAGAAACCTAGTTAAGCAATTCAGTCTTGTCAGTATCTACAATCAAACAGTGTAACAACAGGAACAATTACATCTCTCCCTGACTAAATCCAGATCTGTAGGGTATGTGTTTTTATGTAAGGAAAAAGAGATATTTCCTATGAAATGTTGAGTTTTCCCGTGTAGAAGGAAAGAGAAGGCCAGGACTGAAGCTATCAAGTGATTCCAGTGTTCCCAGCTGGAGGCTAGGGCAAATGTCAATGGACTACAGTAAGATTAGGATGTTCTCTGGCATAGAAGTCCCTTATCGTATTTTGTTATCAGCACAGCTGCTGACTTTCAGCTTTATTTTCTATAACCTCACATGACAACTAAATTCTTAAAAGGGGAATGATATCCATGAGTATAAATTAATTTAATCTGATAGAGCTGGGCCAATTCATACTCTCTAAAGGTATGGCCTTTTATACATGGATACATCACAGCCTACAAAATTTTTTCATTGACATTTTGGTTCCTGTAACTAATGAGCCTCTTTGAATTGACCTTTTTCACAACGCTAACTTCTGAGTTTCACCATCTGGATATTTCATTCTCTTTCTATAGAACATACAGGAAAATGAAACCAAAAAAGTAGTTGATTAAATGGCAGGAGAAAAAAAGAAAAATTAAAAAAAAAGAGATGTCATAACATCATATCACAAAATAGTGTTTACATTTAACTAAAAAATTATAAAGACCTGCTGTTGAATGGATCTGCATGAGAACAGAATAAGGTGCTTTATCATGGTGCATCTACTATTGTTAGTCTACCTAACTTTTGGTTCTTTAAAAAAGCATAGTGAATTTTCTGTACTCTTGTGCCATGAGTGCACATGTATTATGAGTGAGCAAGGCCTAATTCTGTGCAGTTTGTGACTGTGCACGTGTCTATATCCAGAGAAAATACAAAGCATAAAAATCTATGTATATCATCTATGCTTTATCTCTAGCTCTCTATCTCTATCTCTGTTTTTATATATCACTTTTTACTCAGCTTATATATGACATGTAAGACAAGCTGTCCACCTCTGTCTTTCTCAGCTAACTTGTCTCCAAGACACACCATAAACTTGGTGTGATACTACTGAGTTTCTGTTTCATTGAATTATTTAAAGATTATGAGTTAAAGTGCATTGCAATCTTCAAAAAAGAGCTAATCCATTTCAGTGGGCTTTGAATTCAAACCTGCCTTAATAGTGGAGTTCAGATGAGCTTCACAGAGGTCTTGATGTTTTTATTTCCTCTCCCCCCCCCCAAAAAAAAAAAAAAAAAAAAAGCCAAGAACAAAATCCAGTTAATTTCAGTGGAGCTGAACGCAGACTGAGAGAGGCAGTGGCATGTATCCCTAAAGTATAAGGGGTTCACGGGTCATGGCTGTGTGGCTGTGCGCATATATGCACATATACAACCGTGGTCATCAACTTCCAGTAAGCCAACTGATGAAACCAAATCTTACCACAGACACTCTTTTACAATACAGATGTTATGGACAGCTCATTTTTTCCAGAAGTTTTCTTTGTCATCTTACCTTCGTCATAATAACTGTCACTGCTAGGAGATGATGTCCTTTCAAGGCCTTCATCCTGGTATGAAAGTGAACAGTCCGAAGGTCAATGAATGAATTCCTCTGAATATTGATTATCCAAAGAAGGTGTATTTGTACTTATTGCCAGACAACAACAGTGAAGAACCAGTCAACATCTTTCTAATAAATGGGACCAGGGCTTTATTCAAAGAGCCAAATGTCAAACAGAATCATCTGCTGGTAAGCAAAGTTTATGCTTCCAGTCCCCATTACCATTTAAACCAGTATAGACTCAACACCTATGTCAGTAGGGTCAGTTTTTTTCTTGTTTGTTTGTTTGTTTGGTTTTGTTTGTTTGTTTGTTTTTAACCTGAGGTACAGGGGAGAGAAGAAAATGAATGTCTTTTTGAAAATTCTTTGCTTCAGTCTTTACTGCTCAGGCCAGCCCTCAGGAACCCCAGACCCTGGAGGCAAGAGAGGAAGTCTGGAGGAAGGAAGACTTTCCCTTGGTGGAGGAGGAGTGGGTTAGAGATCATTTAGGCAGTCTTGACACCCACAAATCCATGGGCCCTGATGGGACACACCCACGAGTGCTCAGGGAGCTGGCGGATGTCATTGCTAAGCCTCTCGCCATCATCTTTGAAAGGTCATGGAGAACAGGAGAGGTGCCTGAAGACTGGAAGAAAGCCAATGTCACCCCAGTCTTCAAAAAGGGCAAGAAGGAGGACCCAGGGAACTACAGGCCAGTCAGCCTCACCTGCATCCTTGGAAAGGTGATGGAGCAGCTCATCCTGGAGGCCATCTCCAAGCATGTGGAGGAAAAGAAGGTGCTCAGGAGTAGTCAGCATGGCTTCAGCAAGGGGAAATCATGTTTAACCAATCTGGTAGCCTTCTATGATGGAATGACTAGCTGGGTAGATGAGGGGAGAGCAGTGGGTGTTGTCTACCTTGACTTCAGCAAGACTTTTGACACTGTCTCCCATAACATCCTCATAGGCAAGCTGAGGAAGTGTGGGTTAGATGAGTGGACAGTGAGGTGGATTGAGAACTGGCAGAATGGCAGAGCTCAGAGGGTTGTGATCAGCGATGCAGAGCCTAGTTGGAGGCCTGTAGCTAGTGGTGTCCCCCAGGGGTCAGTACTGGGTCCAGTTTTGTTCAGCTTATTCATCAATGACCTGGATGAAGGGACAGAGTGCACCCTCAGCAAGTTTGCTGATGATCCAGAACTGGGAGGAGTGGCTGATACCCCAGAGGGCTGTGCTGCCATTCAGAGGGACCTGGACAGGCTGGAGAGGTGGGCGGAGAGGAACCTCATGGAGTTCAACAAAGGCAAGTGCAGGGTCCTGCACCTGGGGAGGAATAACCCCATGCACCAGTTCAGGTTGGGGGTTGAACTGCTGGAAAGCAGCTCTGCTGAGAAGGACCTGGGAGTGCTGGCGGACACCAAGCTGAGCATGAGGCAGCAATGTGCCCTTGTGGCCAAGAAGGCCAATGGTATTCTGGGGTGCATTAGGAAGAGTGTTGCCAGCAGGTCGAGGGAGGTGATTCTCCCCCTCTACTCAGCCCTGCTGAGGCCACATCTGGAGTACTGCGTCCAGTTCTGGGCTCCCCAGTACAAGAGGGATGTGGAACTACTGGAGCAAGTCCAGAGAAGGGCTACAAAGATGATTAGGGGCCTGGAGCATCTCTCTTATGAGGAAAGGCTGAGACAGCTGGGCCTGTTTAGCTTGGAGAAGAGAAGGCTGAGAGGAGATCTTATCAACGTGTACAAGTATCTGAAGGGAGGGTGTCGAGAGGATGGGACCAGACTCTTTTCAGTGGTGCCGAGCGACAGGATGCGAGGCAGCAGGCACAAACTGAAACACAGACGCTTCCATCTGAACATGAGGAAAGACGTCTTCACTGTGAGGGTGACAGAGCACTGGAACAGGTTGCCCAGAGAGGTGGTGGAGTCTCCTTCTCTGGAGATATTCAAAACACACCTGGATGCAATCCCGTGCAACGTGTTCTAGGTGACCATGCTTGAGCAGGGGAGTTGGAGTAGAAGATTTCCAGAGGTCCCTTCCAACCTCAGTGATTCTGTGAAATCAAAGACAGGTGTCACTTGATTCAGTGATGAAGTTTGGTTCTGGATGAGTTTATTCCCAGTTATTACACTTCAAATATAAAACCATTTTCAGCCATCATTCAGGCATATGACTCTTCCATATTTAGTGCAGAACTAAGCCTAATTCCTTTTTGTGTTACCAAGTAGCAGGGTGTGACCTTGAACAAGTGATTCAATGCTCTTCCTTCTTCTGCCAAGGTATGAGGAATTTTAACTTACCAGTATTTCTTACGCTACAGTGGTGGACTCATTGTCAGCTGGTTTCTCTGACTGATGTGGATGGGAGATGTGATAAAAGTACAAATTATTCAAACCTGGCTGATTTGCTGAGACATGCAGACAGCTATAACAAAGTTGGTATGATCTGTATTTAAGAGTATGCATAGTAAGTTTCTAATAAGTTTTTCTAACAATTTTCTAATATATTTACAGAAGAGGAAATATTTAATTTCCCCAATTGAAATCGCTTTCTTTTAACAGCTGAGATGAAGAATTCATGTATTGTGGTATCTTAAGATACAGTGGGTTAGTATTCAAAACAGAACTGGGAGAATACAACTTTATGCGTTAGTATTGAATTAAAACAAGAAGTCCAAAAGCAAGTCATGGTTGATTGAACAGGATTGCTTGTAAAAATGATAAGAATACCTGTACAGAGAAAGACATCTATTATCCACACACCTGCCATCTGTTCGATAACCTTTACAACAAGATTGAGCAATCCCCATTATATTTAAAAGTTGTAATATGACAAAAATATAAAAATATTCCACAACTCTTCAAGCTATGGCCATTGTCATCTAACTCCAAATAATTTGTATATTTCAGCACTCTAATTTTATAGATGATTCATATTATTACAAAAAACAGTTATATACCAACATGTCTATAAGAATAAATAAGCAGGTAACCCCTTTTCCTCCTCTTTACTGGATGCCTGCTTTGAAATTCATAGTGCTGCACAGAGTGACCGATAAAGTAAGTATTTCTTCAGTTGGGCAGATGTGAAAGGACTCATTAGGGATTGAGAGAAACTTATTGGACCTTTTTCTGAAATTGAACTGGTTATATGTTCAGCGGCCAAGATGACAAAATGAGGTTTGTGTCCAGTATACTTCATACTCTTCCTATCGGGGAATCCCTCACTCTGCGGGGGATTTCATGTTGTTACAGTTCAGCTCTCTGTCTACAGACCCTGAGCTTGTCACTGCTGAAAGGCGTGAAAATCAATGCAATGGGTAATACACCAATCCTGGGTACAAGTTAGTGGTCAGACAATGGGTTCCAGCTACTGACACAGGGTCAGTCCTGAAAAATATTAGACACCCTCAATTCACACTGAGGCTAGGGAGGTTTGAGTACTGTTGGTAATTTTTGGGTTGACAAACTTCCTGGTTTTTGCTAAGCATCACATATAAATGAGAAGGAAGTATAAGCCTGGATTAGGCCTAGCCTATCTTTTCTTCTTCATTTCTCTGATGGTGCCTGGAACCAGTTTCTTTGGAGGTGAGGTAAGAATGCAAAGGTGGGATAAGCTGGCCCCAAATAAATTTGAAGTTTCTGAAATGTGATGGCTTTGGTGCAGAAAACATTATAAATGCTATTCACACTCTGCATTCTTGTAAGGGTTTTGTAATAATATTCCTCCTTCAGAACACAACCTTATTTTTAACCTAGCTTTATTACTTGACTAGCTTGTTCATTTGCTGCTATTGAGTTCTACTGCAGTAGTTCTACTTTAGTTCACGTTTTTATTCAAAAATTTAAAATATGCATTCTGATAGACTTAATGGGTATCCTTATTCAAAAAGACACCACTTAATTCTGAAGAAATTTCATGGGTAATATTCCTTCCTGAGAAAAGTCAACAGTATGCTCTGCTGAACAAAGCGTATTAATGTCTGATTGGATATAAATGCTAGCTTAGCTCTGCCAGGTTCCTAAGCAATTTAATCACTAGGAGAGCACTTTCACCTCTTCTGGTACATCAGAGTTCTAGGGATTATTCTCCAATATTTGCAGGATCTTTCGGTGCAGGAATTACTAACAATGTCCATAGGTAGCAGAATCAAGCTCTGTGTTTTATTTATATTCCTATTTTGTGAGGATTATGATTAAATTACTAACAAGAGCTTTGTTGACAGATGTGTTAGATCTTGCTTTAATAACAAAATATAACGGCTCATTTTCTGAGTTTACATAACCCTTGCATAAAAAAGACGGAGAACACAAGATAACAAGTTTCTTACAGATCAGTTGTGAATTATGGAGGTTTCTGTACTAGTGAATGGAAATTCATCTAAATCTAATAGAAAAATAGGTTTTATGAGAGAAAGCTTTTAGGTGGCTATAGCACTACTAATTTCTAACTGTTGGGAAATTTTATAATGCTCTAATTTTACAAACAGCAGATACTAACTATATGCTTCATAACAGGTTTATTGAAGCAAATATGTTTAATGCTTCTTTTTGAAAGGAGTTTTTGAACACTGACTACTCCAAAACAACCTTGGAAAACAGAAGAAGATTCTATATAACTTTACTGAAATCTCTTATTTTCCCCCTCTTTTATCCATTAGTATAAAAAAAAGAATATAGAAAATTTCAACAGATATGAGTGATTGGCACTGAACCCTTGAATTAGAAGGTTAGAGCTGAAGGATATTGTTTTGGGAAGGAGGGGGAAGAAGCATCAGAATTTTCCTTTGGACTGTAACCTGGTAGTACTTCAGCTAAATAACAAATACTTCAGCTGGATAACAAAAGCCAATTTAAATAGAAGAAAGAAAAAACAAAAATCGAAGAGTTTTTGTATTTTGCTGTGAGGAGTTTGAGTTGCTCATATTTTGGAGAGATGAGGTGAGGACAGGAAGGAAGGGGAGAAAAGAGGGGAAGGGAAGAGAAACCCTGAGCATTTGCCTCTCTGAACCTGCTGCAGCTGGAGTCACTAGTGATGAAGACCTACAGGTTCTAGCAACAGGACACTAGGTCTAGAGGTTCCTCAGTTCATTAATCTGGGTATGTTTTTCTACTATTTGGACTGTAAATGTGTCATTAAAATTTTATCTCATTTTTCAGTCATTAACAAACAAAATACTGTGGCAGATTTAAGGGATGGACCTTCTATTTCATATTTGCTGTGGGCCAGTGTTGGGTTGGTTTTGTGTTATCTTAATTTTGATTTTTGCTTTGCTACAAAGAATTTGAAACTACCCTCCTGGCAACAAAAGACTGTATTTGTAGATTTAAGGGAAAGTCTATGAAAGTTTTAATATTTTCTTTTTCATCTTAAATTAGCTGTCTAAATAAAAATGTCAACTATTAGAAGAATCTAATAATACAGGAACAAAGAATTAGTATTTCCTTTATTACAATAATGGCTATTACTGATAGAAATTTTTATGTCCAAAATTCAGTAAGAACCACAATGGATTGCTAAAAAATGTCATCCAAGGAATTGTTAATACATTAAAATATGAATATTTTGTGTTTGCTATTAACCTTGATACCTTACCTTAAAACAACTATGAAATTTGATTTTGATCAGTTTCTAATGGAGTTTGAATCATCTAGATGTTAAGCTTCCCAGTGTGGCTGCCAGATTGTTGACTTACTATTGGATTGATTGCTCTTCTTCTTCCATTGCACTTAAATACTTTAACATAGAAATAGGTTGCTATATTTAATAATAGAACCAAAGAAAAGTCAAGCTATAAGGGAGCTCAGGAAACATGTTCACAAAAGCCTGAGTTAGGACCCAAGCAAAGACTGAAGATATCTATGTCACTCTTGAAGGCTCTATGTTTATCCTTCTCTTAAAAATGTTCAGTAAAGGCATTGTATGATTGCATTCTATGATCTCCTCAAGCAACATATTCCAGAGCTTCTTTATCGTGAGTTTAGGGAAGTTTTCCAAATGTCTACCATTTCTGTTGATTTGTAAATTGGTTTCTTTTGATGCTGCGCACAGTGAACAAGGAAAATATTGTTCCATTTCTTTTGCATAGATTTTTACGTATTTGAAGAATGAAGTTAAATTGCTTTGCCTTTTTTTTTTTCTTTCTTTTTTTTCTTTTGAATTGTTACTGTAGTAGGACAACCTTTCTTGTAGGGTCTATAAGCCAGGCCAGTCCTACAACATAGTTGCTTAAGTTTGGTGAGTTGAGGAACTATGGAAGACAGAGGGAATAGCTTTTACAGCTACTGGGAGGAAAGAAATGTGTTGAATGGGAAATTTGCAACACTGTATAGAAACTTCCTATTCCATAGAGATTCAAGAGGTGCTGCAAGTTGTTTTTATTTCTGTGTTGCTGTTTTCCTTCATTGGGGGAAGGTGTTAGTTGAAAGCGGAGGTTATCTAATGTTTTTTCCTAGTAAAGAGGAAATGGGAAGTTCAGACCCGTGAAAGAGGGTAGAAGTTTCATCCGTATGGGTAAAGTTAGGGCTCTGGATAACCAGGAAACTACTCCATAAAATTGGGTAGCAAGACCCTGAGTTAGAAGAGAGCTACTGCTGGGGAGAACCAGGATGAAGACACAGCCAAAGTGGCCAAAGTGTGAGATGATTAATCAAAGAGCACTAGACAGCACAGATAGGCTGTGTCTGAGCCCAATTAGGCTATGGGGAGAGCTTTGTGACACCTCCCATCTCTCACTGTGTTTCTTTTTATATGATCGAAATGTTTATAGTATTCAATTAGGTATGTAATAAACAAAGACACTCTATATTTGTTTTAAAAGGGGGATTAATGAATATAGAATGACACAATACTTAGAAACAAATAGGGATTTTGGATACTAAAAATTTGATTAGTAAAAACCTCACATACCTATTGACATTATGGTAAATTTTGGTTAGTAAGAACCTCACATATCTATTGACAATATGGTAAATTGTTATAATTAATACAAAACAAATATCTTCAAAAAGACATAGCTGTTTTGTTATGTTGCAGAACCTCCTAAAACCCTGACTGCTTATATACCATGTCATGTGTTCTCAGAGAATAAGGAAGAATCCATTTTTCTACAAAAAGTATACTCTAAGGACAGAAAAGAAGAAAGTTTTTTAAGTATTCTAATTTTTTTAGATTAAGCTTAAGTTTGCAAAGATAGGCCATGCTGAAATTCAAAATTCAGTCGAGGGCTCTTGAATCCCAAAGCAGTGACTTAATTATCCTTACATTTCTCTTGTTCCTTACATTTTAGCTTTTAAGATTTTGGTCTGTAATGTTATCTCACTATCAGAAGGTTAAGAAAAGGCTAAATTTTATCAGAAAGAAGCCCCCAAAGCAAGCTATTGGGGTGCATTTCACAGTGGTAATTTCTCTTAACTTGGTTCAACTGAGAAGGCTATTTTTTTTTCTTGACATTCTCTTTACAGGATTCCACATAATGCAGTGCCTTTTTTGCAACATTTTGACTCCATGTTCAATAAAGGCCAGTGTATCTAGCTGACACTAGATGGTATTGAAGTTCTTTTATTCTCATGAGTACCTTGAAACATATTGTTATCACCACGTTTAGTTCATGTATATCAAATTTAAAAATAGACAGATGACCTAGACTTACTTAACATCTCTTTTTGTAGAAGACAGTTTGCTCAGTCTAACATGGTTTGCATATTGTTCCACCACTCAGCAGCCTTCAAAAAATAGATGCACCAGATTTATGACCCAGCCAATCATTTTAGCCATATGGGCAATGTTAGGATAACAATGAAGATAGTGAAAGAAAGGATGGAAGATTAATGGGAAGGAATGCAACATTTGAAGATAACTGTATTTAAAATGAATGAGGAGGGAGAGTTACTGAAGAATAAAAGGATAGTCCAAAAATTGTTGCTGCTTGACAGGCTTATTCCCTCTAGGTTGCTGGCCTGTGACTTTAAAAAAATTTCCCTTGATAATGGTACAGAGGAGCTAATATAGGTGAAGACATGAAAATCATAGGCTAAGCATTCAGAGATCTGTCTTGGTTTGTTCTTGGTTTTGTTTTCCCAATTGCATGGTAAAATAAGATTTTTGCAAGGCTCTTTTATGTTTGATTTCAATGAAGAAGCAGATGATCATGACTCTCTTTAAGAATTGAACAATGTAGGCTATTTCAAAAAGGCCTATCAAGGCAAAACATCAACATAACTGACCTTCTCATTATGCGCAAGACTGATAGGTGAGTGGTATCCTGAAACAATTGTACTTTGTTTTGCTAATGTGATGCTTTCTAATTGATATATCACTTTTTCCTCCCAAAAGCAATCCAACAAACAAATATAACATTAATAATTCCCTGCGCAGAAGTAACTATTATTTTAGAAAACTAATTTCCTACATATAATTGCATAAATTAAACATCAAAACAACATATTCCACTTTCATGACTTTTCCTTCTTCAGACATCCAAAAACTCTGAGAACAGAAAAAAAAGTTGGTGTAAAACTGGCTTCTAAATCACAGGTTTGGATTCTTGCCATTGTTTATAAAAGCACAGCAGAGAATACAAAGAAAGAAAAGGTGTTTTATGTTTACAGTCTGCATTCCCAAGGCCTGAGACATTTCTTCTTACCATCTTGATGACTGGATTTTCTTTGTTTAAACTTTCTTTCATTGATTTATAGTACTGAACATTCATTTTCAGGGAAGAGCATGGTGAGGAAATGAAGAAGTAATAGTGTGAAGTGACCAGCTTTCCATATACAGACATGGTGAAAGTATGTCTGAAATTTGTCATACATGCATTGCTAGCTAAGTCGTCATTTGTTTTTATCATACAGTTTTGTCAATGAATTTGTGTAGGTATTTTCTGGACATAAATTGACATGCTTGTCAAAGACAATTTTCTTGGACATACATCTGTCATGCTTGCAGACATTCCTATGAAATATTTTCTTTTTTCATTTTTTAACATTTTCCAATTTAAAGTGAGTGAGAATTTAAGTAAATGGGGTTCCATCCCTTGCTTTCATTCTTACTCCAGGCTTTCTGATGTCTCATCACTGAATGAAGGAGAGACTGCTGCCTCCTTCTGCTACTGATCTTCAGAAAATCCTTTTGCTGAGTGTTGACCCAAAACATCAGCCAAGAATGTGACCCTGGAAAAACACTGTGTGCAAAGCTGAAGCATAAGCCCATGTTGTCTCCATGACCCTCAAAGCTATTTATATATCTACTCTTCTCGCTGGTTTTGGTGGGTTTTTTTTTAGTGTGTTCCTTACTGCTCCTCACCTCTCGTTTTTTTTTAAGTATACATCTCCCTTCACTTACCTTTGTATTTCTGGCTTTTTTGTGCAGTCCCTGTTCTCATTTGGGAAATCTCTTGCTTCTTTCTATGAAGTTCTTCATGTATGCCTATTTATTACATCTTGGTTATAATAACGTGAATTAACCTGTAAGAAAAATTAGCTTGGTTTACTTCTTTGCATTTGGTCCGAGAATTTCTTGAAGCAAGGATTGTCCTTTCTTGGGTGTCCATAAAAATTCCTACCTCTTCTTCCAGTGTTGGAAAAATACAATAATGATAATAACAACATTTAGAATTATGCTGCAATGCCACTGTGCAACTGCACTTGACTTGTGGATTGCAAGTTGCTTTTTTTCAGAGAAAATAGATGAGTTATTCTTATTGAAGCACTTAGTAACGCCATATCCTCATTATACAAAACTGTTTTCAAAAAGTGAGTTATTACATCTCCAAAACTTGAAATAACCATGAGTATCTTGGTGGGAGGGTGTCCAGCTAAAACGGTAGACTAGAGGAATGAGGATGTCTGCAACTTGCTGTGAACATTAAATACGACCCTTCCTCTTGGGAAGAGAATGGGTTAGCATAAAAACAGGGCACCATTCCAAAAGATTTTGTGGAAACACATTTCACTTTTTATAACAGGCCATGAAGAAAGAGTTTGGTAAATTAGAAAAGGAGAGGATTTATGTGTGGGGGTGGAGGGTGGGGAAGGGTATCAGAATACAGGTGCATCCTTATTGTTGCATTAGCTGTTCTTCCTCTGTCTGTAGTATAAGATAAATGCATTTAAATGGAGATAAAAACTACTGAAGCATGGGTAGTAAATGGGATAAATGAATCAGGTAAAATGCAAATGTCATGAATCTGTGAAAGATATGTCAAGGATTATATGAATTTCCCTCAGACTTCTTGTAAAGTACCCTTACTTTGATTTTAAGGCCTGTTAAGATGATCTAAATATTTTCCAGCCATGTGACACTCTCTTCTATTTCATTTTTGGAATTTCTAAGAGTTCATTATTCTAGCACTGTAAAAATTTTTGGTCAAAGAAATTATCTAGTTCATGATAATTTCTTCCTGATTTTTTGCTCTTAGAATAAAATTGTAGAATAAGGAGAAAAGAGCCACAGCAATTTATATTTTTGCAAATTCTTTTCTCCAAGGAAGAAAATACCAAAAATGCAGTTGATATCCTTTGGTGAAAATAAAAGGCTATTTTCATATCAAATTCTTCTGCTGATCAAGCTTCTATCTATCTGCTTGATGTGTTGAAAATGGGAGAGATTAAGATAGAACAATAATGGATATCAGAAAGCCATTGTGAGTTGAGGAAGATTTTTATTAAGGAAAACAAAGCATAATAGATAGTCCTACTAAGAAACGATTGTAAATTCTAGGGCATAAGTTCTAATTTCATCCTTTTCATACAGGAGCATTTGCCTTGACTATGCGATATTACTTGACTATAAATACTTGCTGTGACTGCAAGGAGGGAAAGGAAGGGTCAGATATTGGCATGGAGAGACACACAAGGCATGTGATGAGTTAAACAAAGTAAATTTAGTGAAGGATTTTTACTCCAAACTGTGTGGGGAGCTCCAGAAACTGCATGGAGGCGTCACTGATGGGAGGCTGCTTGACCTACGGGTTGGATGCCCAGGTGGGACTCACTTTGTGTATCCTAAGGGCCTTTTTTATCTACCAGAACTATTTTCTTGTCTCAGCTGTGCTAACCTTGAGTAGCTACTGGCCGGGAAGCAGCTAGACATTGTTGACAAAATGGAATAGGCATGTCCAGCCTCGATGTGTTTTGGTCAGTGTGTAGACAGCACACTGCAGGACTGCTGCCACATACTCTGCGAGGTACCTGACTCCTCGCCAGATCTCCCACAGATGTTCTTGCTACACACATCTAAAGAAGACAGTATTTTTGCTCCTGGAGGAAGAAACACTTTTTAATACAGCACAATATTTATGAAATATATTTAGAATAGCTTTAACAAACCTATTCTATACAAATCAGTATTTTAAAGGATTCTGCTTATATTTTGGTACACATTTCAATAAGGACACAGGCTTTCCAGTCCACTTTTCTGCTCATACTATTTATATGAATATCAATTCTGTAACCATAATGGGAAAGCTCAGTTCTGTGCATGAGTTCAATCCTTTATTATCCTCCAACAGATTGAGAAATGGCTATAGTATCTCTGCTGAAGCTTCTTATAACATTGATTTTTCTGCCCAGATCATGAACCACATTGTTTTTAGGGCAGTCTGTGCGTGCTGTGCTTTAGATGTTCTGGTTGCAAATTACATTCTGGGATACAGCCACCTGGGATTCCTCTAAACATTATCAGCCAGAATAGAAAGAGTAGTAGGAAATAACAGGCTGGCTGTGAGCTGTGGCCTGTGCTCTCAACCAGTCCTCTGGTCCCTGTCCAAGGCCCTGCAGGGCCCAGCACTTCTCTGGGGGCCAGTAGCCATGGGGTCTCCCCGGACCAGCAAGGCAGGGTCCTCACCAGCCATGGCCCATCCCACTCCCCAGGACAGGCTGGGGGAGCTGCTGGGGGCAGCCCCGGGCATCAGGCACCACTATGGGAATGGGCCAAGGCCAAGTCTGGGACAGGCCAAGGTGGGGCCAGGGAGTCAACCCGTGTCTTGGAATCTGGAGCAGGCTCAGTGCAGGTAACCAGGGTGGCACACAGTCCTGAGATGGCTGGGCACGGCTGTGGCGATGGGGCTGGAATGAGGCTGAGCTGGGGCATCAGCTGGTGGGTGGGGGTCAGGATCAGCAGGGCCTGTGGCCAGCCAGTGGCACAGCTGTAGCAGAACGGGAAACTGACAGTGCCATGGCATCACTGGGGCAGAGGCTAATGGCCCTGGGTTGAGCTGAAATGGGGTGCTGGGCCATGGGCCATGGGGAGCAGCCAGGGGAAGCCAATAAGGCCTCTTAGTGCACTCGGGGCCCTGAGAGTTGCCATCTGCACCTGCTGTTGGTCAGTACTTTTCTGGTACACTCCATTCCATGTGCATAAAGGGCAGCATAAATAGGAGGAAATGTATGTGAAGATGTCTGTGACCTGGGGTATTTTGCTTTTGAGTGATGGACCATTGAAATTCTGACACTAACATCTATCTGACACTGAGATCCCCCTCCCCGTCTCCCATCTCCCCCTCTGCTCAGCCCTGCTGAGGCCACATCTGGAGGACTGTGTCCAGTTCTGGGCTCCCCAGTACAAGAGAGACATGGAGCTACTGGAGCAACTCCAGAGAAAGGCCACCAAGATGATTAGGGGACTGGAGCATCTCTCCTGTGAGGAAAGGCTGAGACAGCTGGGCCTGTTCAGTCTGGAGAAGAGTAGACTGAGAGGGGATCTTATCAGTGTACACAAATATCTGAAGGGAGGGTGTCAAGAGGATGGAGCCAGACTCTTTTCAGTGGTGCCCAGCAACAGGACGCGAGGCAACGGGCAGAAACTGAAACACAGGAAGTTCCGTCTGAACATGAGGAAAAACTTCTTCCCTGTGAGGGTGACAGAGCACTGGCACAGGTTGCCCAGAGAGATTGTGGAGTCTCCTTCTCTGGAGATATTCAAAACCCGCCTGGACGTGATTTTGTGCAACGTGCTCTAGGTGACCCTGCTTGAGCAGGGGGGTTGGACTTAGAAGATCGCCCGAGGTCCCTTCCAACCTCAACCACTCTGTGATTCTGTGATTCTGTGAGATTGGGAAAATTCTGCATAAACATACCTGAATGCTGAGGGGCAAACTATATTGTGGCAACTTATGCTAGCACACGTCGTGAAACACTGCTTTGTATTTCAGTTTTTCTGATTAGTTTTATTGAAATTTTTGGAAAGAAGTATTCTTACTTTCTTAGGGGGAAAAAAAAACAAACCCCTTTTTCTCTTTTCAAATAAAATATTTGGTTTTGTTTGTTGTAAAGCTTTTCTCTTTAGATGATTCTCATTGTATTTTAGAGATCTAGACTCCTTGGTCCACTCCTTCAATCATCACACTGTTGTACAATGTGATATGAGAAAGTTCTCATAAGGTAAATTATTGCAGGAGGGTATCTGGAATATTTCTCAAAAATAGAAGATTCTCTGTGCTGGCCTGCCACCACAGAATGTTCTTTTCATTTCACTTCATTTCAGTGACATCTCTGAGGTTATTCTTTTGATTTATTTTGCTTTTTTTTAGGATTTAGCTAGTGCTTTTTTTGAGACACTGCTCTCAGAATCTGAGAAGCTGTGACAGATATGATGCATTGCTACTAACAATGTGGAAATCCTAAAGGGTTAAAATTTCATGGTCACTGTTTCTTTGAGATCTCTGTTGTGTCATCCAAGAGTTTTCTTTTGGAGAGAGCTTTTTGAGCAAGAGTGGAGAATCAGTTGGTTGGACTGTTTTCATTTCCTACCCCATGAAAAACTGATGCTTAGCTCAAGTTTGACAAGAGAACCAATTGCCTTGTAAATCCATATCACAGGTTACTCTGTGTAATAATACCTGGTTGTACTTGTCAGTGTTTTGAGAAAATTTCTTACTGGAATACTTTTCAAAGTACTAGGTTAAGTACTTTCTATCAAATGAAAACAATTAGATAGACATATAAACAGTCTATGAAGACTCCTCAAGAGATTAGGTACATTGAATTACTGTCTTGTTTAAATACTTCTTGATGCAAACATCTACAAAAGATATTCCCCTTTCTGTAGGCAACTGCTCCTGGTAGAAACAAGAAGAAACAAGAGTTCTATTGATTTGCTGCAATTTGTTTTCCCCTTGGATTTTGGTTTCGACACTGTGAGAAGATTAATTGGCCATTTGCACAGCCAATTAAAGTCACTCTTCCTAAATTCAAATCAATTCCTTTAATCAGGGAAGTAACAAAGTCTTGCTCAGTTCCTGCAGTCTGCATGTAAATGTTCTGTGCTTGAATAAACAGCTCAACAGTCATTAGCAGACACTACGTAGGGTGACTGGTTAATTTCTTCAGCACTCAGAAAGAATGTATGTATTCATTCTTATAGATAGATAATGCAACAAAATAAGAAAATTTGAAAGTTAAAGTTAATTAAAGACAGGATTGATTCATATTTTTGATTCATTCTTTAAAAAGACTTCTGGAGATGAGCCTGGTAGTATTAGAGTGTACTCACAGGTTTTCACGCATTGCCTTAGCACAAACCAGGTGCATAGATCAAGGAAAATAATTCCTCTGTATAATCTAATGATGGGGGGCCTCTTTTTGATTATCATGCAAAATAGCTATATTATAGCTTTATACCAGCTTCCAAGTTGGTATAAAGTTTTCTCTGAAGCCTGACTCCTGCAAGAATAAGGCACAACAGAGTTTTTGTTCAATAGGGAAATGAGTTTATGTTCTACTTTAATTTTTCCTGATAGCTGACATGTGACCATGATGCGAAGCCAAGGGCAGTATTAAAGAAATTGCTTGGCTATCAATTTATTACAATAAATCCTTGTTTGCTGAGTGTTTTGAAGAAGTATGCATTTCACTATATATAGAATCTTAATTCACGTTATTCAGACAGAAAGTCTTTGGTAATCAGTACACATCAGCATTTATCATATGGATGTGGTTACAAGTTCTGTATCCCAGTTGCAGATCTATTTTTCAGACTATGAGCATATTTGCTATCTTTAGTTTTGTAGTCAATATATTCTGGAAAAAAGGTGGTGGATAACAACAAAAAATTCATAACTAGTCTCTGAGCAAAAGGTGTGGTTGGTATTATTTATGCAGTTTCTTCTGAAGACTGGGGCAAGAAAAATTTTCTTTATTGGAAAAATTCACAGCAAGAGAGTGATTTTGTGATTACCTGCAATGGTAGTTGCAATATGAATATCTATATGATGATCTTGGAAGATCATGCTCTTGGCATCCAAGCAGGAAGAAAAACTATAGTTTGTGTCTTGCATCTATTATGTGAGGGATCATCCAGGAAGGTACAAGTGAAAATGATGGAGAATTAGGATGGGGGGTGGGGGGAAAAGGTAAAGCAATCCTGAAAATCTGAGTTCAAAGAAATTTTATTAAAAATAAATGAATTCACTAAAATTAATTCATATAATTAAAATTAATTCATTAAAATAACAGTTGCTTCTCAGCTGCAAAGAAGAGATTGTTAAATTCACTGAATACTTGCTCACTTCAAATAACTCTTCTAGAACCACTTAAAACTAATTCTTAGGAATAAATTCTGACATTCAGATTTCTTGGATGTCGAGTCAGTAGAGTGAAATATTGTGACATTACACCAAGGTGGCGCCGTGCCTGGGATTCTTTCAAATGTTCACTGACTTTAGGGGAACCATAAAAGAGCAAGGACTCCAGGTGCAGCACGGCTGTCCATTATAAGCATTTATTGCTCACCGCTACATTGCAATCTTTCAGCCTAATTTGCTATAGCCAAGCACGAAAATATAATTCTACGCATGCTTTGGATTCACAACCAAGTTGCTGTCTTGTGGATCCTGATCCCTCAATGTCCAGTCAGTCAGGGAGGAATTGCGGTGCGGGTGTTCCCTTCTCACTGGGCAGGGGTCCTGGGGGTATTCCAGCTGTCCAGAGCAGGCTCCATCCCATATAGGATGGCACTAATCTTTTACAGTTTCGCCCAAAGGTAGCAGCTTAAACCAAACACAAGCCAAATGATTTTTTTATTCAATCAAGTTTTATTATCCCCTACAACTCCCTTGTTTTACTTCTTTGTCACTGCTTTTCCCAACGTGGTACCACAGCTGAGAGTTTCTGCAGTGCCATCTCATTTCTTATCACTGTATTCCCCCGTAGGTCTGCAGTGTGGTACCTCAGGCCATAGACACTGCAGGTGATGGACGACTGCTGGGACGTACCAGTGCCACCCGCTGTAGTCAGGACTGTGCTACCCATGAGGCCCACTCTTGCCTGCTGGGCTGTGACAAATATGCACTTCAGGTGCTGTACTGGTGAAAGATATGTTTTATGCTGAGAATATAGAGGGGCACTTGTTACTTACAAAGAGTCAACACAAGATCTCTTCAACAGCTACCTCTCTTTTAAGGTAGCAATTTCTACTTTAGCATTCATGGGCCTCTGCTCTATATCAAGACTGCTATATATGAGTGTAGTCATTATATCGTGTTGCACTGTATTAACATGAATAGTTTGTTAATTTTAGATGTAAAAATTTAATAATGGCCACTGGACGCAATAAGGTTATATTTTGGCATCACCACAAATGACATTGATTCTCAAGTGTTCCATAAGATATAGTCAGTTAGTCTATAAGCCAGTACACCTGACTTTTAAATCAGGTTAATAAACCACTATGATCACAAATCCTTAAAAATCCTACAGAATTTAGTATAAAACCTGCTACAAAGTGATTTGTAGAAATAATCTTATAACTTTGGAAGTTTTCCAGATGTGTTCTTCTCCCAGATGGAGGAGGGAACTCAGATACTTAAAAAAAAAAAAAAAAAAAAAATCCAGGCTAAAAGCAAAATCTCTGTATCTGGAAAAAGTCATCCTTGAACATGTCATCTGATACTAAATAGACCAATGGAAATGAAATATTAGGCTTGAAAAGCCTTTGGTCTGTTTCCAAATAAGGTTATTCCATGGCTTCAAGGAATCTTGAAGCTCTGCTTCCAATAATTACCTATACAATGTCTGAGTCAGTTCACTCTCAAATAGTATACAAATACATTTTGCTGTGTTACTCCTTCCCTAAACTGTTGTTCAGCACTGTGAAGTGTAGTCTAATCAGAGATAGATAGGAAATGGCATATTCATAAGAAATCAAAAGTTTATATAAATAAATATATATATTTTTTTCTCCTTATTTCTCTACTACAAATGGTTTGTTCTGACTAGGCCTCGCCTGAGTCTGTGCCCAGTAGCTCCATGTCTCTCTTGCATTGGGGATCCCAGAACCGGACACAGTACTCCAGATGTGGCCTCACTGGTAGAGGGGGAGGATCGCCTCCCTTGACCTGCTGGCAATGCTCTCCCTAATGCAACCCAGGGAATAGCATTGGCCTTCTTGGCTACAAAGACACATTGCTGGCTCATGGTCAACTTTTCTTTCTCTGCAAAGCTGTTCCCCACCAGCTGTTCCTGTAGTGGTGCATGGAATTATTCCTCCCTAGGTGCCGGACTAGGCATTTCTCATTGTCGAACTTCATGAGGTTCCTCCCTGTCCAATTCTCCAGCCTGCTGAGGTCCCTCTAAATGCCAGCACAGCTCTCTGGCATTTTAGTCACTCCTCCCAGTTTTGTATTATCTGTGAACTTGTTGAGGGTATAGTCTGTCATATCATCAGGATCATGGATGACTAACTTGAACAGGATAGGACCCAGCACTGATCCCTGGGGGACACCACTAGCTAGAGGCCTCCAGCTAGAGTTTGTGCCACTGATCACAACCTCTGAGCTCTGTCACTCAGACAGTTTTCAGTCCACCTCACTGCTCATCTAGCCTGTACTTTATCAACTTGCCTATGAGGATACTATTGGAGATAGTGTCAAAAACCTTACTGAAATCAAGGTAGGGAATAGCCATCACTCTCCTCTCATCTACCCAGCCAGTCATTCCATCCTAGATGTCTATTAGATTGTTTAAACATGATTTCCCCTTGGCGAATCCGTGATGAATACATGAATCCCGATCACCTTCTTGCCCTTCATATGCTTAGAAATGGTGTCCAGGATAAGCTGCTCCATCACCCTTCCAGAAATCAAGGTGAGGCTGACTGGCCTGGAGTTCCCTGGCTCCCTCTTCTTCCCTCTTTTGCAGATTGGAGTGACATTTGCTTTCTTCCAGTCTTCAGACACCTCTCCTGATCACCACGACCTCTCAAAGACATTTGAGTGTGCCCTTGCAATGGCATCTGCCAACTTCTTCAGCACTTTTGGGTGTATCCCATCAGGGTCCATGGCCTTGTGTGTGTCCAGTTTGCTTAAGTGATTCCAAAGCTGATCCTCCTCCACCAAGGGAAAGTCTTCCTTTCTCCAGACTTTCTCCCTGGTCTGCAGGGCCTGGGACTCTTGAGGACCAGTCTTAGCAGTAAAGACTGAGCAAAGAAGGCATTTGGCATCTCTGCCTTTTCTGTGTCCTTTGTTACCAAGGCCCCTGACCCATTCAGCTGCAGGTCACATTTCCTGTAGTCTTTCTTTTGCTACTAATGTATAGATATAGAAGTCCTTCTTGTTGTCCTTGACATGCCTCACCAGATTCAACTCCAGTTGGGCTTTGGCCTTGCTAGCCTCATCCCTGCATACTCTGACAATATCTCTGTATTTCTCCCAGGTTACCTGTGCCTGCTTCCACCTTCTGTACACTTCCTTCTTCTGTCTGAGTTTTGCCAGGAGCTCCTTGTTTGTCCATGCACACCTCCTGCCCCCTTTTCTTGACCTTTTGCTCATCAGGATGCACTGCTCTTGAGCCTGGAGGATAAAAATCCCTGAATATCAGTCAGCTCTCTTGGACCCTTCTTCCCTTCAGGACCCCATCCCATGGTATTCTTTCAACCAGATCCCTGAAGAGGCCAAAGTTTGCTCTCCTGAAGTCCAGGGTTGTGATCCTGCTTTTTGTCCTGATCTCTCCTCTCACAATCCTGAACTCCACCATCTCGTAGTCATTGCTGCCAAGGTTTCCCCTGACCTTCACATCCTCAACCAGCCCTTCCTGGCTCATAAGTATGAAGCACCTCTCCTCATTGGCTCCCCTATCACCTCTATCAGGAATTTGTTGTTGATGCTCGCCAGGAACCTGCTAGGTTGTCTCCTCCAGCAGATAGCAGGATGGTTAAGTCCCCCATGAGGACCAGGGCCTCCTAACGTAAGGCGGCTACTAGCTGTCTGTAGAAGGCCTCATCTACCACTTCTTTCTGATCAGGTGGTCTATAGCAAACATCCACAACAGTGTCACCCACTCCATCTTCTCTGTCTGTCCTCTAATCCTTACCCATAGGCTCCCAGCAAGCTCATCATTCACCCCTAGGCAGAGCTCCATGCATTCCAGCTGCCCTGTCACACAATATGCAACCTCCCCTCTTCACCTTCTTGGCCTGTCCTTCCTGAAGAGCCTGTATCCATCCACTGCAGCATGCCAGTCATGCAAGCTGTCCCACTACTTCTGCATAATTGCAATGAAATCATAGCCCTGCAACTACACACAGATCTCTAATTCCTCCTGTTTATTTCCCAAGCTGCATGGATTTGTGTACAGGCAATTCAGAGAGGCATCCAAATGTGCTGGTTTTCCAGAAGGGCTGCAAGAGGTTTCCCTTGTCTTGTCTTGTAGGCAATGCTTTGCCTGCAAATGCTTGAGGTATCCCACTTAAGCCCTTTTTTATTGGTTGCGTGTTTCCCGTAATTCTCCCCTTCATCTGTTATTCCTAGGTTAAAGCCTGCCTTACCATGTTGGCCAGCCTGTTGGCAAAAACACACGTGCCCCGTTTAGTGAGGTGGATCCCATCTCTCCCAAGCAGATGTTGATCTTCAAGCAGGGTCCCATGGTCACAGAAAACAAAACTCTGCTGCCAACACCATCTGCACAGCTAATTGTTAACTCACAGTATCCTTCCACTCATCCCTACATTCTTCCCCGTCACTAGCAGGATCAAGGAGAAAACCACCTTGGGCCACTGCCCCAGAACAGTCATATTTGACACATTCCAGGTTGCCCTTGGCAGTATGATTGTTGCCCCTATGGAAAAGCAGTAGGGCATAAGTCAGGGAGATGGACAAGCTTTGGCAATCTCTCCACAAGATCCCGGATTCAAGACCTCAGCAAGTAACAAACCTCTCTAGACATCAGAGAAGGTCAGCAGATGGGTGCTTCTGTCCCCTCTAGCAGGGAGTCACCCACTACTATCATTCACTACTTCCTCCAGTTGCTCCTGTATGGCTCAAGGTGCGTCAACCCAGATGCTTTGCTTAAAAACACGCCCAGCTCCTCCTCACCTTTGAGGGCACTGAACCTGTTACATAGCTACAAGCCTTCAGGAGGAGAAGGAGCCTTCTTCCAAGTACAAGAAATCACCATTTTCATCTTTCTTGGAGTTACCACTTACTGTCCTGCAAGGCAGAGACTCTGCCGGTGTCTCTACTGCCCTTGCTTGGGCAAGATTGGGGATCTTGAAGTTAGAGAGTCTCTGAGAATATCCTGTCTGTCTCTCTCTCACCCTCTCTGATGCTGCAGAGCCTGCTGATTCCCTCTCATAATGCCTTTACCTGGAGACAAAACTCATCAACAGCTGCACACCTTCTTCAGTAAAGATGACTGTCAGCCCCAGCCTCACAGAGAGGCCCCACGCGCTCCTGCAGCCTGAAACATTCAGAGTGGCATCCTCTCTCAGAAGGTCTGTCTAGGTCAAAGCCTGCAGCACAGCAAGGACAGCAAATCCAACAGTTACTGGTGAATGTTCCCTGTGGCATGTCACAACCATACCTGAGAATGCGTGTGCTATTCTGAATATATGTATATGTGTAGGGAATGCTCTCCAGGCCATGGCAGAGGAAATGCTTCAGTACATACAGTTTATGTGCTGGTATAACTTGCACTAGTGGGAGCTACAAAGCCTCAGCCTCAGTACTAGCCCTGATTTAATCATTATCCCCAAACACTGGCTTAAGTCATGAATTTAAGACTCAGTATCAATGTGCCTGTTTCTATCTCTCCATTCAGTTTTAAACGTTTTTACAGTTTCCTTGACTACTTACAAAAAACTGGTTTGCCACTTTAAGCTGGGGATCTTTTACAGGTCCTACAGAATTTTGGGTCCTGGAGCCACCATGTTCAGGTTAGCTCCTGAAGCTAATCCGATAATCCCCTTTTTGCTGCATAAAACTTGACCTGTTTCTTTAAAATTCCTTTCAGTGAATTTTTGAAGACCGAAGATTGATACAGAGTTCTGAAATACTGGATAAATCATCAAAAAATTGAAATGGTTCCCCATGTTTTCCCCATACAATTCCCAAAGAGTAATTTAGAGGAGAAATTATTTCCAACACTCCTGATCACTGAGTGAAGCAAAGATATAACTCAAAGGCACTGAGGTGCTGGGAAAGTTACACCCAGCATGACACGAAGCAGCGGAGCCTTATTCAAAGCTCAAGAAAGAGAATGAAATTATTCCTGCTGTGTTCTGGGTCTGACCTTCAATGATGAGAAAGCTGCAGAACTGATGCAAGATTAGAGATGGTGAAGAAAAATGGAAATCCAAAGATAAAACACTTGGGAAGCTATGAACTGTTGTTCTGATGGGATGCTGCAAACTGCTAAGAAAGGACAGGGTAAAAAGAGTGGCAGACTCACAAACCAAGGTTCAGCATGGAGTGTATGCACTTTAAAATGTCTCAGATGCCACATGCTGTCCCAGAACGACTTATTAGTGGCCACCTAAGACAGAAATGTGCCTTTTTTGCTGCGAGAAAGGTGTTTATTGACACTGAAATTATTCAGCTAATTAAGAATTCATGGTAGGAAGTCTGGTGTTCTTCCTAATGTTCCTCTTAACATAGCAAACTACTGATTTGTGTTCACATTTAGAAATGAAGACCTCTTTTGCAGCTAGGGAATAGTAAATGACAAATCCTGATAGGACTCCCTCCATTTTATACGATAGGATATGTTCCTGTCTGTTTGGTGTAAATCTGGAGTGGTTTCATCAAAATTGGTGATTTTTTTTCTGTATTTACTCAAGAGTACAACCCTATCAGGGAAAAGACCAGAGGCCAGCTGTGATGAAATTCATGCAGTAGCTGTAGGTACAATGAAAATGCGTAGCAGCTGCTTTTGAAGAGGAGAGATTCAGAATTCCCCTCTCGCAATAAAGAAAGGAAATTCACCCATATCCTAATTTCCAGTTGTGATTTAACCACAATGATCTCTTGTTAAATGGTCTCCAGCTTGAAATAACTAAGCACACAATGAAAGATTTCCAAAGTGAAAGAAATTGTTCTTTTGGGTTCAAACTCCTCCCCTCCATCTCCTTCCCTTTTCCTTCCCAGAATCCAGCATGGTTGTTTCACTTTGATTTTTGCTGCTATAGGAGATATTTCTTGGCAGCAGTGTTACTGGCTTTGGCTACAAAATTTGAAGATGCCAGGGCATTTTCAGAACTGATCAAATATATTAGACTGGACCTAATGTAAAATTTTAGACTGACCTGCTCCCCAGATGTTTTTCAAAATGGATCACCATCAATCCAGAACAATCCTTCAGCACTGGGGAAAAGACCAGTTCTTGTTCTGAACTTTGTAGCTTTGGTCAGACAAATGGTAAAATGGCATTCTGCCAGTAAAGGGGAAATCTTCACAGTTCCCAACTATTTTGCCTGTCTGTAAGTCTGGAACTGTTTTTCTGTAACTTTGCTAGTCTTAATAAATTTTGGAGGCCCTAAAAAGCCATTGCTGAAACCGACAATCATGACTCCTGAAATCTAGCTTTCTGTGAACGTACTGTCCTTGGGATTATACTGAAGGCAATGCAGGCATTTCAAAAATTGTTAAAGATGTTGCCTCAACACAAAGAAAAACAGGCAAATATGAACAGAAGAACAGCATCTGTTCATTTATACCTGAAATTCCAGAAAGCATTGTCAAGCATATCATTGACTGTTTGAAAATATGCAATACTCCATATTGACCAGCATATGCTTAAAAGTGGACCTTATCAGCATCTGTAGTTCTTTTCATGAATTAATTTTAATTTAAAAAATTCTTTCATATTCTTGTAGTTGTTAAAAGGCCCTCTTGAAACAAAACTGAGACTTGATTTAGTCATCTTTTGTTTTTATTTTTCCCTTTGGTAGAGATTTTTATTTTGAGCAATATTTAGAGAAAACAGTTGCATTTCACTATCAAATGCAGGAAGCTGAATTCTCAGTCTTTTTGACAATATCTTGAATGTAATCAGAACTCTTTTATAAATGAAAGACAGTAATAGGACTTCTCTCTTCTAAAATAAAATGCTATCTACAGTCCCATGCTTCCAGTCTACAAAATATAGCCTACATGCAACCTGGACAGTGCAGGAAGGAAAATTGTAGAAGACACTCAAATACACTGTAAACAAAGGGACATCTCATAGTGAGTTTTTGTTTTCATTTTGTTTAAATCAGAGGAAGAGGTCAGGTATCACTGCACAACTAAACCATGGTCCTTCCACACATAATGCATCTTATGACACCAGCAGATAAATGCAGTCCGAATAAGGCAAATCAAAGAGAATAATAATAAGTCTTCATATGTTTTTTCTGTTCTCATTTATCAAATAATTTTATGATGAAATATAAGATGGAATATTACAGTAGAAATGTATTTAAGGTGTGTATAGAACCTGTGATTGTCTTTGTGAGGGTAAATTTTAAGCTTTTCAGAACTGTTTATTTGCTCTATGAGTGGTGATATCACAATTTTTTATCAGTCTTCATGCAAAATCTGAAGTGTTACACAATAAAACATAACTTTTTCTATTTTCTGGTTTTAAGAAAGTTGTGTGATTTTAACTAGAGTAAATTGGTTTATTGATTATAAGAGTGCAGAAAGTCCTTAATGCTTGCATGATACCCTCGGTATAAGAGATACTTTGAGGGTGTAATTTCCAACACAAAATGATCACATTAGATTTAAATTTAAGTTTAAATACAAACACAAGTATTACAGCAGAAGAAAGACTATTGTAGTGCATTAAAGTGTGGGTAAAAGGATCATTTCCTCTTCCAAAAAGATTTAAATCAAATTTTTGAAATTGCTGATAATAAGCATAATTTGTATAATTAATACTGCAGTTGATTTGATTTCTCTGTAATGATTTGAGCTTAATGATATTATTATAGCCAATAATGTTCATCTGAACTCATGAATTTGTTCTGAATGGGTTGTCTTTATCTCACCTTTCCAATACTATTAATATGTTACACATTACTATTAATATTTATACATATTACTGCCTTATACACTGACTTATTCTATATTTCTCTCAGAGGATTATACCAAGAAATTGTGTTCTGTGTTCAGAACTGATACATTCAGTATGTTACTTTTGTCATGGTTTTATCAGGGACCTCAAGGCACTAATAGGCCTTACTGGCCTCAGTCAGACTCCCCTGAGTGCCCACTGACCCCTGCTCAAAGTCCAGGACTCCATTTCAGCTCTGCTCAGGGTGGTTATTCCCTGCCCTGTCCCCGTGAAGGTACCTGATGCCCAGGGCTGGGAGCTGTCCCTGGCTGCCCCACCAGGCTGCACTGCTCCCTCACTGGGACAGTGGCATGGGCCCTGGCTGGCAAAGTCCCTGCCATTCTGGCCTGAGGAGACCCCAGCCCCTGCAGTGGCCCTGACATGCTTATTACATCTTCTTAAATGACAGCAAACTTTTAAGTCTTTAAAGACTGCAGTAGAAGTACAGTCATGAAACCAAAGGTAGAGAAGATGAGGCTGCTAAATACCTCTATCTGGTTTTAGAGTGAAGACTGAATTGTGAAAATACTGTGAGTTCCCATTGTGAAAGCTAACAGTAAATTTCCCCAAAGAGCTCCAAACCATCATTTCTCCTGAAGAATGGTAAAAATGAGTCATGAGAAACATTGTGTTTTAAACAGGACACACATTCTTAAGGATGCATATGTAACAAAAGCGTCCCCATACTCTCTTGGTCTGACTGCATAGTACAGAGCAGATCATCCTCCTGTGACTGTCTCCCTTGACACAGGGCTGTGAAGCACTGAGACTGGTGTTAATGCTGGGAAGAAAAAGAAAGCCACAGAATCCTTATTCTTCCTCTTCGGCTGCTGTTGTCCATCCAAAAATGCCTCATTTTGTATGTTGAAAATTTCCTTTTGTTGAATGGCAAATGTCCTGCACCCTCATGTTTGTGTTCCTAAGTGTTTCATAGCTAAGGAAGTTTGTCATTTTGCATGATTTTTGTGCTTCTGGGATTTGGAAAGACACAGTGTTCAGTACAATGCCCCCAAAAGCTTGTTTCCATCCACAACATGACCTATTTCTCAGAAGAAGGTAAAGACAGAAAAAGAGATGCTACCAACAGGCATATATCCACTCAGTAAGTGCAACAGAAATATCTAGATGTATCTAGCCCGTCTTTGAGAAGTGCTTCCTTTGAAGCACTGAGGGACACCGCTAGCTACAGGCCTACAACTAGACTCTGTGCCACTGATCACAACTCTCTGAGCTCTGCCATGCAGCCAGTTCTCAATCCACCTCACTGTCCACTCATCTAACCCACACTTCCTGAGCTTGTCTATGAGGATGCTATGGGAGACAGTGTCGAAAGACTTGCTGAAGTCTAGGCAGACAACACCCACTGCTCTCCCCTCATCTACCCAGCCAGTCATTCCATCACAGAAGGCTATCAGATTGGTTAGGCATGATTTCCCCTTGCTGAAGCCATGCTGACTACTCCTGATCTCCTTCTTTTCCTCCACATGCTTGGAGATGGCCTCCAGGATGAGCTGCTCCATCACCTTTCCAAGGATGCAGGTGAGGCTGACTGGCCTGTAGTTCCCTGGGTCCTCCTTCTTGCCCTTTTTGAAGACTGGGGTGACATTGGCTTTCTTCCAGTCCTCAGGCACCTCTCCTGTTACCCATAACCTTTCAAAGATGATGGAGAGTGGCTTAGCAATGACATCCGCCAGCTCCCTCAGCGCTCGTGGGTGCATCCCATCAGGGCCCATGGATTTGTGGGTGTCAAGTTTGCTTAAATGATCTCTAACCCAATCCTCCTCCACCAAGGGAAAGTCTTCCTTCCTCCAGACTTTCTCTCTTGCCTCCAGCATCTGGGGTTCCTGAGGGCTGGCCTGAGCAGGAAAGGCTGAAGCAAAGAAGGCATTCAGTAACTCTGCCTTCTCTGCATCCTTCATCACCAGGGCACCCACCCCATTCAGCAAAGGGCCCACATTTTCCCTAGTCTTCCTCTTGCTCCTAATGTATTTGAAGAAGCCCTTCTTGTTGTCTTTCACATGCCTTGCCAGATTTAATTCCAAACGGGCCTTAGCCTTCCTCGTCACATCCCTGCACACTCTGACAACGGTCCTATATTCCTCCCAAGTGGCCTGTCCCTGCTTCCACTTTCTGTATACTTCCTTCTTCTGCTTGAGTTTTGCCAGGAGCTCCTTGCTCATCCATGCAGGTCTCCTGCCTCCTTTGCTTGACTTCCTACTCATAGGGATGCTCTGCTCTTGAGCCTGGAGGAAGTGATGTTTGAATATTAACCAGCTCTCTTGAACACCCCTTCCTTCTAGGGCCCAACCCATGGGATTCCTCCAAGTAGGTCCCTGAAGAGGCCAAAGTTTGCTCTCCTGAAGTCCAGGGTTGCGATCCTACTTGGTGCCCTGCTGCCTCCTCGCAGGATCCTGAACTCCACGATCTCATGGTCACTGCAGCCAAGGCAGCCCCCGGCCTTCACATCTTCCACCAGTCCTTCTTTGTTTGTTAGTACGAGGTGCAGCAGCACACCTCTCCTTGTTGGCTCCTCCACCACCTGTGTCAAGAAATTGTCACCAATGCTCTGCAGGAACCTCCAGGACTGTTTGTGCCTAGCTGTGTTGTCTTTCCAGCAGATATCGGGGTGGTTGAAGTCCCCCATGAGAACCAGGGCCTGTGATCGTGAGGCTACTTCCAGCTGTCTGTAGAAGGCCTCATCAACTTCCTCTTCCTGATCAGGTGGCCTGTAGTAAACACCCACAACAGTGTCACCCATGCTAGCCTGCCCTTTGATCCTTACCCATAAGCTCTCGACTCGCTCTTCATCCACCCCTAGGCACAGCTCAATACATTCCAGTTGCTCTCTCACATAAAGAGCAACTCCACCACCTCGCTCTCCTGGCCTGTCTTTCCTAAAAAGCACGTAGCCATCCATGACAGCACTCCAGTCATGAGAGCTATCCCACCATGTCTCTGTAATGGCAATGAGATCATGGCCCTGCGACCGCACACATATCTCTAGTTCTTCCTGGAGGAGAATGAAGCTGATTTGCAAGTAAAAATAGAGTGAATATCTCAGGGATTTATAGAAAATTACATTACATTACATTACATTACATTACATTATATTACATTACATTATATTATATTATATTATATTACATTATATTGAAAATCTCAGGTCTGAGAGCAGATTTCTAAATCGAGCCCTTCCTGAACCTGTCATGACATTAATTCTTGTGTTTGTTTCAACATGTGTTGATAAATGTTGTTGGTTTAGCTTCAGTATAATCTACCAGAGAGTGAGGGTACAGTGTGCCAATCCATGGAGGACATGACTTGTTTTTGCACCCTTTTCTAAAGAGCAATAATTCAGCCTAATACAGGGTCTTCTTTTAACTCCTGTGATCCAGAGCTGTTCAAAGGGGGATCTTAGTCCAGAAAAAGCTGAACTTCACTGAACAAGCACATCCCACGGCTGCAGGGGAGTTTTGGTGGAGAATATAGAACGGAACTGAAGCCACTGACACAGACACTACTTCCTCATTAGAGGAGTTTGGGAGGAAATCTGCTTGTGTGTGTAGTGGTTTCTCTGGATTTTTAGGCAGTGCCTAGAAGGGTACTGGGATCATGGCCCATTGGGCAGGTCCCAGGTCACTGGCTGCACTGTAAGCCTCTCTGTAATCCATAATTCTCACAGAATTCTGTCTGATGCAGCTTGCATCATCCCCTTTCTTCTGAGGGGCTGCTCTGTAAACACAGCACATTTCTTGCAGGCTGATACCAAGAAATGGCCCCCCGTTTTCCTATCTGGCAACGAAGATGAACTTTGTCACTTAATAGGTGAGTTTTAACAAGAAACCAAGGTACTGCCTTCTAGCCTATCCTTGCAACTGCCAGTCAAGCTGCCTGCTTCATGCAGAGAAATTCACAGCCCTCAGCACTCTCTAGAATGAGACAGCTTAGTCCTCAGAAGGTCCCTCATTTTCGAGTGACCTCCCTTGCACGCAGCAGCAGGGACGACAGTGCTGAGAAGCTGAGGTCCTCAAAGTCAGGTTGAGTCAGGTTCCTCAGCTTATTTAAGAAGTAGCTGTGCTCATTTCTCCCATGTCACCGCTGAAATTTAACACTGCAAGTGGGGATGTTGCCAGGGGTTACCTGTAACAGCAAGGAAACCTTCATGACAGCAGCAGCTGAACTTGTTTCTCTGACCAAGCAAAGACCAAGCAAAGAAGAGCATCAGTGGGGCAATGCAAGATCTGGAGTAAGCTGTTATGGCACACTCGCTTTCAAGAATATCAGAAGCTCTTGCCTCTGGGCTGCAATTTCTACTGTTCCCTCTCCTCTCTTTCTGCTGCATCACTCAGCACTACATGCACACAGAGGAGGATAAGACAGTGCTCACCTTCTGAAGTTTTTAACTAATTTTTACTTTGTTTCTGTCACGCTGTCATGCTATGAAGGTTCGATAGCAACGACTGAGACAGTAATATAATAATAATAAAAAAGATGTTTATTTCCTCGCACAAGTTCTTGGATTAGTAACATCCATTAAAATAATGCGATTACTAATTTAGGAAGGATAACCTGAAACCGTCGATTACTGCGTTATTAATGGGAAGGACTGCTTATCCCTACTTGAAAGCTTTCTTGTTCACTCTCCTAGTGAGAGGGCTCTCAACCTCGAGGAGTTACCTTAACCCAGCGTCCCAGGAAAAGGGGAGGGGGGGGATACTCACGGTCCGGCCGGAGAGGATGATCAGGTCACGTTCCCGTCCCTGCTCAAACTCTCCTAGCTCCCAAGTCTCTTTTTATACGGCTGGGGCTCTGGGCAAACACTGCTTTTGCTGACTTTTAGCAAGTTTCGCAATCACAGGACTGTCTGTTTGTCTGCTTGGGAGGACCCTGCTAGCGAGGCAAGACCACAACACCTCCGTATTGCTTCTTCCCTCCCTGGGGGTCCGTGCAGATTCCAGGTGGCAGACCTCTTCAGTCTTGTTAATGCTGCCATTCCGCAGCCTTGCGCATATCAATCCTTGCGCATATCGGTTGGTAGACGACTTTAGTCCTGTTAAGTCCTCTGTTCAGCAGCTTTGTGCACGTCAGCTCTTGTGCTATCAGTTCTTCTGCGTATCAATTGACAAACTTCAGTCCTGTTAACTCTTCACTCGCCCGTCAGTCCACCCCGTGACCAGAGTCACAGCCGTACACCACCCCCCTTTTTTGCCCCTCAAGGACAATCATGGGTTTGATCTTGTTGCAAAGGCAAGTAGCCTGTGTTTAAAGCATTTACCTTAGCAAAGATTGTGCGTAATATTAAAGCTTTCAAGCACACAAAAGCAATACATATAATGATTATCATGAGTACAATTATTATGACAGTTTGTAAGCCCGACGCGAGCCAAGCTGATACAGACAGTCCGAAATTTTGGAACAATTTTTGCAGCCAATTAAACCCGTTATCATTATGCTGTTTAATGTCCAAAGCTAGGTGTTTAAGGTTTGTGATCTCCCCTTCAATCAGGGTCGAATGGTCACTCAGGTTGAAGCAGCACATGCCTTTGAATTCTTCGCATCCATGGTTGTGTCGTAAAAGAAGATAGTCAACTGCCGCTCTGTTTTCTAATACACCGGCACGCAAGGCTTGCACATCTCTAAACATTGCTGATAAGGCAGCAGAAGTGGTGTTGATAGTTTTAGCTAAAGAACATGCAATCTTTTTTATAGCTTGATAGTTCATAGCAACTCCCACCCCAGGTGTAAGGAATGCTGCAGCTGAGATTTGTGATGCTGAGAATAAGATTACTTCTGAATTACATTCAGGGTTGAGGGATGAGGCCTCCCTCCTCTTTCGTGTTTGATTCCCAGCTATTTCCTCAATCTCTTGTTTGCTTGGCATATAGATGCTCAAGCGACCTATGGTACAGGGGCCACCAGTAGCATTGGCTGGAATGTAGGAGTAAGCTTTTACCCCGCATAGCCAAAACATTCCTGTAGGGAGCACAATATGTGCATAGTTAAAGGTTACATTGGTTGTTTGGTTACATTTAAGAGGAGGCCCATCTTCCGTAAAATTGTGGCACAGTCAGGTTTTGCTGGTACAATTTACCATCATAGCACACTCAACTGCAGGAAACATTCATTTCACCTTAATTTCTATCATTGCTTTGTTATACTGTGTTGTGGCGGAACCCCATCGAGACATCTGATTAAACGTATTAGTTACTTTGAAATTTGCTAGTATTGCCTTGTTTTGCACTGTCTCTAGGGGTATAGGGAACCCAATATTGCATGTGGTGTAAATTTGGGCCGCCAGAGTTCCTCCTTCTAGACAAAAGTGAGTGGTATTTAGTATTTCTCTAGCTAACTTTTCCCAAATATTGACATTGCTGCCCCATGGGTTTGAGATCAATGTTGTCACCAGGGCCATCTGGAGTAGGAACACAAGTCTCCACATGGTATCCTGTAAGAGAACACATTTAGGTTTTCCTCGAGGCAGGGTGCCTCGGAATAAGTGGTTAATAATCAGGAATTATCCACCGAGAACTGATTCGATGGGTTTTTTCTGTGGCATCAAGTGCTTTCCATGCAAGGGGTCCTCGGGGTTTAGACAATGTTAACGGGACTACTCCAATTTGTGGTAGTTTACCATCACAGGCTGTCCTGGTTTACCACGTGCAGGATCAATGTCAGGATTATCCTTAACGATGCCCATATCGATAGGGCAAAAGGCCTGGGTTCTGGGACTACCAAATGTTCCCCATCGATTATTAAGTAGATGCACAGCATGGTTAATGCGTAGGTCCCAGCTCGCTTTTTCTACTTGAGCATATCTTTTAAGTAAGCCATTGGCCCTTTGCACCATCCCGTTTGCTTGGGGATAGTAGGGGGTGTGGAATGTCCAACTAATCCCTTCTTGTGTCGCCCAGTCCTGGACTACGTGGGCTGTAAAGTGAGTCCCATTATCGCTTTGTATTTCCTTTGGTACCGGTAATACACTGAACCATTCTTGTAATACCTTAATGGTAGTTTCTCCATTCGCAGTTCTGACAGCTGTCGCTCGGAGGAGACGGGAGACCACCTCGACTCCCACTAATATATATTTTCTCCCACTTGATGGTTTAAGAGGCCCTATATAATCAATCTGCCAGGTTTGCCATAATTGTTTTTTATTACTGATATGTAGTGGAGCTTGCTGTTCTGGATGATCCCTTTTTAATCTTAGTTGGCACTGAGGACAGGCTGTTATGATTCGTCGTGCAGTTGTTATATCTATGGGCCATCCTCGAGCTATACTTTCTTTTACTAAATCCTTTTCCCCTAAATGTCCTTGCTGTATATGTAGCCATTCTCCTATTCTGTCCCACTCTACTTCGCTTACTGTTACTCCTCTTACCCTCGACAACTTGTCAACTATCCCGTTCCATTTAGCTGCCAGACTTCCGTCTGAGCTGTGGGCTTTCACCCACCCTATTGCAATAGACTATTTCCTTCCTTCTTCCAACAACTCTTCCCAGTCTGCTTGCTGCCATACTGGGCACCTATTTATTTGCCATTTATTACATTCCCAGAATCCTATCCAGTCTGTGGCCCCCTTGAATACTGCATATGAATCGGTATACACTGTTGTTGCTCCATTTCTTATGGCAAGTCGGACAGCCTTGAGTTCTCCTACTTGGGCGCTGCCATTGCCTTCTTCTATTATCGTATGGCCTGTGCTTATTTCTAAGGCAACTGCTTTGTATTGCCACCCCGTGGCTATCCTATGTGAAGAGGCATCGGTGAACCATACCCCATTTAGGTCAGACTTTTCAGTGAGTGGTTCAGCTACTGCAATGGGAGATCTTGGGTAGCTTGGTACTGTTTCTGGTACTCCAGGGGTTGTACCAAGCGAATCTAAGACTTTTGCTAATGCGTTATGAGCGATGGTGGGGGAGTGTTTGTATCCCTGGGGCAGCCGAGTGAAGGTATATTGAATGCCTTCCCAGGTGAAAGCAAATTTGTCTTTATCTTCTTTTATTAGCGGGACCATGAAGAACATATCTTTTACATCTAGTGTGGCCATCCAGGGGTGGGCTGCAGTCCTAAGCTGACTCACCAGTTCCGCTATATTGGGGACCGCAGCCGCAGCCGTGAGGGGAGCGGTATTAGCATTCAATCGGCGATAATCTACTGTTAATCACCATTCTCCATTTGGTTTTTCAACAGGCCACACCGGAGAGTTATAGGGGGAGTGGGTGCGTTCTATAATCCCTTGCTCTTCTAGGTCTCTAATGACTTTGCTTATCCCGGATCGTGCAGCAGATGCTAAAGGGTACTGTTTAACATTAGTTATCTTACTAGGCGGCAGCACGGGGGAGGTTTGCAAAAGCTTGATGTTAGCTGTTCCAAAGCTCCACCGGGTACCGTTTGGGAGTATCCAGTTTCTTCCTCGTAAAACATCAAACCCTAAAATGTTGTCATTTCCCTTTGGGTTTATTACTACCTCAAATTTGGTAAGACGTTTGTCTCCCGGGAGCCAGCCACAAAGTTTTGCCAAAGGACAAGATTCAGCAATTCCTGTAACTCCCTTTATAAAAATTGATCGTCTAGATGGTTTGATATTTAACCTATTGGCTGTCTGCTTGTCCAAAACACTTATCTGTGCACCAGTATCAATTAAAAAAGAAACTTTGTGTCTTCTAGGTCCTACCGGAATCACAATCCGGGGTTCTAAACTTTCAGGCCGCTGCGCTATTGATAGTACTCGGGTCGGTTGGCCTGATTTTCGACCAGCGCTACCTAGTTTTTTAGATCATGCAACTCTTCTCGTAACTCCGAGAAAGGGTTACTAGGCTTAGATTCTTGTTTACTATCTTGTGAGCCAGGTGGGGCGGATGGCAGAGTCACCCCTTTCGCTTGTTCCAGCTTGCTCACTATCTGTTCTATGTCCTCTGTTTTCTGATTATGTAGCATGGATCGTGGAACACCTAATGCCAGGGCATGTCGCCACAATCTATTTCGTTTCTCCCTGTCTTCTTGTTTAGTTCCCATTTCCTTGTTGTGCCGCCTGGGGGGGGAATGTCCTCTCCTCGGGGCATATGAGGCAGTAGCCTGTCTAATGCGCTTTTCCCGTGGTTTGGTATCCATCCCCATCTCTTGCGCAGTTCGATGCACTTCTAACAAGGTATCCGTCCATGTCGGTATTGGCATGGGGGGAGCATTGAGGTTATTATGATTGTGTGCCTCTGCAGCTACAGTGCGATCTCGTATTGCTTGTAGCTTCAGCTTTAACGCTGTAGGCAATCCCCGTATTAAAGGTGTTAGGCTGTTTGGGCTTACCGGGGCTTGCATGGGGACGTCATAGGCTCCCCTTTCATATATCTGCTGTACGCAAGCCGCCTTTTGTATGGCTTCTGTAAGCTCACTATGGGTATTTATACCTATTCTCAAAGGTTCTCCTCTGTTCCTCGGGTCTTGTCCCCCTGCCCAGTAGGCTACTCGGGAGGTGAGGGAGCGATTCCCAACTCTACCCATCAGGAAAACTCCTGGTCCCCAATATCCTGATGCTTCCTCTTCACTTAGTATTGTGCGATCACCTCCTGTTAAGGATACCTGCCACAAATACTCAGTTTCTGTTTCTGTAGGTTGCCTGCAGTATTTTTCTTGCAGTTTTCCCATCTCGTCTCCTGAGTAAGGGGTAGTTCTAACTGTGGTTCTAGCGTTACCCCCATTGGGTCCTGTTGCAGTTTCAGTTTTTACAGCTGGCCGCACATCCAGAGGTGAGGGTTCTGGAGGGTACAAATCACCATCATCCTCTGAACTACTGCTGTTTCCCCATATATCTCTGTCCCATTCGTCCGGGTCCTCCACCAACATTTTTCTAATCTGAGCTGCTGTGGGGGGCTTCCTTGCTGTTGAAAGGACGAGTTCTAACTTGTTTTGTAATTTCTGATTTCGCTCTTTCTCTAATTTCAATTTTCTTTCAAGATCTACACACTCCTGCACCTTTTCTTGTAACTGTTCCTTAGTTTTTTGATGGGTCTGATTGGCTTGTTGGGCCGCCAGTAAACAGGCCCCTAAGATGGCACATATACGACCTTTTCCTTTCCCATCTCTTTGGTTACCTCTGACTTCCTCTATCCTACACACGACAGAGGCTTCATTTTCCCAATTATCATTTGCCCAGTCAATCCCAGGGCTTGAGGGTCCGCTTCCGTGCCTTCTCAATAACTCACGCAGCGACATAGTTCAAAAATATTTCTATCCGGTTACCCCAGCTTATGTATCCACTAAGTCTGTGTCCTATCCTATCCTTATCCTACCCTGCTCGCTGCGCCAAAAACTGTCACGCTGTCATGCTATGAAGGTTCGATAGCAACGACTGAGACAGTAATATAATAATAATAAAAAAGATGTTTATTTCCTCGCACAAGTTCTTGGATTAGTAACATCCATTAAAATAATGCGATTACTAATTTAGGAAGGATAACCTGAAACCGTCGATTACTGCGTTATTAATGGGAAGGACTGCTTATCCCTACTTGAAAGCTTTCTTGTTCACTCTCCTAGTGAGAGGGCTCTCAACCTCGAGGAGTTACCTTAACCCAGCGTCCCAGGAAAAGGGGAGGGGGGGGATACTCACGGTCCGGCCGGAGAGGATGATCAGGTCACGTTCCCGTCCCTGCTCAAACTCTCCTAGCTCCCAAGTCTCTTTTTATACGGCTGGGGCTCTGGGCAAACACTGCTTTTGCTGACTTTTAGCAAGTTTCGCAATCACAGGACTGTCTGTTTGTCTGCTTGGGAGGACCCTGCTAGCGAGGCAAGACCACAACACCTCCGTATTGCTTCTTCCCTCCCTGGGGGTCCGTGCAGATTCCAGGTGGCAGACCTCTTCAGTCTTGTTAATGCTGCCATTCCGCAGCCTTGCGCATATCAATCCTTGCGCATATCGGTTGGTAGACGACTTTAGTCCTGTTAAGTCCTCTGTTCAGCAGCTTTGTGCACGTCAGCTCTTGTGCTATCAGTTCTTCTGCGTATCAATTGACAAACTTCAGTCCTGTTAACTCTTCACTCGCCCGTCAGTTTCATTTGCAGCAGGTGGAACAAAAAAGAGAAGGAAGGTGATACCATGGTCATTTTTTTCTGAAACAGACTTCTACCAATGCAGATCAACCAGGGCAGTTAGGATCTGTGTTAAGGATGACACTCTTTGGTTAGATTCTGGCAGGTCTCTGTGGGGACAGTGGCACATTTCCCAGCCAATCCAGATTGCCATCAAGCCTGGTGATGGAGTTACTGTCCCTCTGACTTCTCTGAGAGAAGTGTTCCCAGCACTGAGAGCGTGGTGCTCTGGAGATGAGTGATTTTGGTGTTTCCCTGCCAATACACACTTCATGACCTGGAAGTCATGTCCCACCCCAAACATTGAAGGAAGCAGGTGTGGATATTTTGTATGACCCAAGCCAATTCTGTTGGAAGGAAGTTGCAGGGGTGACAGCCCAGGGCCAGGAATGAGAGAAGTAGATCTTAGGTTCTTTAAGTGACTGCTAGAGGTCCCACAGAAATCTTTCAAAGAAATCTTTCAGCACCGTAACTCTTCAGGGATTTCTGTTTCCTTAAAAAGTGTCCTCAGCCAGGGACTGGCACTGACAAGTATCTGAACACTGTCCTTGGGCTAATAAGTTTCCCAGTTAGCTTTTCAAACAGAGAAGCTTTTTTCTTTTTTTCTTTCTTTTTTCTTTTAAGCACTCTCTTCTGGATACTCAGCTTGGCTTAGGCAGGAGGGCTGCAGGAAGAGGGGGAGGAGGTTTGAACATAAAGGCTTGATCCATGCCTTGTTTCCCTCTGGAAGGAAGGAGGACCAACTCCATAGAAGTGAGTGGCGCTCACCAGTTCAATAGGAGTGTGAGGACAAAACAAGCTACTCCCAGTGTAACCCACTTGGAGCAACAACTAAATCCTGACTCAAAGTGTGCCTCTCCATCCAAACTTGGTTCTGTTTGGAGAAGAGATTCACATACCACAAGGGCTATCTTCACCAAAGTGACTGTTCTCTCACCCCGCCTGTGAATCCTTCAGGATCTCCTGGCCATATAGTATGTGGAAGGACTGATATTCAGAAAAGCTACCAGTGAGAAAGCACGCAGGAAAATGAAGGAGGACCTAAACAAAGGAGGGGATTTGGAAAGCAAATTTCTGTACCTGCTGGCAGTCATCTTGAAGGTAAATTCTTCTGACTTTAAGCAGTGAGACTTCTTTGCTACTACTACAATGACTTGATTTGACCCAAATGGGACTCCAAGCTAAATGACAATGAGGTCAAACTCCATGTTTCAGACTTAGAAAGTTTGGCATTTTTCTTTTCTATCTTCCTTCCTGTTCCTCTTGTTCTGTTCCTCCATTCTGGCATGTCTAGGTGCTTCATTCTTTTACTCAGCATTCTTCTCAGGCAAGCACACTGAGATTTGTGGGTGAACAGAAGGCAGAGGAAAGCTAGGTCATGTTAGTAGACTAATGAAAGTACTTGGCATGTCATCCCAGAAGCTCCCTGCTCTGTTAGTATTGATGGATACCTGTGAGATCAGGTCGCTGAAACCAACCTGCTTCCTCATGAGCCAGTCAGGGAGATGCTCCCTTTGGGCTCAGGGGGATGTCCAAAGCCTCATCTGAAGATTTCAGTGTTGCAAGACTTCCTCTGAAATATCAAATCTCCTGTCAGCTGACCTCTGTGAGAACTGAATGCAAGCTCTGGAGAAGCCAAGGAAACAGGACAAATTGGAAGAACTGAAACGTAAGTTTTTCAAGCAGTCCAAATGGTATGGAACGACTGGTAGAGGCCTGGAATTTCCTTGCAAATTTTCTCATTTAAAAAACTGTCATTTATGTCAGCTAGCTATTGCTGCTACGGGATTGAATTTAGAGGGAAAGTGGAATGGAAAAGCATTTGTCTAGTCAAAACACTTTCTTAAGGGTTCTGCAGAATGAGTCTTATAAGAAGGAAAGAGAGGTTGCAGCATGTTGGTGAAGGCAGTTACTAACTGCTGTAGATGAGGTATGGACAGTGAGCCTTCCCTTGAGTGGGCTGTGAAATCAGGAGTTGTGAAACACCATGCCTTGTCCTTAAAAAGTAGATTTGAATTCTGGCTTGAAATCTTGAAAGCTACACAACAAAACTGCAGGCTTTCACATACCTTAGGAAAGTCTCTAGTGACGTCTCTTGACAATATATGGTTTATTAATGTTGTTGATCTACTCAAAAACATGGGCTTCTGTAATGCTTACCTGTTAGTCCAGATCTTTGCTTTTTGGAAGCATAACTGGTAATTAATATGCTATCAATCAGTGTCATTTTTTGCACTTGCCTAATCATAGTTAACTCTACCAAGAACTGTTTACTGTTCAAGGTAATCTGAAACCTAATGGTCTAGACTCTGACTTCTGAAATCTGTTGAGTGAGAAATTATTTTTCCAATAATTTCCAATCAATCAGTGCAACAGACATTATAGAGAACAGGACACCAAAGGCCCAGAAGAAAACTGGTATACAGTTTAAGGTGGGTTTTGCTTTTGGGTTTACTTCAGAGAAGTCATGTCACTGCACATGCTTTTGTTTTCTAGAGATGTGTTTGCAAAAGTGTAGGGACCATATAATAAAAGTAGATACAGAGTGTCAATCAGATGCACTTCTGGATAGACCACCACCTTAGCTCTTCATCCTCAGAGAAGAAGGAGGAGATATAGTTATGGAAGCAGAAAAAGGAGAGGTATGTCTTGTCCACAAACACTGTAACAAGATAGCTTATGTACGAAGCAGGTTTCTGATGCAAAACTGAGGCAGAAATGTATAGGATATTCTCCCCACCAAAAGTAGAAAGTGAATCCACTCCAGTGTCTGCTGTGAGGTTAACTGCAGAATGAAGGAAGGTGCTCATTTCTCCACAAGCAGTGTTTCTCCTTTCAGCAAGAAGTTACAGTTTTGAGAAATTCTCCTCATTGCAGACATAGAATCCAATCTGGGAGGTGTTGGGAATGTGGATGTGGGGAGAAAGACAGTCTAGGTAACTGCTCTGCCTCACCTTGGCAGCTCCTCAGGTGGTTGTGATTGGAATACAGTGTGATTGGCTCAGTCAGACAGACTAAAGCTCACTTCATCACGCTTGTACTTTTGCCTCACATTGTGTTCATGCTTTCTGGCATAGCTGACAAGAGTCAGCAGCTACACTTCACAGCACTACCTTCAGCACAAGTGCTTTTTTTCTTTCCTTTCTCCTTCCTAAGATGCTAAGAGTGACTGTGATTGAGAGTCCTTCAAGTCTGTTTCGCTGACACTCAGCTTAAGGTGGCAGACTTTGACACAGAAGTGATGAGTCATCTCCAGGTGATGACTGGAGAAACTCTACAGCAATCTCTGCTAGAAGTCATGAAAGAAGAGCTAGCCCACCTGCAGGCACATCAGTCTGCAGATGAGGAACCTCTTAGTTCAGAATTTCCTGAGGTGCAGTGTTGGAAAGAACTGGAGAGGAGACCCAAAGGGAAGAAGGTACAAGTCAGTAAGAATAAAATTGGTCTGTGTTAAACCTTGCCATAAGAAATACAATTATTTACAGTATTGAAAGGTAAGACCTGAAATAATTTGATTTGTTAAAATGGTACCCAACTCTGACATCTCTCAGAGCAGCCTGGTGCCTTCCTGCTGCATTCTTCAGTTCACTTCCATGCATGAGCACTAGGCAGGAGTGATTCTTTGGAGCAGCCATGCCCCAGGGACCTGTGTGGTCAGGTATCTGATCAAGAGAACAAACCCAGCAGCATCGTTCTTCTATACCTGGTGCAGTTGTCAGTCTAACAGTTAGCTGAGCCTTTTCCATTGTGATACCTCTTAAATGAATCCTTGCAGAGCTCTAAAGTAAGAAGAGACTCTCCTGTCTTTTAACACAGGAAGTTCTAAATGTACATGTATACATCTCAAAATTTCCAAGTACTAAGTGTATATACATTCATAGTACCCATGAGAAGTAAACACAACAGGCAAGTCCCTATTATTCACCATTCATCAGCTGTATACATTTTTTTTTTAATCTTTTCTTGTATGGAATGGGATAGAAAATGAGAATGCTGAAAAGTTCAGACGATTCTGGACCACCCTAGCTCACTACAAGGCTAACCGTCTGCATTTTCTGCAATAAAGCAATGTGCCATGAGATCAGTGCATGCTAGCACTGAGAAGCAGAGAAGGGCTTAGCTTTACTAGTTATAGGACCATTGCTTAGACTTACAAAAAAGAAACAGGTTCTTTGTTTCTTGTGGGGCTTAGTACTCCATATAACTCCCATCATGACTTTAGATAAATCAGTCTTTTTCTGTCTAATTTCATCTAAGTGAAAATAAATCAATAAAAAGACACTGAGTCATTGCTCATGAGAATTGCAAATGTTTCAGATTCTTTAGTGGAACATGATATGTCAGTTTGAAATGTGTGAGAGGTTATTTGGTTCATATCTTTACAGGAGATTTACCATAGCTAAGAGAATTCCTGTGGATCATCAACCAAATGCTGACTCAGATATTTATTTTGGGAATTGTTCAAGGAAGATGTGGTTGACTAGAAGATTTTCATTATTTCCATTTCTACTCTGTCCTTTATTTCCCAGAAAACTTAGCTGAAATGTGTTGAATTATTATATGTATGTAGGTTTGATTATTACATTTATATAGGCTGTGACAGTATTTCTATTCTTAAATTTTGGTAAAATAAATAATGAATTATATGCATCGTAATAACTTCGGAATACTGGCTGATGAAAAGTCAAGATCCTGTTTGAGAGGAATCCAAAACAGGGAGATCACATTTGTTTTGCACATCCCATTAAAGGTGGTTTTGAGGAAGGCCCTCCTGGCCATTACATGATATGATGTGAACTAGAGATACATATGCATAGACACAGTGCATCTCTAGAAAAGAAAGTAGTTTCAGTAATACCTAGAAAGCTGTACTCCTGACTTCATTACAACAGCAAGTTTTAAAAATAAAACATGAAGATTTTGCTTGTTTGTGGTATTTTAAAACTGGCTAGAGACTCAATAAGGTCAGCCTAAAGCGTTTAAGCTATTGCTACTCGTGTTGTCTCCCTCTACTGTCTCTAACAAGCGCTGAGAGCACTATTGGACCATTATGTGAGAACTGAAGTCCATCTGTTTTTCCTGCACAGTCACTTGCCAGAAACAATTACATTTTTACTTCTTCAGAAGCTATGAACACAGTCTAAGCCTGTAAATCATACTTATAGTTGTGCTGAAGACAGACTCACAAAATCACACAGAATCACAGAATGGTTGAGGCTGGAAGAGACCTCATCTAGCCCAACAGCTCTGCTTGAGCAGGGTCACCTAGAGCACGTTTCCCAGGACCCTGTCCAGATAGCTTTTGAATATCTCCAAGGAAGGAGACTCCACAACCTCTCTGGGCAACCTGTTCCAGTGTACAGTCATCCTCACAGGAAAAAAAAAAAAAAACAGCTTTTCCTTATGTTCACCTGGGACTTCCTGTGTTTCAGTTTCTGCCCATTGACTCTCTTCCTATCACTGGGAACCACTGAAGCAACATCCAAAGATTTTTTTTTTTCCAAAAGGTCAGATCAAAGAAAGAGCACAGCACAGCCTGACAAGCAGCTGTGCTTTCCCTCTGTAGTCATGTTCGGGGCCAGTTGAGGGACCAGCTGTGACACAGAGATTCTTTGTGTTTGGAAAAAGCTATCATTCAAAGAGAAGTGGGCATTTCTTTTACATAGAATCTTTCTGCCCCAGGAAGGTCTCAGCAGGCTTCTCAGCTCAGTGAAGGAGCTTCAGCTTCAGCTTCAGCTGCTATATGTCTCAGCTATTAGCCCCACACATGAAAGAACCAAGTGGCTCCATTTGGTTGCTCCCAGTTCATCGGATACTTTGGCGTTGAGTTGTTCACAGTCACCTGGTCCCAAGATAGTGCTAACAGGGACCACCAGCCTCTGGAAAGCTTGATCAGAGCTTGCCACCAGGAGGGGACTGAAAGTGGCAGTGTATTGCCATGAACTGGGTCCAGCTGTCCCATTAGAGACACTAGCCTGGCCCTGAAGGTGACTTGTGAAGCTGTTGGCCTTGATGTTCTTTTTTCTGTAAACGGGGTAACTTCTAGGGCAGAGAGGCCATGATACAGGGGATGAGGCAGTGCATACTGCTAGCCCACAGAGTATTTGCCTCAGGAGGCTGGTCACAGGTGAAGGTCTGAAGAGATCAGATCAGGGTGAATTTGATGCAATTCTGTGAACTGCAAGTATAGCTGGGGTCATATTTTTTTCCATTTTTAGTGTCACTTTTCACAGCTTATTGGAGATTTGGACTTTTATTTCTTTCAAAGCACAGTGGTCTGAGAACATCGGGGGGGCAGGGTTGCCACCACCACCACCACCACACCTGCCACTGTGAAGAGGCCATTGGTAAGCCGACTCTAGGGCTCCCAATGCAAGAGGTCCCAGGTCCACCAGGAGAATCACACTCCTTGCTTCCTCTCTCCCCCCCTCACTCTCTCTCACCACCTCCTTGCTTCCAAGGGCACCACATTAGCACCTCTGCCACTGGAGGCTCAGGGCTCACGATATTAAAACTCCTTTTTGCAGTTCCCCAACCCTGATGAACTCATGCAAATGCCCCGTTACTACCACCCTGACACCTCTCTGCTGAGCATTGCCGCAGTCACTCCAAAGCTGGCTCAAAGACCCTGTGCAAGTCCTGTTTGCAGCTCCCGAGAGCTGGGCATGGATTCAGGCGAGGCCTAGTCAGAACAAACCATTTTCTGGCTTGCTCTCTGCAAGCAGAGACTGCTGTCCTCTGCGGAAAATCCCAGCCCTGCAGAAAGTATGACTTAGGCTGGAGGAGCCACTCTGCACAGAGACCAGTCCATATTAGCTCTCCAGATTGTTCCAGTAAAAGTCAGAATTGTCACCAGAAAGTAAGAGGAAGGTATCCATGCTGTAGTCAGGAAGAATGTTCATTTTTTGTGGTATCAAAACTGGACTGTGATTTTTTTATACAAATCCCACCCTTCCAAGATTCAATTTCCCTAGTGTGGGGAAGGTGATCAGGTCACGTGTCAGCTAACAGCCATCCTGCAAGCAACAGACATTTTGGTGTTTCACGGGCACTCATGTGACTCCCCTGCCCATTACTGCCACCTTCTATAATCAGCAACGCCCAAATAGTCACACAGAATGGTCCCATGCTGCATGCGCCCAGCAGAACCAGGAAGTGTCTGCCTCCCTAGATCTGGTGCTGTGCAGGTGAGCTGAGCTGTTCAAAAGAGCAAATTCACTTTTAAAACAAATGATAGAGCACCCCAAATTACTGTTGCATGAGATGGTTCAGGTATTGGCTGAGAAAGACAGTAAATTGATATCCTTAGGGTCTTGCTGGAACTCTGCCGCGCTTGTATGGCTGTTCCTTGAGCCTGTAGAGATCATTTCAAGTTAAGAAACTTGAAAGATCATAGAAAGTTAAGAAACTATTTTGAGGGCAAGGCTTAAGCCTTCAACTTGCAAGCTGATGTCTTGTTAGCTAGCTAGCTAGTCCCTTTTGATTGCTTTTGTTACTGGCCTTGAATACCATTACAAATATGGAAAAATCAGCTCTTGATCCGAGGCCAGCTTGAAAACTTTCCGTGTTATATGGGTGTTCATACCCAAGACTTCATGTCACTGGGGTAAGTGGAAGGAACAATATATCGCTCATCCTTTTTAAAAACAAGGAAGCTCAGAATTCAGTAGGGTTTGCAGGCAGAACGTATGATGGAGATGAGTTTCTCTGTTTGTTCTGTCAGGCCTGTGATGCTTCTCACTCATTAGTGAGACTTATATGAGTTTAACCTCTATTTTTTGCTCTAAGAAGGAGTCTTGCTGTGCAGCTAATTAAATTCACCCTCCCATAGAATCACTGAAGAATTCTTCTGGGCTCCCCAATACAAGAGAGACATGGAGCTACTGGAGCGAGGGCAGCAAAGGGCTACTAAGATGATGAAGGGACTGGAGCATCTCTCCTATGAGGAAAGGCTGAGACAGCTGGGCCTGTTCAGTCTGGAGAAGAGTAGACTGAGAGGGGATCTTATCAGTGTACACAAATATCTTAAGGGAGGGTGTCAAGAGGATGGAGCCAGACTCTTTTCAGTGGTGCCCAGCAACAGGACGTGAGGCAGTGGGCACAAACTGAAACACAGACAGTTCCATCTGAACGTGAGGAAAAACTTCTTCACTGTGAGGGTGACAGAGCACTGAAACAGTTTGCCCAGAGAGGCTGTGGAGTCTCCTTCCTTGGAGATATTCAAAAGCCGCCTGGACGTGATCCTGTGCGACGTGCTTCGGTGACCCTGCTTGAGCAGGGTGTTTGGACTTGAAGATCTCCAGAGGTCCCTTCCAACCTCAACCATTCTGTGATTCTGTGTAATTTATGTTGGAAGGGACTGCTGGACACCATCTGGCCTGATCCCCCGTGCAGAGCAGACCTAACACGGAGCAAGTTGCTTAGGGCTGTGTCCAGTCGGGTTTTGAGTATCTCCAAGGCTGGAAGTTGTACTTTCGTCATTAGTTCCCTGGTATGGCAATCTTACCAGCATTTGAAGAAGGCTTGTAGGTTTTGCTAATTTTTAAGTTTGTTCTTCTTTAGGCAAAAACTGCATGCTTTTTATTACTATGTGCCTAGCTCAGGGCCCCTGAGTGATATTAAAAACAACAAAAAGAGAAACATTGTTTTGGTGTGCTCCAAATTGAACTGCCAAGTGGAACCTTCTCTCTCTCCCAAGTAAAATATGCCTAGTCTAACTCCTTGCAAAATAAGTATTATGGAGCCACAAGACTTTCTCCCATGTGAATTTTTGATGTATTAGGAGCATTCTTCACTGAGACGTACTTCTTACAGCGGGGGCCTGCATCATGGTGAGTGTTGCATTTCATAGCTTTTCCTTGCTGTTCATTTGTTGCTTCTCCAGGGAAGATGATTTTTAGGAAGAAAGGAGCTGTTGAGATTTATCTAATCTCTGTCTTTCTTAAACAAGATGATAGGCCATTCATTTATCCTCTTATTGTACCTGATGATGGCTGCAGGAAACACAGCTGATGCTCTTGATATATTCTAGCTCACTCCAATGTGAACGTAAGTAGCAATGAAATCTCTTCAGTATCAGAAGCTTCAGAAACCTAACCAAGCTCTTGCCAGAACATGTTTGTCAGCATCCTTAGTCCAGCCAGTGTATCATTTACAGTTGGGTCTTAACAGGAACTGGAGGAGAAAATCAGCTTAATTTCTTTTAGGGAATATTAGGTTATACTCATGCCCCCTGCAAGGCTTTGACTACAGCTAATATCATTCCCACCCAAACATCCATTCTTGGCAGTCGGAGAACTAAGGCATCTTTTGGGTGAAGATGCAAAGAAATACAGTCTGGCTGAAAAGGAAATGTTCAGCAAATCCAGTTCTGCAGTTTAGGATTCTGTCTTCAAAAATTACTAGTTATGAATGTCTTCCAGCTCTACAGTTTAGGATAAGAATGGACTGATGGTAAACCATGAAGCCTTAAATTTGCTGTTGATACATCAGGTACTACTGCTGAATGATACTGCACTGTCAGCTGTGAAGAATATGCTGCGTCTCAGCTGCTAAATCAATCTGATTTACAAGCTAATACTAGGCTTTGTTATTCAGACATTCTATTCTTAGCTCTAGAATGGTTTAAATATTTAGTCTTGAATGCAGATTCAGCTCAGAATCTAAAATATTGGATCTGTCAGATAATTACATTGGGGGGGCATTTAACAATAACATACTTCTTATCTCTGTCTCCTTTGTAACACAAAATTTCTCAAGATATGTTTTTTTTAAGGAGTGGAGGTTATAGGCCAAATAATATGGGCTGCAGTTAGAGTTGCTTTTATTTTATTTTTTTTTTCTCATTTATTAAGTGAATTAACTATGGCATTCGGGAATTGTCTTAATACTCCTCCCTCTATGCATCCCAGCAATGTGGAATGGAATAGAACTGCAGAGAGTGCCAAAACTTTAGTCACTTTTACAGTTTCCTTGAACATGTCAAAATCTGAATATAGTGATGCTTGCTGTACAAGGAGGTAGATACATCACATTCACTGCAAAATTACAGAAAATCGGCTTGTGGTGCTTCTTCACCTTTTTTGTGCTGTCCTGGCCTGTGCATTGAAGATGATACTTCAGGGACAAAGAAAGTATATAAGTACAGAATACTTCCTGCTACAAATATTGTCCAAGAGTTTAGCCCAAGTGCTTGTCAGAAACAGCAATCTATGAGTCTTTTATAATTCTTTATAATGGAAGATACTGCGGCTGTCTGTCACGTGCCATGCATACAAAAGTGTATACAAGCCCACTGTGTGTTCCATGGTCTTTTCCATATTGGCATAGTCAAAGGAGAGTGCGCAGGTGGCGATTCTGTTCTGTTCATTTTGATACTATCTCCTCTAAATAATAAATTGAAAAGCTAAGTGACTGCTTTGACAATGTCTCTTATGTATGCCTATATAACAGAGCCTTTCTCTTAAATGCTTTCTTTCTTCTCTGGAGAGAACCTTCATGACAGCAACTCTCCAGTTATAGCAAAAACATGGTAACTGATCTTGGTTATATTCAAATGAGTGTTACTTATAGATCATTTCTCTCCTTGGATTTGGTAGCTCAGTCTGAAATCCCATATTCCAGCACTATGGATTGTAGTGTATTATTGAAGGTGCTGAAACCTAACCTGAAAACCTCTAGAAAATTAGACTTCTGAAAACAAGTTTCAAACCCCATAAATGATCTGCAAGAAGATGTTTAATGAATTTCTTACTATCTGGGGAACATTTATTTATAATATTGACTGAATGTAGGATCAAACTGACTTAGCTGTGCTTGCTGCTGCCAATATGTGGGATCCTACTCCTCTCTTGTATTCCTTTGCATTAGTTTGGGGTTCCTGTATGACTGTGTTGTGAGCTCAGAAAACAAACAAACAAACAAAACAGCGTGCTCCATTTTTCTCATTTAGCTTTCTGTCAGATTAGAGCAATAAATCGTTTCTGTGTACGACCAGGTCTGTGCCAGAACTGAAGCAGCAGTGGTGTTAAAGCTCGGAGGAGGTGGCACCTACCCCTTGTCGTGGCAGTGATTTGTTACATCCACTCAGTTATGTCATGAAACTATGTCTGGAATTGTTACCACATTAAATTTTATCTGATCTCACTTGGGCTGCAGCTAAAAGACAGAGCTCTGTCCTGTTGTGGTAAATACAAAGATCAGGCACATGAGAGGTGGGTTGGGGCAGCTTCCTTGCTAGTAAAATTTTCACTTATTTTAAGAGGTATATAAAGGTAGACCTTTCCTTTTGTTTGTGGAAGGATGGCCTATTTTCTAAGCAGTTTGATGCAACTGGTTTCTCTCAGCAGGAAGACATAGTCTGGTCTCAGATGTATTGGGTTATGTTACTCCACTACCTTAAAAAATTAAAAATTGAAGTGCAGTATTTTAGACCCTAATAGGTCTAGACTGTCAGGGCCCTAAGGGCACTAACAGGCCTCACTGGCCCCAGCCGGCCCTTCTGGGACCCTTGCCCCTTGCCCAAGGCCCCCTTTCAGCTCAGCCTGAGGCCATCAGTCCCCAACCCAGCAGTTCCCTACCACTGCCACTCTCCAGCTCCACCACAGCTGTGCCCCTGCCTGGCCACAGGCCCCGCTAATCAGGACCTTGACCCACTGACCAACTGCCCAGCCTACCCATGGTCTATGCCCATCCCCACGGCCCTGCCCAGCTGCTGTGGAGCTGCGTGGGACCCCAGTTACCCTCACCAAGCCTGATCCTGACGCCTACGCGTTGGGTCACTGCCCAGCCTGGTCTTGGCCCACCCCCACAGGGCTGCCTGGTGCTCGGGGTGGGAGGCTGCCCTCGGCTGCCCCTAGGCTGGCTCTGCCTCCTCACTGGGGCCGTGGCACAGACCCCGGCTGCTGAGGCCCCTGCCCCGCCAGCCCAGGAAGCCCCCACCGCTACCAGCCCCCGGCCCGGGGAGACTTCGGCCTCCGTGGTGCCCTGACAGAGGATTAGGAAAAGCATCTGTGAGTAGGAAAGTATTTAAATATGTGCCTCAGCATTTTCCTAAATTAGATTAGGTATTTAGCTGTATAAATAAATTTGGGGTTTGCGCACAGGCAAGCTTATAGTAACATGAGCTGATGAAGTAGCAAGACGTAAGACTCTTATTTAGTGAAAAGGTCAGGCCAAGGTTTTCCATAGTTTTCAGAGGCCACAGGGCATGTTACTTACCATAGCAAATTTGACTGTAGGTCATTTTTAATTAACAAGCCCGTTACAAACTGTTAAACCAATGAAACAAAGACAGTACTGCCCTCAGCTTCACCTACTAGACAATGCTCAGGCAAGAAAACAGTAGTTTAAGTTTTCAAGTCCAGTTATTTGATGTCCAAGCAATTAAGAAAAAGTCATAGTAAAAACACTATACCAACCCCTCCCCAAAGACACTTGTACAAAGTTCTACAAAAAACCCAGCAATATTAGCTGAGGTTAAATATCAGTTAACTTGAATTTTGCTAGGAAATACAGATTTTATTCAGTATCTGACTTGGGAATGGAAGAAATCCTTAAGGCAATTGAGGCTCTTGGGATTTTCTGTCCTCAATTTTCTTAGATTCATGCAAGGCTTATGCAAATAAAGACCCAAATTCAAGTTAGTGTCACAGCACTGCCCATCAGTGGGCTATTGTCAGAAGAAAGGAAAACTCACAAGAGATATGGTTTCCCTGGTGGGGGTGACTCGTTTACCTCCATTTACTAGCACAGATGTTTTAGCATACCTGCCATCCCTTTGGTGATCCATCTACCTGAACCCCTAATATGCCTGAACCTTTATTTCTATGATTTGTGATTTTTTGAAAATATGCTTGGAAGTGAAACCTCATTAAAAAGAAATATATAAAATGTTCACATCCCATTAGAAGCAATTTCTCAGATATCCTAAGTTTTCATGGGCATTTTTTTCTGAATGACATGATAAAATTACAAAGACAGTGGATGCCACAGTGAAGGGGGGGGGGTGACTTTAGATATTTACTTATTTTTATTAAAAAAAAAGCTTCATCTGAAATCAATAATTAATTTAAACAGGGCTAGTGCTGACTGATTCTCATTCCTTCAACTCACAGATCTTCAAGTACTTTACTTTATTGTAGCTACAAATCCAGCTACGGGTAGTGAAATGAAAGGTGTTCTGACTAAGGTCTTTTATAGTAAAATAAATTGGAAATAAGATATAGCTAATATAGCTTTTGTCCTAATCATATGGCTACAGACAATCCACAGCAGTGCCACACAGACAGCAAAGCCTTTGGCAGACTGAGGAAGAGCCCAATTTAATTACAAAATTTTCCATATGCCTCTCTAAACTTGAGAACAAGGGAATCAGATATATAAAATAAAATCTATTTTATGAGGGTTTTTTTGAGGAGTTACATATTTTCATGAATACAGAAATACGTGTTCTTCTACTTGTTGGAACAGGCTGACTTTGACTGAATTGATTTACCTCTCATCACTCAGTTAAAATGGTGGCAAGAAAACTTGCATATATGGTGAGATGCTTTTAAACCATGTGTAAAACTGCCATTGTTGTATAACTCAGAATCCAATGCAAAGCAGAAAAGCCAGGATTCTTTCCTTCATAATATCCCTGGAGGCTTCAGAAGTCCTATGGGAAATATCAGTAAAAACTTGTAGGGGGATGTTCCCAGTTCTGCACCCCCTCCTCCACAATCTGGTGCCAGTTACCAGCAGTCTGCATGCCTGTGTCTCACACTCCAAAAGGGAGGATGTCAAGACTTGGAGATAAGACCTGCTTGGGCACCAGGACCTTGAGAAACAAAAGCCTCCTCTCACTGCTGGGGCAGTGTTAATTACTGCAGTCTGGAATTACCTCCTCCTCCTCCTCCGGACCTTGAGAGACAGCACCTGCTTTCACTGCTGGGGCAGTGGTAATCATCATGGTCTGGAATTACCTCCTTCTTACCCCAGCTTTGGGATCTCTCCTTGGGACCACCACTGCAAGAGCAAAGCACTCATTCGCAGTCACCCAAACTCCTTTCTTCAGTGCTGAAGAGTGCACGAGGCAGCTAGCCTGCCCTTGGGGGTGTTCGGCCACTCCCCACCCCATGACTGTGGGTGCGAACCTCATAACAACGACGGAGGAAAGTTGAAGCCTGCAGCAGCCAAGAGCCAGGGGCTGCGCCTGCGTGAAGAGAACTGCAACTGGCCTTGCGACTCCACCTCCACCTTCCCCTGAAGGGTAAGAACAGGTTGCCCCGGAGGCCGTCTTGGGCTCTTCGCGGGTGACAGCGGGTCTGCCAACCCGGGGAACCCCTCGGGACGGGGACGCGCTCCCGCAGTTACTTCCCTGGGGTTGAGGGTACGTTGGCCGCTGAGGCAACGGGTGGGTGAGATCAATCAGAATTGGTTTGCCTAGTTCATTTGATTGGGTAGTTACAGTTGGTATCAATTAGCTAACTTTCTCTGTTTATTGAGTAGTTACTGTTAGCATAACTTTTAGTGTAACTAGAAATAAGTATTCTAGTCGAGCTAAGTTTCTGTTGATAAGAATTGTTGCTTTGTATTGTTGTCTCAAAGATCAAAATTTTCTGCAGAAGTTACAAGCTGCAGAGTCATGCAGTAAATCTCCTTCTTTTCCTCCTTCCCTCCCTTGTGTCACACAAAACCCACACGGTCCGGGATTGTAAGGTAGTCGGTTGTCCTGCAACAAAACTTTAAGATGATTTCTTACTCATAGGATTTCAAATCTCAACTTGTTTGAACTGCATTCCTTCCCCAAAGAACAGAAGGCTCATCTCACCTTTAAACCTATTGCCTGTTTTGTATGCTAATACACATACCCAACCCTTTGTTCATGAGCACAGCAAGATCTACATTTGAGGAAAGGGTTTTAGCACACTGTGTATTTACCTTTTTGTTGCCTTTCAAGAGAATGCAGAGCACTATATAGCAGTGCAGCTGAAGTTTCACAGTCACGTATTGTATTGATCTTGTTCAACCATTCTGAATCATTCTTCTGTTCAAAGCCATTAAATTGATTCATAGACATAAAACTATTTAAAGTAATCTAGAACAGAAAGACCACTTTTCTCGTAAGCAAAGAGTGATATTTGAACTTTAGATAGCTCAAAAGGATCTAATTTTTCAGGAAGTCCAAAGGACTTCCTCTGGGATGACTAATGAGTCTCTGGATACAGTCAGTCATCTTCCCCTCCCCCTCCCCCCCAAATCCTTAGCTTATCAAAAGTCCTTATTCTAAGATATTAGGACTTGAAATATAGAAGGACTTGGAACAACCAGTTAATATTAGGATCCCTTGCATTAAGGTATTTTTTGCTATAGAAAACCATAGAGCATTTTAACAATCCATCAAAGAAATTTAAATGAACTTTTTTTTTTTTTCTTTATGTTCCAGTCTAAGCAGTCCAAGATGAAAAAGCTTTGTAATTCAGAGAAGTATGTTTTAGGCAAACACGACCACTCCAATTGGTTTGCATAAAATCCAATTTAATGGAACAATTGAGCAAGTTACAAGTAAACAAAACAGCACTGGGCGGCCGGGGAGTCTCCTGCTCCACCAACGACGCGCGCAATCCCCCGCTCACAGTCCCCTTATATGCGGTTCTAGTTCCAGATATACGTAGCACTTCCTGTAACTTCTGCGGTTGCACCGGCTGTTGCTGGGGGGGGTCAGGATGAAGGCTGGGGTCTTCCTCTGCGTTGTGCGTGGTGCCCTTCAGGTCGCGCACATACATTTCACAATGCAATATCGCTCTGCTGGCTCAGTACAATCATCTCGGGTGGGGTTCATGTGGTGATAGCCCGTACTTAGCGCCTAGTTTCATGGTAAAATCACTTCACGAGTTGATAGCCCGTACTTAGCGCCTAGTTTCATCGTAAAATCACTTCCCGAGTTGATGTAACAAATTAGCACATATCACAAGTATATAAATGCCAGTTATCTTACGCAACACCAGGACATTCAAACTTACGGGAAACAGGAGCTATCTATTTAGACACAAGAAAGTATGATGAAACATGTGGAGATACAGAAAAAAACTTGCCCGAAGTCAGTAACAGAGGAGTTAGCAATGGAAATCTGAGAGTTCGTCTACACTAAAGCACTTTGCCCAGTAGACCAAATAGTTTATACCTTCTTTGAGCTCAGACTATGCAATAAATATCTTTTTTTTTCCTTTTCTTCTACAAAAGAAAACATAGGAAGCTAAATATAAGCATCCTAATGAAAACCGATATGTCTCAGAAGGAGCATACAAGGTCTGGCAGAGAAGAAGAAGGAATGGGGGTGGGGGAAAACTGTCGAGAACTTCCTCTCATTGTACCTAGATACTGAAGTGTAACAAATGCTGTTAGTGAATCTATTGTTTAAAATGCAAACACACACACCAAAAGTAGGCAATCCATCAAGAGTTATATCCATCAAATTAGGTAGTCAGAAGGGGAAGTCTGTTCTGTAGAATGAAGACAAAGAGCTAATTTGATCTGAAGAACAAAACTCATCCAGTCATAACAAATAATACCACTGAGATTTTATTTTATTGAACAAAATTTTTATACATTTTTAATGGCTAGAACCTGTCTAGTGTAAGCAGAGTTTAGACCTACTCATGCTAGCTGTAAAACCACTAATTTGGGTTCTCAGGGATACTTAGCCATCACAGTTTAAGATTCAACACAAAGTAGCTGACTCTGTGATCGCTCTGTAATCTCTTACAGTCACAACCTCTGTAAGCTTCTATAGTATCTTTTCCAAGTCTGCATACACCATTTTATTTTCTACAGATAATCTGGAGGAAAAAAAGTGCCTTGGACTTTCAAGAAAAAAAAAAGGGGGGGGGAAGAGGAGGGATGGAAAGGAAGGAGAGAGGGAAGGCAAGACAAGGCTGAAAAAAGGCAGGTTCAAAACTATTCAAAGCTATTTACACAGTTATCTCTTTTTAGAAAAGAGCAAAAAAGAGAGTATATGATACAGACCAGGAGGGAAGAATATATGATGCTGGTCAGGAATATCCTCTGGAAGAACTATCAAGAGCAAACTTGATAGAACAGTTGCTAAGAAGCTCCTCAGATTTCAGTGCAAAATTAAGGTTGCCTTTTACAATAAAGAAGAGGATATGTCACCTGTTTCTATGATGATACGTTGGAAGGCATCTGGATCAATAATTCTACACCCAAACATCTCTCCAGCCTCAAGGAGAGGCAAATGAGTGTTTAAAACTCAACTTGAAACCAATTCTCAGGATCTTAAGGGCTAGAAGCCAACCTGGAAAAGTATCTGCAACAGTGTGTAACTGTGGTTAGTGAATCCAGATTTTGTTTTTTATTACATTTGTGTTTTTTTTTCTCTCTGCATTCCTCTATCTCAGCCTCCATGGAGGATGTCCTCAACTACTTTTAGTTTCCTTGTACTCAGACCACAATAGAAGAAGAGAGAACAACATTTGCCAAGGATATGGAATATGATTCTGTGAAGAAAAGTCAAAGATGAAGGCAAGAACTATTCCAAAGAGAGTGATTTGTGGAGTAACAAAAGGGTCTTTGCTTAAAGGACTGGCATTTCACAAGTGCTCTGGAGGATTACAGCCTCACAAAGGAGGAGCTGAGACACAAACTGTTTTTTTTTTTTTTTTTTTAGCTATTGCAGGTCTTGTCAGCGCAAGAAAAAAATATTTATTCTCACATTTCTTCTCAGAAGGAAGAGTTCTTGGCTCTTGTCAACTATATGTAGCATTCGTCAGAGAGAGATTGAAGCTTCCAGACTTGAGCTTCAGGAATGATTCCACTGTTTCAAAACACATGAAGGCAGACATCAAAGCAAGAGTCATCAGGAAAAGAGGACGTACCGCCATCCGAAGGAAAGCCTGAAAGGCAATCGGATAGAACAAGGTAACAAAAAGAGATGAAGTCGGATTGGGAATAGCCAGCCACTGAGGAGTCTAAAACATGAAATACAACGAAATAAACTAGAAGCTCAACATAGTCCTTCAGCATTATGATAAAATTTATTTTAGCTACAGAATAGTGTGAGATTCCCAGATTCCTTATTTCACATACAACCTATTAGATGTTTCTAGTAGACAAATATCTATTTTTTTCTATTGTTCTACAATTAGAGAATTAGAGATTAATTTAGATAGGAAGGGACATTTGAAGGTCATCTAGTCCAGTCCTGCTCAAAGCAGGGTCAGTCAGATCAGATTGTTCAGGGCCTTGTCTAGTGGTGTTTTGAATATCTGATATATGTACTTTTTTGTTACCATTTCTTTATAAGCTGAGTGGTTATTTATTGGTTAGTCCCAATAAATATTTTTGTACAGCAAATTTCTGCAGCTTAAATAGTTTATTTTCCAGACTGCATTTATGGAATCATGTTGGATGCATATCAGTGGTTTTAATAAAATTGCAGAAACATAAAATAAACTGTGAATACAAATGTAATTTTAGAGGAGCAGTTTATGTCCTGGCTTTGTATTCTTCCAACATGCAAACTGAGAGAGATAAAGCTTGCTGATATCGATCTCAATGCTCAGTCATAAAAAATTAAAAGCTATCTATCAGTAAAAAAGAAACAAATGTTTTTCATTTTGCTTAGAGAGCTCTTGAGTAGTTGTGTGAATGCAATTTACAACACTAATAAAATCTTGTTGCAATTTTTTTTTATTTTCATTGCGTTTTTTTATTCTTGGATTTAATAAAGTACTCTGTAGGGCTCTTAGGTGCCTTGCCTGCCCTTAAATATGCTTGAATATTTAACTAAATGTCTACAAATATATGCCACCACATCCAGAACACCAGCTCTGTTCTTAAACAAAGGGCCTATACTGAAGCAAACTGGAATCAATGGAAGTTTCTCCTTTGCTTCAGCAAGCTTTGAAACAAGACAAAGGGAAATAACTCTCCCTGAGTGTGGGTAGGAACTGGGAGATTCTCTGAGCAAGCTACTGAGCTGGAAAATATGGTTAGTTTCTTTCATCTTTTTTTTTTTTTTTAATGGCCCACTTTAAGGAATGCCTGTTTTTATGTAAACATTCTCATTCACTCCAGGAGGGTGGAAGGGTCTTTAGACCCTCCTTTCCAAGGAGAATAGAGGCAGAATTGTTATGATCTACATGAGGTTAGTATCAGATGATGTATTACATATCCACACTAGTGAGCTGTGAAATCATGGGCACTGAAGATAGAAATGAAAATCATGTCCCCAGTAAAATAGAAGCTCCAAGGTACCCTAAGAAGTCAATGCTCTCTCATATATTATCACAGATATTTAGTAAGGATCAGCTGTCACACTGGCATGATAATGTTACTGCCTCCAAAAAATTTAACAGTAACAGAATACTTCCTGCCCCCATAAATCCAGAAGCTGATCCTAACCATTGTTGATATTGCCACCAGGTGCTAATCACTAGAAAAGAAAGACAATTTGTTAACTGTGGCGATTCACTTTGCTGTACAGGAGATGGACACATCATGTAAAAGTAATTCAGAGACATAGTTGTACCTTTAAGTTGAAAATGACTGATGAAATTTGGTGTAGGCACAGACTGGAGGGATTTAACAAGCAGTGAAAGGTGCTTGGAGTGAGGACCTGAAGGTTAAATGAGAATAAATATCAGAGGATAGTGCAACTATGTTTCTGCTCTTGGCACATCAAACAGCCATCAGGCACTTAGAATTTCAGTGTGGGGAACATTTCTTGGAGACAGATGTTGAGGAGCCTGTCCAAATGTCCTATGTCAATGGACATAATGATTTGCTTTAAAAAAACATTTAAAATGGCTTGAGAGGCCATAAACTTCACCCTATGAGAGATCATGTCACTGTGCAATCTAATGATCTTATCGACTGGTTGAGCTAAAATAACTGACCAGTACACTCTTTTAGCCTGTTGCAAATGTGGAACAAACTTAGGGCCTGTCCTCACACAGACATTATGGCTTATCAAGAAAGTGGTAACCCTTCAGGTATGGTAGTTGGATCCCCCTACCTTCACCTGTCCAGACTCTAAAATTATCTTATTTTTGTCAAATTCAATAAACTTAGCATGATTTTTCCCCACCTCTGCTATATACTGGCAGCTAAAGGAAGCATTTAGCAATTCCATTATGTTTAATAAAGCTGACTACAGCTTTTGGGAAGACTGCTCACTAAATGCAGGTTACAATGCCTTTATCACCTCCAGCACTAATTACAATTTGAACTACAACATGACAGGAACAGACAATTAACTGATGCAAACCAGCTGGGGAGTTCTGGTTCTACAATCTAATGAGCTTCAGGAGCACATCATAGAATAAATAAATTAACAACACAATGACACACCTTTCATATTTTTTCCTCTAATTTGAGCCATAAAGCTGAATACCTTTTCCTAAATTGGCAGGTATACAATTACTCACATTACAAATTATTTTGCTATGTAAGTGATTGTTTATGTGTTGTTTTTCGTTGTGTTCTATTAAAGTAGAACTTTATCTTATTACAGCAGTATGCATCTCACTGTTCAAGATGAAGCTTCGCAAACATGGATACTGGCATATCAGTTGGTTCACAGCTCCAGATGAGCTGATTTGTTTCTGAATGCATGTGACAGCACCATCCATATTGTCCAGTGATGTTATTTGCAAAAGTCTATTCTGATTTGCCAGATATTCACAACTAAATGAGAAAATCCTGAGAAACCAATGGAAACAGTTCTAAATCTGCATTCAGACTCACTAACCAGAGATCGGAAGATCTCTAGGAATCATCTTCCCCCCACCCACCCCCAAATGACCAAACACAAACTAGATCCAGCTACCCAGGGGCAGTGGTGGTGACCCATACTGTAATTTATGTGCATTAGCATGTACAAGGATGGAAAAGCTCATTATGACAAGAGACCTTAACATAGCACTGTGAGAACTTAAGAGAAAGCACACACAATGTAGTTAAAAAACTGGTAAATAGCTTCCTCTACCCCAGCTTTTTGTTGCCTTTAAAGACAGCTGTATGTTATGCATGAACATACAGACAGCTTGCTTGCAGGGAGCACCAGTCATCCTTTTCACTGAAATAAAATACTGCTCAGATGTTTAGCATATATATAAAAGGTTTGTTTTGGTTACTGTTTCTGATATACCCTTGCAGAACTGGTAGTTAGGGCACACAAACGATGGGAGGCCTGTGCCCCTCTGGTAACATATCTAAACAGTATTCATATATCTTCACAGGTCTCTCAAACACTTCCAGATTACAGGTGCCTTCCTCTTACTTGGTTCAATTAGACCTGACAACCCTAAATCAGTGCTGAACCTGCTAAATGTCCTTTAGCACTTGAAAAACACTCACTTTCAGAGCTACTGCTGAGAGGTAAAAAAAATCCACAGTTGCTTTTTCTGGCAAGTAACAGCAAAACCAAGTAACAAATAGACTCTCTCAAAAAAGATCACTAAAAGGCAGGCTCACATGTTACTCTGTCAGTAAAGGACAATGGCAGATCTACTGAAAAAGTTTCAAAGCCTTGCATGCTGATTTGGCCTACCTCAAGCCCAGGCACACAAATAAGGAAATGCTAAGAGGACAGGATGATGGGAAAAGCTCTCACACTTTTTCTGTGAAATCAGCACAATCAGGCCTCCATCTGAACTGCCTGAAAACTGACTCACATAGCATGGGGAACAAACAGGAGTGATTGCAGAGCTACAATCTCATTGGGATTGTGGCAATATGGTGGGATAGCTCACACAACTGTAGTGCTGCAGTGGATGGATAGAGGCTCTCTAGGAAGGATAGTTAGGGAATGTGAGGAGAGGGAATAGCCCTTTATGTGAGAGAGTGGTGGGAATGCATGGAGCTCTGCTTAGAAACAGATGAGAGCTGATGGGTCAAGATTAGTGGGCAAACAAACACGGGCAATGTTCTTGTGGGTGTCTGCAATAGACTACATGATCAGGAAGAAGTAGATGAGACTTTCTTCAGACAGCTGGAGGAAGCCTCTCTTTTGCAGGCCCTGGTCATCACAGAGGACTTTAACCACCCCAATATCTTCTGGAGGGCCACCACAGCAGGGCACAAGCAAACCAGGAAATTTCTGGAGTACATCAATGACAACTTCCTAACACAGGTGATCAAGGACTGACGAGAAGAAGCACTCTGCTGGACCTCATATTTACAAAAAAGGAGGACAGGTCAGAAAGGTGAAGTTCAGGGGCAGCCCTGGCTGCACTGGCCACAGGATGGTGGAGTTCAGAATCCTGCAAGGAGGGAATAAGGTAAATAACAGGATTGTAACACTGGACTTCCCACAGGCAGGAAGCGAAGTACAGGCGGCAGGAGGCTGGCATGGATGAACAAGCAGCCCATGCCTAAACTCGAACACAAAAAGGAAGTGTACAAGAGGTATACATCCGAAAAGGGACTGGTGCCACAGGAGAAATACAGACTGTCTGAGCATGCAGGTATGGGGGTTAGGAAAACCAGTGCCCCTCTGGAGTTGAATCTGGCAAAGCACATGAAAGACAAGGTACACTTACAGGTACATCAGCAACAAAAGAAAGACTGGGGAAAACATGGGCCCACTGCCTAATGGGACAGGGGAACTAGTTACAAAGGACATGCGAAAGATTGAGGTACTCATTGCCTTCTTCACTTCAGTTTTTACTGCTGAGACTTACCTTCAGTAATCCCAAGACCCTGAGACCAGAAGGAAGGTCTGGGGCAAAGGAAGGGTAGGATCCTTCGGTGGAGGATGATGAGGTTAGGGAATATTTAAACATACTGGACATACATAAGTCTATGGAACCTAACATGGGATGCACCCATGAACGCAGAGGAAGCCAGGCAATGTCATTGCAAGGTCATTCTTGATAATCTTTCAAAGATGATGTTGATCAGAGGAGGCTCCTGAGTATTGGAAGAAAGCAGATGTCACCTCTGTCTTCAAGATGTCAAGAAGGAGGATCTAGGGAACTTTGATCACTGGGAAGGTGATGGAACAAATTATTCTGGAAATCGTTTCAAAACATGCCAAGGACTAGAAGATAATAAGGAGTAGTCAGCATGGATTAATGAAAGAGAAATCATACCTGACTAACTTGACAGCCTTTAAGGATGTAATGACTGGTGGATGAGAAGAGAACAATGCATGTTGTTTATCTCAACCTTAAGAATGCTTTTGAAACTGTCTCCCATTACATCCTCATAGACAAGCTGATGACGTACAGTACAGGTTAGGTAAGTGGTCAGTGAAGCTTATTGAAAAGTGGCTGAACTGGTGGGGTTAGCACAAAGCTCGGCTGGAGGCCAGTCAAAAGAGGTATCCCCTAGGGATGAAACTGAGTCCTATATTGTTTAACATCTTCATTAATGACCTGGACAATGAAATCAAATGCACCCTCAGCAGGCCTGCAAATGATACAAAACTGGGAGTGGATGATGCACCAAACCATTGTGCTTCTATTCAGAGACACCTTGTCAGGCTGGAGAAGCAGTCATGGGAACCACATGAAGTTCAACAAAGGAAAGTGCAAAGTCCTGCACTTAGGGAAGAATAACCCCATGCACCAGAGCGCACTAGGGACTGACAGACAGAAAAGTAGCTTTGCAGAGAAGGACCTGGGAGTCCTGGTGGACAAGAAGTTGGACAAAGGCCTGCAATATGCCAAGAAGCCAATGATATCCTGGGCTGCATTAGGAAGAGTGTTGCCAACAGGTCAAGAGAGGTGATCTTTCCCCTCTACTCAGCCCTGGTGAGGCCCCATCAGGAGTACTGTGTCCAGTTCCGGGGTCTGCAGTACAAGAGAGACAGGTAGCTACTGGAGAGAGTCCAGTGAAGGGCCACAAAGTTGATTAAGGTCCTGGAGAATCTCTCATATGATGAGAGTCTGTGAGAGCTGGGACTCTTCAGCCTAGAGAAGAAAAAGCTCAGAGACTATATTATCAAGGTAGGGGCCAAACTGTGCCCAAAGACAGGACAAAAAGCACTGGAAACACACTGAAATACAGGAAATACCGTTTAAACATAAGAAAACACCTTTTTACTGTGTTGGTGGGCGAACATCAAAACAGGTTAGCCAGAGAGGCTGTGGAGTCTCCATCCTTGGAGATACTCCAAACCCAGCTGGACAAAGTCCTGGGCAACCTGCTCTAGCTGCCCCCACTTAAGCGTGGCAGGGGTTGGACCAGACAATCTGCAGAGGTCCCTTCCAACCCCAAATATTCTGTGATTCTATTTGTAGTGAGAACACTTGTGGAATCGCAGAATCACAGAATGGTTGAGGTTGGACGGGACCTCTGGAGATCATCTAGTCCAACCCCCCCTGCTTAAACAGGGTCACCTAGAGCACGTTGCACAGCATCACGTCCAGGCAGGTTTTGGATATCTCCAGAGAAGGAGACTGCAAAACCCTTCTGGGCAACCTATTCCAGGAAGACCTGCCAAGGAACCAGGTGACTAGCAGAGTACACAGTAGGAGGCCCGGAGTGTGCTCGCTGCACAGTGACTGAAAACCCATCTGTTTTGTCAACAATGTCTAGATGCTTCCCAGCTGGTAGCTACTCAAGGTTAGGAAAGCTGAGATAAGGCAGTAGTTCTAGTAGATAAATGGGGCCCATAAGATACATAAAGTGAGTCCCACCTGGGCATGCGACCCATGCATTGAGCAGCCTCCCAGCAGCAATCCCTACACGGGGGGGTTGGGCTCTGCATTCAGCTTGGAATATAAGTCCTTCATTAAATCTACTCTGTTTAACCTCTCACCCGTATCTGATGCTCCTTTTCTCATCTTGTGGTCACACTAGGAAACTGTGAATGTGACACCTTGGTAAAGAAAGAGAAGAAATGTCACTGTACTGAGAGAGGGAATAATGCAAATAATAGATTTTTGTTTGTTCAAACATTTGTATGAACAGCTGTCAGAAACTAGCTCCTGGAATTTCAAAATTGGCAACAGAAAGCTATCTTTCATTATGGCATAACATGTGTACACTTTCATGTTTTGTTTTGTTTTTTCAAGCTGAAGAAGTATTTTTGCTAATTTCTCAATAACTTGTTCATATGTTATCTTTCACTTTTCTGATCTTCTCCAACCTCTCTACTAAATGGAAACAGAAAGTGTAGTAATCTTGGACATTCAAAAATTTGCATGTCTCGCTTACCCAGTAGTGCCTGTCTTTCAGATAATTACAAAAACAGGTGAGGAAAACCTGCCCTATGCAAATTGGTGTGAAAGGTTCTTTGGATTTATCTTTTCAGTTTGTCATATTTTAGAATAACTGTAAAACAGGTATCATTTAGCCACAACTAACTCCAGTAGGTGGTATCTACTAGGTGAAATCACCCTTTGAATTAGACTGTATAATGACTTCAACATAAATGAACATAAAATAAGACATTCTTCATCAGCCACCTGTTCAGGTAAGCTTTGAGAGGAATATCTGCATTAGCATGAAAAGTAATGGACATGATCATGCAGAGTGGTCTTAAACCATCACTGCCTGTACCTTGTAGTACAGACATTCTGAGCAAGTAAAAGTATCTGTCTACTTCCTTTTATGACTAAGTATATTATGTAACAATAGTTTTAAACTGCTTACCAGACCACTTTGTTCAATCCAAGGGACATTAATAAAAAATGATTTGCTAAAGGTAAACTGTGGGAATGGTAGAAAGGGTTTTAGATGAGCTTCTGAGTAGTTATGCAGTTTGAAAAGAGTCAGAGAGAAATTAGTGAGGTTCTGCCTTGAATATACTGATACACTACACTTTAAATAATTTTAATTCATCATTTGAACAAACAAGAGGAGCAGAGCAAAGAGGAGCAAAATGGAGTGGAGTGGGGCAGAGTGGAGCAGAGCAGAGAGGAGAGAAGAGGAGAAGAGAAGCCGATCAAATGATTAAAGAGTTTACACAGCAGTCTGTTCTAGAAATTTGTTTTCCTTCTGTAATTCTTTATAATTTAATTTTATCAGTGACATTCTATCTTTTCTCTGTTGGATATAGATTTTGACTCAAAAAGTCATACTCTAATACTTCTGTTGTAGTGAATAACTATGAAAGATACTAGATATTACTTCTTACAGTGCAAATACAGAATGAATATAAAAAAGTCTAGCTTTTCTTCAGGTGTTAAGGGATGTAGAGGCAAAAGAAAATCAACAGCAGCAAGACTGACTCCATTTTGCTAGTCATCACCATCTTGGGATGGAGCAAGGGGTGAACTTCTGAGCAGTGTGTGAACTCTTGAATGCTGTGGAGCAGTGGAGGCCAGAATGGATGGAGCTGGTTAGAAATCGCAGAGGTTGCTTGTGGGAAAAACAAACAAACAAACAAACAGTTCCTCAGTGTATGTAGAGCCAGTCAGATAGTGACAGATAGTGACTATACCATCCCCCAAAAATGTATGTAATTCATTTGCTTATTCTAATTGGGAAGCCTCTCCCGGATCTTTGTATTGGGCATATTTCCACTGCAGCTGCCGGTGTGTGTGTGTGAATAAAGGCTCTCTGAACTAAATTACTGCTAATAGAGTTTTCTACTACAGGGAGGGCAAGAGGTTCTTCAAACACAGACTTTACAATGGTATACACGACCACTTGGCATATTACAAATGTAGATAATTATTTGTTTTTAATTATTTTCCTTTTTTCCCCAAATAAGCATGTGTCCTTTTCTGTGGTCATCTTATTCTTGTTAGTGCAGAAATTTGTTTCAGTTTGTTTCTGCAATCACTTGAAGAGGCCATGGCAAATAAAGTTAACCCAATAAAGAAAAAGAAGGATATTTATGCTGATCAAGTCTGCTACTTATTTAACTGGAGTTGCCGTCATATTACTTCATAAGTGTAAGCTTGTCCCGGTGATGCATGTGTCAACAGATTCCTAGGTTCTCTGCTACATTATCTGAAAAGTGTGCTTATACTGAACTACACATCAAAGTAGATCCACACACAGAGTAGAAAAATTCTGCTAAGAAGAGAAAACAATCATATTAAATGTACTCCCAGTTGCACAAAGCAAACGTCTATTCCAGATGGAGTTCAGTATTTTGTATGTTTTCTGAGTTTGTCCATTTGTGATACCCCTCAAAATGGAAGAAATCAATGCCCTCCATACAGAGATAGGAACAAAAGACAGAATGGCAAAGAAAACTGAAATGCTGGTGTTTTGTTCAGTTCCAAACTGAGGAGATAAATGGAATAACCAAAGTGAGGAGTCAACATATGTATGTATGTATGTACATATTTATCTATGTATATAATTTACATGCTTCCTATTAAGCCTTCATCTCTCCCTAAGTAATAAATTTAAAGTGAACAGAAGGATACAGAAAGCTGACATCTGTTTAAACGTCTTAAAGAAAATTATCTATGCCCCAGCCAAAGAATCTGAGCCCACCGTTACAACTGTGAATGTTACAATCTTCGTTAAATTCAGCAGGAGCAAGACTGGGAACATTCAAACACTTTGCTCTGAGATGCTTTCTTTACTTCAGTGGTCATCACTAAGGAGGCAGATATATTCAAGAAACAGAGTTTGAAAGAGCTTCAAACTGCACTTGCTAATATCTTCATCATAAGGAATAAATTTTACACTTTTTTTCGTTTTTTTTAACACACAAGGTATGAATGCAGAAACAAACAATTTTTTCAGAAGTTTTCCCAGCCAAGAAATAAAGACAAGCTCATAGGACAAGAAGTTTTGAGAAGGAATTAGTTACAGAGCTGCAAAATGCAGAAAGAACTTGTTATTTTACTGCCAAGTAAACCTTAACTACAACAAGGCACTTACATACCAGAATATGCTTTCTGTAGGAGCTATGACACTTTAAAAATTCGTATCCTAGCTTATTCCTCACAAACATATCCATGTAGATAATCCCTGAGGTTATTTTTAAAAAGCCAGAGTAAATTCTCTGTTTAGAAAAAGGCCTAAAGCATCCAAATGAAAGACCAGGTTTTTCAAGATGCTCCTTTTGTAAACAACAAACGCTGAGTTTTTCCAAATCTAGACAATTAGAATTTCAAAGGTTCCCAATAACTTTGTGTTCTATCAGCAATTTCTGGTCTCATCTAATCTACATTAATCTTAACCAGTATATCCCTTTTACTTGCCTATTTAGTAAGAAGTTTTTACATTTTTTGCAAAAGGTTACAACACCATGGAAGTATTGAAACTAAAATTACTAATCATATTTGTGAGAAATAGTTCTCTTTTGTTAGAATAAAAGAAAGTGGGATACATAAAAAATGTTCTTAAACACTAACAGATAGTACTTCATTTGTGGCATTCTGTAACCCAGAATGTTACAGATATGATAACTTCCATCTGACGTAGAAAGAAAAGTCCTCAGTTCACATCAGATATGAACGTGAGAGATAAGTGCCTGAAGTTTATTTTTCCTAAATCTGTTCAAATTTTTGCCATAAACAGAACTGCAGAAGAAATCTCCAGAAGGCTTGTTGGAAAGTTAAGTTATTCTAATTATTTGTACTCCAATATTAAACAAAACTAGAGTATGGAAAGCCAAATACAGAAAGCTTGGTAGAAAAATTTTAGGAATTCTCACTAATGAAAGGAACTAATGAACTGTTTTTGCTTGAGGTTTGAGGCTACAGCCCATGTATCAAGGCAAACTTTTGTTCAACAAAATGTGCAGACGATCTAAGCCACTAATGCCCTAACTAGCCAAAGGTTCACCCCATTCATTAACAGTTCTCCCAGTCAGAAGATCTTGCTGTCTTTGGGTGATCATGGGATATCTGTCTTGCACATTCCTACTGCTTTAGAACAAGTGAATCCAAAGATCTTGCATTGCACTTCTGAACCATTAGTCTTACTGCATAGTTTGACTTATGGTTCAGTCCCTTACTATTTGAAAGTTTTCCTAAATACATGATTGGGCATTAACTGAATCCATCCAGCTACTGAATTCTAAAATCTAAGCCTTAGTGAAAGTTAGAGCTCCAATAGGCATGTCACCTAGCAAATAAAAAGCAAGTACAACATAAAAAAAAAAAAAGTCTCACTGTGAAACTGCAGTGCAGGACAAGAGAATTCAATTATATCAAGATAAATGTTATTTCAGGTAGTACTAATGACCAGTCTGTTTCTTGACAGCACATTCTGACAGCCACCACACACTCACAATTTCATGTTAATGAAGCAGTGTTTATTGCCAATGTCTTGTGGCAGCATTCTTGCTAAGTACAGTGTCTAAATATAAAATCAAGGCACAGAAGAGATTTTAGTCAAATTAGGCATTTGTCTAATCTCCAAGTTATGGTAATCTAACCTAATACAATCTAGGGAAAATGATAATGTAGTCATATTTTAAGTGGTATGAAAGTATTTGAGTTAATTATTTTTCTGTGTTTAGGGAATTAAAAAGAACTTCAGAAATTATGCTATGTTACAAATGTGCTCTTCAGTATCATGTACTCTTCAATACTGTATTTCTGAAACGAGGTGGTGATTATTGTGTGGCTAGCTCCATACAGATTTTCTTTTCCATGAGGTATAATCATTGAAGTCACAAGAACAGTGTCAGAGGAAAGAACAACAGAATATCAGAACATTTGTATTTCAAATCTTTTTAGTGCAAGTAGCAGGTAATCAACACTGGCGATATATTAACAGTTTATATAGTCTGGAATACTACATCCAGTTCATCTTCTCAGTTGCTGATTTATCATTACAAATCAACAGATATATGCAAAATGTCTGTCAAACTTTAATCCTAAAGCAAATCTTCTGTCTTCTAAACTACACCAGTCCATCCCAGGCCACTTTTTCTAAAAAATGTAGTATTTGTAGTGGTGAAGAGGCATAATTTAAGTTATTTCACTATAGTCACTTAAACTAATTCTGTACAGAAGTATGCCTTTCCTCATTAAGAGCATAATCATGATTTATGCCATTTATTGTCACAAAATAATAAGGTTGAAATGGAACTATAAAGATCATCTACTCTATCTCTTTGCATAAGGACAGCTCAAAAATACAAATTTAATTCATGAGAGATGCTTGTACACGTTACTCTTAGAGAAACTCCATATCATTCTCAGACCATTTATTCTAGTGCTTTTTTTATCTACCATTAGGAAGTCTTTCCTTATGCCTGATCTCCCTTTCTTTTTTCTATACCCAGTATTCCCTATCCTATACTTTACTAAAATAGAAGACAGACCACCTCTTTTCTCTTTGAAACAGCTTTTTCTGTAAGCAAAATATTTGGTTTCCACTATTCCTTAGACTGAAAGCAAAGTATTTAGCTTTCCCTTCTATATCACATTTACTGTACGTCTGATACTATTGTTCTCCTTCAGATTCTCTCATTTGGTTTGTAAGTTTCTTGAAGGGCAATACCTGAAACTGGATGTTTCATAGCAACTGGAAGCTCTTTAATGCTGATTTGAGTGCAAGGGTTGATTCACCTGTTATACCAGCTCTTAGATGCTTTGCTAAGCTCTGATGCTTAGATGATAAGCTCTGCTTAAATGTACCACCATGGCATATGACAGCTTTCGGTGGAAAAGGTGAGCCTGTTCTATGCCGGGTTTGTTTATACAGGAATAAGGATATCAATTTGCTGCTCAGAGTTTAGCATGACTAAGATTTGCTAAGTAAAATAACTTGGGAAGAAAAGGTGATAACAAGTCTTGTTAGATGTTTTTCTGTGAGACGTGAGGACTTCCTCAGATGTTTGGAATGAGTGAGCATAATAAACTGAAATGAAATAGTTATATTTATAAGCCAAGATAAAAATTATTAGGAAAATATTTACTATACAGATAAATATTCTTCCATTCATTCTAAAAGAAATCGTGCTTGCCAGAAGAGGGAAGTATTGGACCCTAAAGAATGGAGAATATAGAAAAGGAACCATTTATTGGCAGATTTCAGACAAAAATTCTCATTGCAGGGAAAGGAAAAAGTTGATATATGAGGAATGATGGTACAAAATTATATTCTATATTAATTTCAAGTAAAATTAGAGAAAGTTCCTTAGGACTTCAGTGCCTTTCAGTTTTCATCCTGCAATTTCAATTTAAGTAACAGTAGTCAGTGGGAAGTGTAGAAATACTTGGAAGATTCCACTGAGTACTTTTACCTCCCACTTTAACTAATAGATCCAATGAAAGTACTAACCATTTCCAATTGTTTGTCAGCCCACTCAATACACAGCTGTATCAAGAAGCAGCTGAGCATCATTTCTTCAGTTAACACCACTTACAGCAAAAGCAGTCTTTGCTTAATACATGCACTGTAATTTGGACTATGCCATGGTTTGTGCCAACTTACCTTAAAGCCTAAAATAGATTATAATAAATAACTGAAAACAGTCATTAAAGCTACAGAATGAGTATATCTTGATATTCTGCTTAGCTCAGTAACTGTTCAAACTATTGCTTTAGCTGAAATGATTCTTACAGTTCTCATTAGGTATGGAAAAAAATAATAATATTTTGGCAGTTAAGCAAAATGTAATAAAGCAACTCAGTTCCCCTTTTTGATCCAGCAGCTACCGTCAGACACCCATAGCCCCAAAATATGGGAGGGCAACTCCACAATATCATCCTCAGACTGTTTGGTGGAACACCAGCTGATAAGCATGTTTTAATACTACTATTGGGTAGGTAAAACTACACTTTTTAAAAGTCATCATCTTCCAGTAGCTTGTTTCAAAAGATAAAGCTTCCAAAATGGTGAAAAATAGGGGTTTGGGGGTGGGTTGGGGGTGGTGGTGTCTCCTTTCCCCCAAAAATTTCAAAAAGCCTAGTTAAAGACTAGGTTGTCACAATTGCCATTGGCTCTCAGCAAGATGAGGATTTTGATCTAAGTGCTATGAAAGATAAATGTCATGTTTCAGTTCTCCAGTGTGCACACACACACACAAACACACAGAGGTTTATCAACAGTTGTGTTATCTAAGTAGAACTATCCATGATGGACTAGTGTACCTTAAAACATTATGATATACAGAGAATGAAAGTCTACAGAGAGACAGCTATTTGAAAAGCTTTTTGAGTGTGGCTGTTTGACTCTATGGGGTTATCACCACTTAACTTTTTGGTAACTGTATGAGTACATTTCTTTGATTGGGATCAAGTACACAGGGCTAAATGGAGAAGCAGAATCAGAAGACTAGAGAGAGAAAGAATCATTACTTCTCTTAGAAATAGAAAACAAGGCCACTTTAGCCTTCACTGTTCACAGCAGGCCAGCTTTAAGCATCTTTTCAAGAAGTAGAAATAGACCAGTTACAGTTACTTCTACTACAATAATATGCAGTAACTTTCAAGTCAAAATTTGAAGTTGATCAATTATGCAAGAAAAGTTGCACAGTACAACAGTGGAGTAAAATAAGAAAAAATAAATACAGATAAAATAGCTATTTAAATAATCAAAATGTGATATGTGCTAATTTGTTACATGAACTCAGGAAGTGATTGTACAGTGAAACTAGGCGCTAAGTACGGGTGAAACTAGGCACTAAGTACGGGTGAAACTAGGTGCTAAGTATGGGCTAAACCACAGACTCCTGTAACGAAAACAGGTACCCCGCCGGAGACAATTGAGTTGAGTTAACAAAGCGGTAATGTTAGTTTAGATTGCCTAATATGGCGATGTAACCCAACTGTGAAATGTTGCATAGCCATGGAAATTGTAAAATGTGCGCGTGACCTGGAGGTCACCACACACAACGCAGAGGAAGACTCCAGCCTTCATCCCCACGACCACCAGAGGGCTGAAGAAGACCCCCTAGCAACAGTCAGCGCAACCGCAGAAGTTACAGGAAGTGCCACGAATACCCGGAACTAGAGCTGCATATAAGGAGACTGCGAGCGGGGGAATTTCGCGCGCCGTTGGTGGAGCAGGAGACTCCCCGGCCGCCCAGCGCTGTTTTGCTTACTTGTAACTTGCTCAATTGTTCCATTAAATTGGATTTTATGCAACCCGGCCCAAGTGGTTGTCAATTTGTCACGTTTACCTATAACAAAAACATGACAGACTTTTGACTTTTCTGCAAATTGTGACTGGGCATAACTGAGCACTAAGCCTCTAGTATGTTAGATTTTGAGGAATGTGGGAAAATGATGATAAATTAGGCTTTGATACACGTACTTAAAATCTGGGCATCTCACAATCATCCTGAAAAGTAGTTATCTCGTCAGTACTCTTCCTATGCCTGCACTGCATACAAACCCAGCAATAAATGAAATCACTTTCTCCAAACAAAGTGCATAGGGCATTACTGGAAATCAAACTCATGTTTGAAATTATATCAGGTTATCTGATCAGTGGAAATTCAGTGTGAAAGATAAAAACAAGAAACAAAGAAAGTAATACATTGGATATGCACATACACAAACCTGAATGAGTGGTAAATAACAGAGACAGTAGCAAAGACTAGAGCTCTCAGGTTGCTGAGTGTAGCCTTGGAGAAGTACAAACAAAGCTTGGTAAATGATGAGAAGATAAACCAGATTATCCTGGGTCTCATGGGAAAGGGCAAATTTATAGGATAATAAAGAGGTTTTTGGAGACTGTTGTTGTGTGAAAGGGAGGGAAGGAAGGCCCTTCCTTATCTTCGTAATTTACGCTTGCCTGCCAGAGTCCCTTGTTCAAGGACTTTCCCTGAGCCAGTTTCGCAAAGTAGAAAAGAATAAGATTTTATTAAAGCAACAGATACAACAGGTTCGGAATTGCCATTGATAAATGCACTTGCTGCAACAATTTTTTCTTCTGTGAGCTCAAACTAACAATTAAGTGCTTTCAATAATAATATATTTCCCCGGGTAACGTCCGACGTTTGTCGGAGGCGCAAGTCTTACCGCAGAGGCGTCCCTGTTTGGGGGAGGGAGGAAGGAGGCTCGCTCGTCAGCAATCTCCGGTGAACAGGTCGGGGGCTCAGTTTTTTCCCTTCCAAAACTTTAGTGAGCTCTCCTCTGTTCTGTAGTTGCTGAAGGTGGGATGCGGAAGCGCGGCAGCCATACTTCATTGGCCAGATTGCCATTTGCGCGGTTGTTGGGGGTATGTCCCCCTTATTTACATAGTGTTATGCATGCGTTACATGCGTTATATAGCAAAGGGCGTGCTTTTTAATATGGTAATCAGGGATAATGAGGCTGGGGTACTATAGGGCAACACTTAGTCCTTGAGCAGCAATTATTTTTTGGGATGCAACCCTCTGGGTCAGGGGCGGACCACAATACCTCCATATTGCTCCCTCCTCCGCTGTGCAGCTGGAACAAGCTGTCTGGCCTTCACCTTCCAGTTTGTCACTCATGCTGCAAAAGGGTGGTGTGTTTTGTCTTCCACGTACCGTTTCTCCTTTGTGCCCCCTTATCTTTCCTCCTGAATTCTCTCCTGATTCCACAACTGTGTAAAAAGTATGGGATTGTTTAACAGGATTGTGGATATTGCAAAACAGGGTGCTTAGAGGAAGGGCCAAATGTGAGAAAAGGGTAGGTCAAGGTTGATCAGGGAGAAATAAAGGTGGGAAAATGAAGAGGAGGGGGATAAAACTGACAGGTCATCTATAAGCAGGCTGTTGGTCAGGATCTGGCTATCTATCTGGCTGAGTCCTGTCCCTGATTCTGCATTCTGTCCTGTCACCTTATTAAACTTTATCCTTGACTATCTTCTGTACGAGTGTAGGTGTGTGAGTGGGGGTGCATGCATGTATGCACATGTTTTTCTAGAAAACCTCAAACTGGATTAGGCATCAAGTAAGAGGTGACCAGCATCTGTAAAGATCCAAGGTTGGAGCCGGTAACTGGACAGAATGCCCAGGGTTTGGGTCTGCACATTGGCATAAAGTATGCCACTGTACAAGAGATCTGTGCTTGTGAGTGTGCTTGTGAGGTGACTACGTGTGTACATGTGCTGCTAGCTAACTTCAGTCTGGACTAGTCAATAAATAGGAGGAAATCAGCATCTGGAAGGACACAAGATCTGAGCCAGAGACTTACAGAGGGCCCAGGGTCTGGACACAACAGATTGGGCAGTCTTAAAGTCTATCCTTGGGTTTGAGATCAGTGGAGGTAACTGTGTCCGCAAACCAAGACAGTGAGGGTGTGAGTATGGTTCTGTGGCGAACCTCAACCCTGACCCAAGAGCAGAGGAATAGAATGGGGCCATCTGCATCGTTCATTTTTCTGTAAGTGCTCTGTGTGTTTATATGGGTGCCATATTGGTCTTTGTGACGATCTCTGTCGCTGCGGCCCTTGCCGCAGGCCAAACCTGGGAACCTGGAACCTGGGAACGGAGAACTGCAGCATCCTCTGTTTAGCAAACAGGAAGGAGCAGTCTCCTGTGATCTGAAGTCCACCTGTTCAGGTTCCTGGAAGCAACTGGCCCAGCCTTCCTCTCCCACTTTGTGACATGTGCCCTTTACTGAATCAAAACTCCAAGTAAGATGATTTGAGTGTTAATTTACCTCAGCAGTGATGAGCTCTTTAGAAGAGTGCTAAACTTCCTATTAGAAATCTACCTCTAGAGCTCTTAACTTTTAAAAATCTATTAAAATGCAAATAGCACCTACTATGCTGTAGACACTGTCATGAAACACAATAATCCTGTGAGGCGAGAAGTACAGTAAAAATGGATTGGCTTCAGGACTGAGTATTTTAATCTCTGATTAGCGGTATATTCAAGACCTATATTTTTAAGACTATTAAGTACCATTCTCTAACAAAGAAAACATTTTGAATAAATACTAATCAGGGACAGATACAGATAGAATTAAAGATATCTAATCTTAAATGTGAGTTTGAAATAGCAGGCTATATGGATGCCTCTTCATTCACTTACATGATATATGTGAGCATGACTCAGAGAGCAGAAGTCCAAAATTTGCTTAGGACAAGTGACTTATGTAAGCAACATTCCTAGCATTTTTCTTTGGACATCTGACATTTTTCTGGAGGGAGTTTTTCAGGTGGAAATCTCAGTTTTTACTTCAAACAATTTTATAAGCTGCATCTTTAAAAATAAGTTAGCAACATAACTGATTTACATGAGATACTGAAACATCCTGGAGATGTACAAATGGAAATCAAGAACAGATGTCAAAGAAAATAGATCTACTCATTTATTTCAGTTGTTTCAATTTTGGAAGGTTCATGCAGGAGTGCATGATGCTTGGAGTTACCTTTAGGAAAGATAAAGGTGTACTTCTTCTGTTTCTTTATTCTAATGTGAACTGGGGATTAATTAGAAGATGGTCCCTGACAGAAACCAGTTTTTCATATGTATTTATTTTTGTATTATTTCTTAGTCCATGAAGACATTCAAGAACATCAGAGGTTTCTCTTAACATATTCTGCTCTTTTGCACACAGAGTAATTGATGCCAGACTTAACAGAGATTCAGAAACTCATTTCTGCAACCTATTTCAACTATTAAAAATTTTAAATTATTTTTTCACTTGACTTAATGCAATCACACAACCAGACTCATAGTGCAGTAAAAATGTAATTCTTCACACAGGGACTTCTGAGCCTACTTTTTTGTAGCAAAGCATGTCCATGGATATAAGCTCATGGGAGATGGTTCCTGAGTAACAGACAGCAAGTACAGATGGCTGGACAACATTAAGATTCAAATTTGCCACATTCCAAAGAATATCAAGAAATTAATCTCTAATTTTTCTTTCATAGGCTGTTGCAGCAGTTAAGACTGGCTAATATTTTTCTATGGCACATGTGATAGCTCCTGTCAGTGTATCTGTGCTTCTGCACCAAGATTTGGAAGGTACTGGGGAAGAACAGAAATCCTTTCAGCAGCAGTCAAGAGGGAAAGTGACCATCATCTACTTAACACAGACAGTAGCAGAAGGAACCCTTGTATGTGCTGATAGCAAAAGGGCATAAATATGATAAACAGTTTCCCACAGAAGCACATTATGTACTTAAGAACAAGCATAGCAGGTGTGTGTACATCAGTTGCTTCTTTAAATTTTGACAAGAAAATTTAGCAAAGATGTACAAAATCATATTCTTCCAAATTTTTTGCAAGATGTGGAATAGTTTAACTCTATCTCCTGTTTTAAGCACTTACCTGTCCAAAATGTTGTTATTATATTTTAAAAGTCTCTAGCATTTGCATTACTAGCTACACATGATAAGGCACCAGAATGGAGATAAAGTTATGCTTTCTGAATGGGAAGCAATGTTTATGCTGACATAATTGATTTTGTTGCCTCATCTGCTTGCAAGGAAGAGAGGAAGGGACAAAAATAATGTTGTAGCTTTTGGGTAAAGTGCTTTGCCACCCACATAGAACATGTCCAACCTTGCAGTGCTCAGCTCATTTACCTAAACAAAGAAATGAGCAGCGACATTGCCAAGGACTGTCACTACAAAAATGTTATAAAATATCTCCCCAATATTAGTTTAAGCTACTCTGTTAGACAAATCAAATAGGAATAAAAAAAGCTATACAAGGCCTCAAACAAAATGCAGAGGTAGAATCTCTTTTCTAGGCAAAATTTTGATCAGTATGACTTACAGTCATGAAAACAAAAACTTTATAAACACATGTAACACATATGCACAGAATAACTTTCTGCACCTGGTGACTTCTCTCTCTCCAGTTCTAGTCTTTTCTTTCAATCAGAGTAGCTGTTCTATAACAAAATAGCCAGCATAGTAAGGCTTTACATGTCAGGTGCATCTGTGAGAAAACATTGGACCCCACTGTTCATGTATCCTTCAGAAAATATTTCAAGAAGGTTCATCAAAATAGTGATTTGGTGAAGCAAACTGCCACTGCAATACAATGTAAATCAGTTTTTTCCAAAGTTATTTACAATATTTCCCCACTCCTCTCTCCATGTTGTAAACCAGTTCCTTAGCTTTAGTAGTAAAATCAATTGGGGTAAACACAACACAGTAAACCTTAGCCTGACTAGAGATTATCATTATCTGTAGGCCTTGTATGTAGGACAAGTAGATCACATCATATTTTCAATATGCATTACAAAGTTGTATCGCATATTTTTTGGAAAGTTTAAATGATACTCACTAGACTATTTTTGGATTGACAAAACATTCATTTATCCACTGTAGTTTAAGGCTTAAATAGATCTGCAACATAAATGTTGCAAAATGAAAGCTGACTTTCTTACAGTCTATAATCCCACTAGTGTCATAGAAACCTAAGTTATAGCAAGACATTTTATACATTTAATAATACAAGAATAATTCTGATGTATTAGGCATATGAATTAGAATGGAGACTATAACAAGCAGTAGTAAAAGAGTAGGACAATATCAGGAGAGTTAAGTGAAAGCAAGAGAGAACTGAGGCATAGAAGCCTCACAGTACTCTCAGTATTGTGACAAGGGGAAATAGTTTGGCTTTTGCAAGCTAGTAGCCATCTGATAGCCAGTTAAAAACAGGCCTACAGAGGTAGACTTAAAAATGTAAATAGAATTATAACTAAGAAAATCTGCAAAGCTTACTGTGCTATGCTTCTGTGGGGATATTTGTTAATCTCAGTGGAATACAGCCAATTAATCTTTATTGTTTCATAAACTTCCAAGCTTATCCCCCTCTTGTGAATTCCCTTAATTCTTCTTTTACAGAACTTATGAATGCGTATTTGTAATAGGAAACTAAAGGATTTAGTAAATATGATAATAAAGGAAGTTCAAAGTGTGTGTTGCCTTATGTGACTAAGGGATCAGACATTACTGATTATTCATCAAATTTATACTATGAAAAATACTTTATTTGTTTATACAGGATGTATCCCAATTTAATCTGAATCCACAGCTCTTAGCAAATATGGAGGTTATATGCACGTGATTATTTCTGATGCCCACCTGTGAGCATTTGTGTGCGTATATGTGAGTATTTCATGCTAGGAGTATTTACCTGCATAAAGCTAGCTCTGTTTCCTTTAATACATAAGAGAAACAATTCTCTTTTCTTTACCTTCTTTAAGACTTTTTTTTTCTTTTTAATGGAATTTTATATGAAAAGGCCATTCAACTCATTCATATTGAGTTTTGCTCTTCATCTTAATTTTTCACTACAACTTAGTGCCAGACTGTGTGATATCATCTAAAAGTAGAATCTGTCTTATCATTATTTATTTCTTGACGACTCCAAATGTCTTATACTTAGAAATTTTGAGTTTAGCTGCATTTGTTCAAGATACCTTTAAATACTTTTTTCAAGCAAGACTTCCATGGAGTTCTTTCCCCAGACTTACCCCAGGGATGGATTTAATCTATTATGGTTAGCACAGTGGTCTCAGTCTATCCATGGAACAGATGAGCCACCACTTTCTTCTCTACTTTCTCTCTCTACTGTACATCCTTATGCCCACAATTTGAACTATGATTTAGTTTAATTATTCCAGCCAACATATATCTCAGTTGAATGCATGATGCTTTGCCTGATCTGTACGCAACACTTTATGTCATTCCTATGTCTTTTTCCTGTGCCTTTTAGACACTCTACTGTAATGTAAAGGCATTGCATCTGCACAGATGAAATGTAGCAAGCGTTTTAATGAGTGAACTACTTTTCAAATTTGTAGTGTAGATTGAAATAAGAACTTCCTTTATTTCAAAAAAATAACTTATCAGCTGTAATTATTTCTTAGCAATTTTTTTTTTTAATTTCATGAAATGTTGGGGCTTGAAAATTGTTTATGTGGTAGTGATTACAGAATTGTAGTTTTCATCTGCTGATTATTATTCATGAGAATTAGATATCAAAAAGTTATGTAAAATGGCATCACACTATGCCTGTTGTTCTGAGATACCATTGGAAGCATTGTTGCTAAACAGTCGAGATAGATAACTCAGATTCAGACTCCACTGTGAAGTATGCCAAACTGCCGCCTCTATTAGGAAACTGGTGACCTCAGAAACTCCACTGTTACAAATTTCAAGAGTTCTGCATTCAGAACATGCTTTGCTTCTTGAAAAGTCACAAAATTCCTGGTGGTATCTGTAGGGGAAAAAGCTGGGCCAACAAGGAAATTTTTGGAAAATCTTCTCAATACATATTACTGAGACAATCTCTTCCACTTAAGGACAACTAAGAATTTGCTAGTATAATACCTGAATACATGGTAGATTTGAGTTTTACAACCCAGTTCTGAAAGGTGATTGTTTTGCTGCAAAATAAAATAAAGGAAGTAAACAAATGCCAGTAGCAAAGACATATAGTTTAGGAAAAGAATTGTTGCAGATTTTTCCCAGGTTTTGGTTAGTTGCTTATTAATAAGTTACACACATTACCAATGTCTGCTAACGAATCAATTGGTCAAACCCCAGCTCTTTTACAGTCTCATCTGAATTAGATCTGGTAGGTCTCAAAACCCAGAAAATTTCTAATGATTCAAATACGTTAAAAAAAACAGACATAGAATTATCAGCCTACATGCTTTTGTTCGAAATACACCAGCCTGAAACAGACAGTTCTATTAATAAGCTGTTTTTTCTATACAACTACACAAACAATCTGAGCATTACATTACATCACAACTAGCAGGCAGCTAGCCATTTTTCCATAAAAAATCGAAAAGCATCATTTATCAAACAGAATTATATTTGAAACACCCCAGCAGTCCAACATTTATTTAGATGAAACAGCACAAAGACTCCTAAAATTGAAACTATTTTTATTCTCTCAGGATTTAAACTTGTTTTCTGGGCTTTGAATGATTAATTCAATTCACCATGAAGTGTGACTTGGCAAAATTAGAGCTCATATTCATATTTTAAGAATAAACTTAATTTCTGCATTTGTACCACAGGTGACCAACAGAATACACATACACACAGAACAATTCTAGGTAATATCAAGAAAGCATTTCAGTGCTGTGTCAGTCTCATGGGACAAAAAAAACTATGGGTTTGCAATTCGGATGAAAGGAAGCACATTCAGAGTCAATAACAAATTCGTTCCAAACAGTCCATTAGAATATCAAACTTACTGCCACAGTTAGTGACGAGCGAGTCATGAGGTCAAACAAACCACTAAATGTAATAATAACGTTATCTGTTTACAACAGATTTTAGGAAGTCTGCTTTCCTACAGACTTCTCTTTCAAATGGTTGATCTCAGGTTATATCCTATATAGCATTTCTTAAAATATAGATGTCTATTTCCTTGCCCTGTATGCATTAAGGAGTTCAGGTAGGCATACATAGCAACACAGAATACCTTGGAACAATCAACAATAGTTCCTTCTATATCCTTGGGGAATGGATCAGGCTCTTGGATTAGTGAGGAACCAATAATGTGACTAATCCTACTTAGCAGAATTACTTGCTGTATAAAAGTTGAACACAGAATGAAAAAATGTGGGACCAAACCCAGGAATTCCCAGAAAAAAATTATTTCTCTGAAAATATATGGGAAAGTACATGGGAAAGCTGGACTGCCTTTTACAAAGCATCATGAAAGGAAAGAAGTAAGGTGAATATAATTCCTTTTTAATGTAAAACTTCCTCTATTTTGCAGGTGTTTCATTGCACATGTTCCTACTCATTTCCATGAGACCTCTTATAGAGTAATCTTTTATCACTGAGATGCTCAGATTTGAATTGGGAAAGAGGGATGGATGAGGAAGCCTGAGTCTCGCTTGTAACTTTTCACCTTAAAATCCATATCCATACAGGCACCTAACTAGCCTATTTGTCTAGTGAATATATCATTTTGAATCCATTCAGAATGTTCTAAGATCCTTTGGCCCCATCAGGCACAAGCCTCTTAAATGGAAAGTGTCCTGGTTAGATAAAAACTTTCTTGACAATTTCCATTTGCTTTCTACACTCCTAGAAGGAGGTGCTACAGTATAGAAGGATCTAAAAGGGAAGGTGCCCTACTATCTGTAATATAAACACAGAAGAATGGAAAAGAAAGCACTTAAACAAATGGATCATGCTGAAGTGGACTCATACCAAACATAAGTTAATAGATCATACATCTTCAAATCTACTACATTCAGGAATATTGAGGGGAGAGCCATACTTTTCTGGATGTAAACAAGGGACAGCATGAACTGGTTTCATGGAACTGATAAGACAGCTACAAGGAAGAGATAAAGCAAGGTTATCATTTTAATTTGATATCACCTACACCCAAATCATAGTGTGACAAAACTTCATGGGATTATTGGAAATAATCTGTCATCAGCAATGACAGTGTATACATATACTGGTACACTAATAGAAATCTGTACAGGATCAAGCTTCTAAGAGAAAGACAGGCCTTGTTCCTATGCAGATGAGCAAATTAAAAACAATAGTGTAACTAGTAAATATATAAATGAATATTTTAGTCTGTCTTTGTAGCTGGCACTCAGACACTGTGAGTGAGGCACTCCTGTTTACTTCCTTGAATTGGTCAGCCCCAGTTTTGTCAAATTGTAACTGAAAAATCACTCAGCTGCCCAGAGTCTGGGCTCTCTGATGTCTTTCTAGTTCCAACAAAAGTACTTTATCTAAATAAAGAGCAGAGAATATACTCCAGAATATCAAAGAGAAATAGTTCCCTAGATTGCAGTGTAGACATTATTTGTGGATGTATAGCTCCAAACACTGTCCAAAATTTTTAGGTAAGAGCAACAGTATTTCTGAATGTATAGTGGCTGGATAATTTTATCTAAGACCTGTACAGAGTGAAGAAAGACTACCAAAAAAGCACATAGAGATGAAGTATTACCAACCATATTCTTCTGTAGCTTAAGAAGGCTTAACTGAGGGCTTTTAGTTTAACTGGGCATACAAAGCAATCATGTAGATGAAAAGAAAAAACATGTTCCCCCAGCCCAGCATTACACTGCAAAAATTCTAAATCAGGTTTCCTGTGGGATTTGAAGCATACTTGTTTTCAAAATATTGTAGCTTGGCAGGGAGGCAGACGCCATATAGGTATAAGAAAATAGAAAGCTTAGAACAGAAGCTTAAAATGGATATAGGATTCATGGTAGTAATTATGAATAGAAGGCAGCATGCAGAACAAGAGTCAGAGAAGAAAACATGTTACAAGATAGAAAGTGTTTTGCGGGAATTATAGTCCACGTGAGGTTTTACTGTCCTTCACCATTTTGCCCTGCAGTTTCTGTTGGACAATTATTCTGAAGGCAATGAGACATCAGAAGTTTGTATTACACCTTGTCCAATCTCATTGTTCTGACATTACAGCAATTGAGGGGTGCATTTGGAAAGCAACTTACTTTTTTTTGTACTATATGAATCTTTCATTCCTTTAGATATGCTTTTTTGTTTGTTTGTTTGATTGTTCATTTTAAATAAACAGTATTCCTGATGCACACAAGATCTCTCAGGAGATACATGGACTCAGTTTTTCCCCTGCTCCTAAAAGAAAAAAAATATATATGCTTTGCAACACTAGTTGTTTTAAAACAAACAAAATTAATCTGAAAGAACCACCACAAATCATTGCCAGTTAACAAACTGATGCTTGACCGTACAGAGTGGAGCTGGAATCCTAATCCCATTGAAAGTCAGTGAGCACTGAGGACCAAATTCTCACCTCTCTTGTGGATTATTTCCTTCTAAACTGAACATAGTTATTGATTCTTAGGTTTTTCTTTCTATTGCTGGAATGGAAACTATAGGTATAATTTTACCCTAGATATGCCACTTCCCTGGCATGCCCATTAAAAAATCAGCATGAGTAACACAGAATTCTTAAATTGCAGTTGGTTTGACTGCCTTAAGTGAAAATGCTCATCAGTTTATTGCCAAGAGTGCTTGTTATATGGTCCAAAGAAATTAAACCAATTTGATTTCCAGTCTTGACTGCTAGATGCCTTTGGAGCACTGAAAGACCCTGCAGGCTCACAAGCATTCTCACAGCCTCCTACTTCCTTCAGTATGTTTTCTATCAGTCAAGATTTGTTTCTAAAAAATGTTCTGAACCTCAAAAATAGAGACAGCTTTTTTGTAGCAAAGACAAACGTATGTTTAAATCTGATAGTTGCAGTATGAGGAGAGGAAGGAAAAAGATGCCAGTCTTGCTTTCTTTCAGTACATCTACAAAGCCTTGCAAGCAGATGCAACCAAAATCAGTATAACCAGAATTAGCCTGACAATGAACCCAAGCTACTAAGCCCTGTGAGTTACATTAACTGAGATTTAGTACCATACTATTTCAAATAGTAAAAAAAAAAGTCAGTGGGAAGGGAAAGGAAAGAAAGGGAAGGCGAGGCAAGAGAAAGGGCAGTGAGAGAAACTGCAGAGGATCTATGCTACTAGGGGAAGGCAGGAAGTGTTCAGAGAGGAGCTGGGAAGAGATCTGCCAGTTGTTGGCCTGTTATTTTTGTCAAATCAAAAATGACTATGTTTATGAAACTGTTGTTTACAGGTCAAGGAAGAAAGACAACACCAACCTCTTCCATTCCCAGCATGCATTTTAGTCATGTTATCATCAGTGTCCAACATCAGCTTTTTGGGCTGAGGTGCGAGAATGAGAGGGGCTGAGAAAGAAGTGGGAACTATTTTCTCCTTTATTTCCCAGGATGCATGTATGTCTTTCCTTAGGCTTCCCCTCAGTATCTTAGGGGCCCGTCTGGACATGTTATGTTACAGCAAATTGCAGCCAGTCACAGAGCAAGGAATCATCCCCAATTATACAAGCTTTCTTCTGCATCAGTAACTCTGAATATTTAGAAGAGGGAGGTCCTCCCCCTCTCCTCAGCCCTGATAGGCCCCATCTGGAGGACTGCGTCCAGTTCTGGGCCCCCCAGTACAAGACAGACATGGAGCTACTGAAGCAAGTCTAGCATAGGGCTATGAAGATGGTGAAGGGACTGGAGCATCTCTCCTATGAGGAAAGGCTGAGAGAGCTGGGCCTGTTTAGCCTGGAGAAGAGAAGACTGAGAGGAGATCTTATTAACGTGTACAAGTATCTGAAGGGAGGGTGTCTAGAGGATGGGACCAGACTTGTTTCAGTGGTGCTCAGCGACAGGACGCGAGGCAACAGGCACAAACTGAAACAGAGACGGTTCCATCTGAACATGAGGAAAAACTTCACTGTGAGGGTAGCAGAGCACCGGAACAGGTTGCCCAGAGAGGTTGTGGAGTCTCCTTCCTTGGAGATATTCAAAAGCCACCTGGACATAGTCCTGTGCAACATGCTGTAGGTGACCCTGCTTGAACAGGGTATTTGGACTTAGATGATCTCCAGAGGTCCCTTTCAACCTCAACCATTCTGTGATTCTGTGATTCTGTGAGTTGGGATTTTGGTGGGGGAAGGTGGTGGTGGGGGTGTTCTTTCTTTCTTTTTTTTTTTTTCTTTTAAATGATAACTTCTCCTCCTGAGTTCTAGCAAGAAGCTGAAAGCTGTTACTTCAGATCTAGGTTTTTACTCAGGCATCTATATTTGACCATATTTGCTATTTTGGTTGAAGGGAAAATGTACATCTAGGGAAATGTACAAATGCTCTAGATTCCCCTGCTACCTAAAAATAGTATATGTGTATGGAGACTGGACCTTTCTCTGCAGGAATGTCTTAGCATTTAGGTTTTTAGCATGACAATCGCCACATGATAGTTTTCTTTAGAAGCTTGTACTTAGAATGTTTTTCAAATTCCACTGGCATGAACTTGGGATTCATTCACTGTATAACCTGCTGGATTCCCAGGTATCTCCTGTAGCATCCATTACCCTGTTATATTATTCAAGATCCTAGTTCTCAGGTAATATCATGCATATGCCTTGATTTGGGCTTACATTGCATGGAAATCAGAGAGCATAGGAGCAAAGATTTTGTGCAGGATTTGTGAGCTGTGTAAAAGTCTTCTTTTGCCGTAAGCAGCAGCACACAAAAGAAAACAAACAAACAAAAAAGCATTTTGATTACTAGTGCATTGTTTAAGCACAAAATATGCACTGATAAGAATCGTGGGACTTATCTTCCTGTAAGGTTCCCCAGTGAAGTAGAGTTGTGTGTTCATGTGTGCACAAGTTATGAAGTATAATGCAACACTGGTTACACGTAAACTCCAAGGTATAACATAGGCGCTATTCCAGCAAATACAATAGAAAGAATCATCAAACTGCTTAGGACTGAAAGATTTGCTGACTTTGGAAGACCAGTTCTACTACTGAAAGCAATTTTCTTCAGCTAAGAGTGTTGCTGTTAAATATATATAGGATTGAAAACAAACAAGCAAAAAAAATCCTCCAAGAGAACCCTTTAATAATAATTACATCTACACTGAACCTCCTTTTATACTTTGAAATTAATGCAGTATAATCCAATTGTAGCCAATCATGCCATTAAAATAGGGAAAAATGAAACACACACATCTACATTTCCCCTGTGGTAAAATTGTTCTCATTAGAGATGTAACAGATTTGTATGCAGAAACAGAAGTTTCAGGAGCATTTCTGCTATTGAGGTATGCCATATTATCGATGGTAAATATATTAAATATTTTGTGTTCATCTGGAAACAATATGGAAAAAACAAATGAAGCTATTTTGCAGACCCTTTCCTGTAGTAACACATGGCAAAGGATATATATTTTTTACTGTCCTGAACTATGCACAAGAAAAATTTTGCTATTCAGAAACAAGTCACTTTTTCACAGCTGAATTTCAGTTATACTTGGAGAGTACTTATCACCTTTTAGAAAAGGAGAGGTAAAATATTTTCCTAAGGGGTTTTCATAATAGGCATAGGATATATATGCTTACAAATAAATTTTTGTTATAATCAAAGAAGCAGTAACACTGATATACTGCCCATAGTTGTTTAGCCTCTGTTTTGGTTTAGCTAAAGGGGAAATGAAAAAAAAAAAGGAAAAAGCTGTTAGTCTTAATCATGGTCAGCACCATGAAGAATGATGATACATTACTTTTCCCATCAAATGGTTGCTGAGTGAAATTTAAATCCAGCAATCCACGGTAACATTCCTTGCAAATCTGACAATAATGCTGCATAAGTAGCTCCAGTGCTATTATTGAAAAATAAGAATATGTGTATACACACATGGAACTGTTATTATTAAATATGGTACATACATTTAAGTATTGATGTTAAAATCTGATTTTTATTGAAAAACTGTCTGGTGGCTTTGGACAGGGCTAGGACCTGTAACACAGTCACATAAGTATTAAATATGTCCCAGAAATCTGACAGAAGAAACAGATGAGGGAAACAAGAGGAAAGTGAGAAAACTGCAAGAAAATAAGCAGTAGTCATAAGAGATGGGATGTCTCACCACTGAGATTAACTACATACCTGTGTGAGTCAGTGATTACTAACAAGAGCTATCATCATGCCAATATGCAGTCTGGCCTGGAATGCAGGTCGTATCCAGAAGGCAGACAGCTCTGCTTCTCCATTCATCAGACCTGGCTATTGTAATTCCTATATGTATCCAAGGCACATCCTGGCATGAGTGCACATAAAGTTAAAACATGGCTGAGATGTTAACAGTGATCAAATAGGTTGTATAAGTATTGGTTTATGCTCCAGATGCTCTTTTTTCATTAACTGGAGCAGATGACATCACAGAATCACAGAATCACAGAATGGCTGAGGTTGGAAGGGACCTCTGGAGATCATCTAGTCCAACCCCCCTGCTCAAGCAGGGTCACCTAGAGCACATTGCACAGGATTGCATCCAGGTGTGTTTTGAATATCTCCAGAGAAGGAGACTCCACAACCTCTCTGGGCAACCTGTTCCAGTGCTCTGTTACCCTCACAGTGAAGACGTTTTTCCTCATGTTCAGATGGAACCGTCTCTGTTTCAGTTTGTGCCTGTTGCCTCGCGTCCTGTCGCTCGGCACCACTGAAAAGAGTCTGGTCCCATCCTCTCGACACCCTCCCTTCAGATACTTGTACACGTTGATAAGATCTCCTCTCAGCCTTCTCTTCTCCAAGCTAAACAGGCCCAGCTCTCTCAGCCTTTCCTCATAAGAGAGATGCTCCAGTCCCCTAATCATCTTTGTAGCCCTTCGCTGGACTTGCTCCAGTAGTGCCACATCCCTCTTGTACTGGGGATCCCAGAACTGGACGCAGTACTCCAGATGTGGCCTCACCAGGGCTGAGGAGAGGGGGAGAATCACCTCCCTCCACCTGCTGGCAACACGCTTCCTGATGCACCCCAGGATACCAGTGGCCTTCTTGGCCACAAGGGCACATTGCTGCCTCATGCTTAACTTGGTGTCCACCAGGACTCCCAAGTCCTTCTCGGCAGAGCTGCTTTCCAGCAGGTCAACCCCCAACCTGTACTGGTGCATGGGGTTGTTCCTCCCCAGGTGCAGGACATATAGGAGTACTCTTTCTTTCAAATCCATGGCATTTAATTGTGATTCCTAGGCACAAATATATAATTTTTTGAGTATGTTTCTGTGTGTATGCACTCTTTATCTGAACCACATACACACACACAATTTCTCAGTCTGAAGACTTCTGCTAAATAAGAGAGTATGTAATGTAATCCAAGGCAATTTACATTAATGAAGCTGCTTAATAGCCTTCTGTGGCAGACCAACGTCTTTATACTCGTTGCACACTTGATTCCATAGTCCAAAGTGTTCCAGAAGACATATCAGCTGTCACACAACATATCAATCGCTGAGATGTGCAGCATGGCTTGTGTGCCAAAGGAGTCAGTCTCCTCAAGCCAAGAAACTAACTTCTGGTTTGCTGATTTAAAAGACTCTCCAGTTCTTTTGATCAACAACTGTTATCCGTTGTGCTTGTAATCCTAATGAGGTTAATATCAACTGTGCTATAGAAAAAAATGAAAATATCTGTTTTGTTCATGCAGTCAAGGCTATATCTTTTCCAGGTGTGAATTTAACCATATTAGCTTTATGTAGATTAGTTTACAAAACAAATGACACCCCCCCCCAAAAAAAAAAAAAGTCTTCACATAGTGAAGTAAGTTCAGAAAAGATTTCCTGACTTTGAAAACTTATAGCATCAGGGTTACCACCACCAATAAAATATATGGAAAATGCCCAGGAAATGTAGGAAATACCCAGAAGCTGTAACTAAACTTCAGTACAGGTGCTCTGTCAATACCCTCCCAAAAATGCTTTAAAGTGGCTTGTTCATTGCATCTGTGTCTTTACAAATTATAGCACAGGAATGTGTTCAGATAGTTACTGATGAGACAGTGAAAACAGTGTTTTACTTCCTGTCAGTGGTTTAAAAGGTTACTATTAGTTATGGTGTTATGGTGCTTTTTAAACAATACAGCCGCCAAATAACTCAGCTGTTTGTATTCCCAGACCTTTCAGTAGTACGCTGAATTCATTTGTCTACTAGTTTGTATTAAACAAACTGTTTCCAAAAGGATCACACAAAGTACATAATACAATATTTGGGCTGTTCCCTGTTGAGATGGTGCTTTGGATATATGAAACAAAACTCAGAACTGAGTGAAACAGAACTTCTGCAATAAAGCTGTCACCAATTACATCATTGCTCTCAGGAGCAATCACACTGTCAAACTGTCTCCCTTGTATGAAAAGGCAACTAGCAGGAAAGAAATAACTGCTAGCAGCTACATAGCTACTACAGGGTCTGCACATAGATGTAGACGAGGAGAAGAAAGTAGTAATTAGATGGAAAAAGTAGGAGATATGAATACAGAAAGAGTAAGAGAAAATTTCAATAGAGCGGAATTTAAAATAGAGATTGCTGTGGAAGGCTGAGTTGTTCAGAAAGAAATCTATTCAAATTATCATGGTTTTATCAGTGCTCTGCAAGCAAGAGAAAGCCAGCTGACAGAAATCACCAATTGTTGCTGTCTCATTTTGGGCAACTGTGAAGGAGGGAATTTGGGAGGCAAGACAGAAAAAAACTGTGCTATTCAAGCTTGTTTGTTGAAGGCTGATCATGAAAAATATTCTGTTCTCTAGCTGATAATAACAGTAGACTATTGTCTTCAATGTCCCAGACATAATGGTAGGGCATGGCAAGAACTGTTACTCTAAGAAAGCATGTTAGACATCAAGACAGAAAGGAAGGCCTCTAAACTGAGCAGAAAGAATAACTTGGTGACAGTCATTCTCTTGGGGTGAAGAGAAGAGAACAGTATGGTCTTTCATAATTATAAGAATTAGTTTTTTCAGCCTCCAGTTTGAAATTTTAGAGATCAGGTTAGACCATTCTGATCCAAAGGTATTGCTGAAGCCAAATCCGCCCACTACTTCATGTGAGGAATGTAATGTGAGGAACTGGATGAAAGAAAATCAAATACACAAGCATACACATATACACTCCAACTAGACCTCTATTTGTGTAAATTAGCATTATCTATATCAACTCAGCTATAATCCCAGAGCTCCTGAAACATGCAGCATCTGTAGTCATTTCATAAATTCAATATAGGCTATGCAATTCCGTTGGTGACCTGGTATTTACTTGTGATATGCATAGTTTTGTCAGATTTGAATTTTAAACTGGACAGCACAGGTTTCAAACGATGATACAGAATAAAATGCCGCCTCAGTCATAAAATACATTTGCCCAGTTTGAAAGCCACAAATGAGACTGTTGTTTACAACTTCTCTTGAAATGCATGAGATTTGCATTGCCTAGGTGCAAGTTCACATACATCCACAGCAAGGAGTGAAATCATGATGCTATATTTATTTGTCCACATTATATGGAAGCTATTATGGGTTTTCCTCAATATTTTGCAGTCCTCTCTCTTACTGCAGAGTAGAAAAATATCCAAATTACTCTTCTTACCTAGTGTTCAACATAGATGAGTTCTTACTTCAAGGAATGGATTTACTGTGACTTCTAAAAACAATTAAATCACAAATTGTACCATAATTATCAGAGTCATTTTACTAATGGTTTACCAATATTGAAGTTTTCAAAACTGCTGTTTATTACAGCCACCAGTCTTTTCAATTGTTTTACAACATAGTGTTGTAATAATAAGAAAAGTATCAGCCTATAAAATAAATTACCTTAAACCACAGATCTCCAGTGATCTTGCCCCTGCCAGCCTTCTCCTTCCAAAGTCCAGTCACACAGCAAAAGATCAGAGAGTTACTTAGCCCAAGCCAGGCAAAAGCAAAACAAGCTCTCAGGGTCTGGAGGCAAAGGTTATGATGAGGTCATTCCCCTGCCAGGTACTTAGGAAATCGAGTACATGGTGGAGAAATGGCTTTTGCTATAGGTTAGTGCCTTGTAATCAGGGTCCTGAAAATATCTTACAGGTAATGATGATCTGGTTAACACTGTTCTATCTTCATTGTATGTTTTTTTCTGCTTATTTTTGTGGATTTGAGATGGCTCTTCAACAGCAGAGAACATCAAAGAAAACCAAAGGAAGCCTGTTCAACACTATCTCCTCTTCACCAAGTACAAGTAACCTTCTAACTATTATTTTTGAAGAAAGAATAATGCTGCACAACAGACATAGGAAAAGGCTTTAGGAACTGTGTAATGAAGATTGCATGTGCAAATCTGTTCTTTTTATACTGATCTCTTACAATATAGCAAACTTTTTTAAATTTGTATGTTAACTAGTTTTCTGTTTTCTTGCATTAAATTAGAATTAAAGATTCTTGAGACCTTATGATTTTCTCTAAGCAGTATTATACCTCCCTTTTAGATCTTGACTTGAATGAAATCAAAACCAATGAACTAATGTGGATGAGTATTAGTCAAAATCCCTTCTACTTAAGAAGATCATAAAACAAGCATAACAAATGTAAATGCTTTCAAAAAAAGAGAAAAACATCAGAAATGAAACCCATCAGATCACTGTCACAATATGGTTACTAATTTATTTGCCACTTTTACAAGCCCTCGGTGATGAAAAAGAAGTTCAGTCAGGTATAATTGAATCATAGCTTAGACTTCACTGAGAAATGTGTTCTTTATTTAAATACACACAGCTGTTTATCTCCTTCAGAAACTATTACATGTCTTCTGCCTGATCCTCACTACAGGCATTAACTATGTTTCTTGGACTCCACAAAATCAAGACCTGAAGTGGTCTTTTTTTTGGAAACTCAATATTATCATCCAACTCTGTAAGAGATTGATAAAATCACCTTCAAAATTTATTTCCCAAGATTATTTCATATTGATTTTTTTTCTTGATCTAAAACACTGAAACAGGAAAAAAATCTAAAAAGAAAGTGGATATAAGATTCTAGAGCACAGATTTTGGGGAAAATAGACTCCTTCATTATTATTTTCTTACAGGACCCAAAATATGCATCACATCATTGACTTTCTTAAAGTTCACCACATATTGCTCTTTAGTGGCATCATCACTGAAGATGAGACAGAAGTTCATTGTTACACTACAATATATCATTAAAAATAGGAGAAAGAAATAGAGAATCATCCACAACACCTAAACCCAAATCTTAAATCTTAAGTTAGACTCCTAACAAAGGGAATTTTCTGAATCAGATCCCTAGGAGATGCCAATATCTGATTTCAGAAATAGAGACCATAATAAAAAAAACCTGTTAACATGCTGAAAAACTATGTGTTGCAACATATGACTGTGACTTTATCTTGCAAAAGGTTACAGGAATTGGGCAATTAACTTACTTACAGAAGCTTTTCTAGTAACTTGAAATATTCAGAGGCAAGAAATTCTGTCAACTCCAAGCATTTTTATACTAAATTATTATATTGAATCTGAGTCAATATTTTTTCACATTCATCATTAAATATATAAATATTAAAAAAAAATCACCATTAAATATATTGATCAGACAAAAAAAACAGTAGGGCAACTGCCTGCAGCGCTGTTCGGAGCTTGGTCCCTTAAACCTAAATTAGGCATGGCACCTCCCACCTGAGATGTCTTTTTAGAATGAACAAAGTAAACTTGTCAGGAATTGAACCAAGAAAATGCTTTTGCAAATGAGACAGTAAAAAAAGCACTGCAGAGGAATCAAAAGCATATGATGTCCAGTTTAATGTGGAGCGATGATGTGACTAATTTTCATCAGCCTTTTATAACCTTCCCTAATTTCTAGTATTAGGAGCAAAATCTGAACTTTGAGGAACAGGAAAATTGATTAGCCTTGGGTCAAGATTCAAAGAGTTACTGTGTCTTTGTTTCATGGTGGGATGAGATCTGGGTGAGCATCACTCTCCTCCCTGTATGTTGATTTCTGCTGAGAGGAAGACTGTGGTGGGCAGACAAGAAATTAGTTGAGGAGTGCTTTCTAAAGCTTCACAAGGTCCACCATTTTTGGTTTATAAATACAGTTTTTAATGTCTTATAATTTCATGACAGTATTTAACACCAGTGTAGGACACTGAAGTCTAGATCAAAAGTAGCAGAAAAAATAACATAAGAATTTAGATCTAAACTTGAATCCAGAACACTGTTAGGTTTGAAAATGTTAACTATCTCTCCAAATAATGGTTTGTGTGAGCTTGTACTTTTTCTTCATACCATGTCCAGAAGCTGCAGTACTAGACTGCCATGAAACAGACTTATTCTACTATAACATCCTGATGAAAAAGAAATAGGAAGAGTCTTTATCGCATTTAATACATTTAAAATTATTTAAGCGAACCAGGGACTTATCTAGAGAGTTATTTTGAAGTAAGGTAAGATGAACATTTAATGTCAGTAATTCCTTTTGCTCATGCTCCGGTTGACTGGATGCAAACAGGCTCAAGATAATCCTTATATATCCCATCAGTCTTTACTATGGCTTTTAGGGACAAAAACAGGTTAAAAAAGTTCTTCCTATTACAGTCAAATGTTGCAGACAAGAAAGTCAAAGGTACAATGACTAAGGTCAGATTGCGTTTAGAAGAGTTTGGATACAGTTAACTAACGCTACAGAAATATTGCATCTATCAATAGACATGCAGTCTACAAGCAGAAAAGGAAGTCATTACTGCCAATATCCCAAAGGTAACCTGTATATTAGACATACGTCATCCAAATGTGACACAGAAATGCTGAGTGCTCTCCACCACCGGAAGTTCTTTGCCATTCTTAATACTGGACAATTATTAAGCTGGTAAGTTGTTTAGTACAACACATCAAAAATCAGTACTGCATTTTAGCATAATGTCTGGCCTGTGTTTGATCAGACAATGTAAAATCTGAAAGTGGTACTGAAGTTCAGAAGAAATAGTTAATCTGAAACAGTTCATCTGTAATAAGTCCTTCCTACCAAAAAGCTCTTACAGTTAGGCAGCCAACCAATGAATCATCAGAAACTGGGTGCTTTATTCCCTTAAGAATGCTGATTTTTTTCCCCTCAAACTTTAAAATGTCATGACTTACCAACAGCCCACAGCATGGTAATTTTTTACCATAGTTTACATTTATATTACATAGTCAATTTAAACACTGTAACAGCTACTTTTTCAGAAAGCCGCTCTGACAGCCAATTTTATAAATTTATAAATAAAGGTATAAATTTAAGCATGCGTGAAGTGCACTAGTTTTGTTTATTAACATAATAAAGTCAGCACTAAATGTCAACCACAATTTTTTTTATCAAATAAAAACATTTTATCCCACAGTAATTAAATAAATTATGTTTAACATAACTTAGATTCTTACAGTTAAGGTCAAATTAACAAATCAGAGTGCTTCTAGAGAAAACAGCAGCTTGATTTATTGCTTAATTAAACTTTTGTTGTTTTTAGTGATATTTGACTGTCTAGGATGTTAAAATATTTGTGAACTCTCTGCTTGTCATTGCAACATCTTAGTAAAATGTAAAATTTGCAAGTCTGTGAGATACCAGATCTGAGCAGAATACTGACAGGTCAGGCCATGTCATGCAGGTGAGCAAAAGTAATACTAAATAATGATGTGACATTTAAAATGCTAGTCTAAAAATCGACAACATCGGTATATGGGTAAAACTCCTTCAGAACTCTTCCAACTGCTGCAGAAAGATTAATGATAATACAAAATGTATAAGAATAATGCCTTAAAAAAATAAATGTTACCGACTACCTGTATATTAAATGCAAGCTATTTTTTATTCCAGCACAAGTATTCAGTATGATGTAATAAAGCTCAACTATTTGCACACTAACTTCTTATCCATTCAGCAAACCTTAGGAAAAAAAGAGCGACCTGAATCTTTATGAATACGTAATAGTTTTTGATGAAGGTCATTTGGGAATATGAGGCCATGTCACAAAATGTTATATCTGGAGTAGGAAGCATCCTGCAGAGCTGTTTTGATTTACTGTTTAAGGTGGAAAGCCATGTCAAAGAAGACACACTATTCCTGTGCCTTGTGGAATGACATGGAAGGCCAAAGCTTGGGGTTCTGTGGCTTTCTGAATTAGGTCAGGAAACTCTAGTCAAGATCTGTCCCCAAAAATAACAGCATTCATAGAGTTGACTCAAATGGAAAGGGCAAATCATGGGGATAAACACACTCAAAAAACCTGTATACTAATAATGACAACAGATCTTGGAGTCTAATCTACCACCATCTAGATTATTATTCACATACAATAATCTAGTCTCAATTCCAACTGTACTTGAAACTGAAGCAGTATTTTTCAAGTGCAAATTATACTATATTTTTCATTCTGTATACAGATTCCTGCATTTGGAGAGGCAATTTCACAGGGTTTTGATTTCTTCATCTTAGAGCAGCTTACCTTCATGATTTGATTCCTGTTTTGAGCAAACTCAGAAAGACAGCAGGTGTGCAACACACTGCATTTCCTAGGATAGCAGTTTCTGTAAATCACCTCAGGTTGTACATACATACCCCAGTGTGCTCTAAACAAATTACTAGTTTTCAAGAACCCTTTTTAAAGGACAAATTCTGCTCATTTTTACAATGCAGCAATCTAGTTTCATGAAGATAATGCACCAATTTTCTTATAACATATATGTGTGTAATTTCTGTTTTCTATATATTCCCATTCTTGGCCCAGTATAATTTGTTTATTAAGCTTTATACTGTTGAGAAGAATCATTTGCCATAATTATGATGAATTTTTTTCTTGATCTTGTAAAAAGAGTTGAAACACACTGGTGTGTATATGTGCATTTATTAGAAAGAGAAAGGCAGGATATTTTGTAATCACTATATAACACAAAATAATGATGTGTTGTTGTTTTGCTTAAGGCATTATTCTGACATCTGTACTACTTAAATCACAACCACTTAAAAAAAAAAAAGATATGCACTACCCTTCTGATATATATTGATTTCAGGTGCATTACAATTTTTACAAAATGTACCATTTAAGGAAATTTTCATAAAATGTTCCATTTAGAAAACCAAGCACTGAAATATTTTGGTTTATCCATTTTTTCACTTAGGCATGAAATATAGCTGTAAGTGTTTAAAACCTTCAAATGAAGAGAAATTTTTGCATCAAACTATATTTAATAGAAGCCATTTTTTAAATTTTGTTTAACTGAAAATCTGAGGGAGAAGGAATTATTTTACAGTTTGAGTTTTTTTCCCCTTTTCATAATGAACATAATATAAGTTATTCCCACAGATCTGTTTGGATTCCAAGTAGGGCGGAGGCAAGAGAAAAAGGGGAATGAAATCATATTTTCACAATTTGATAGACACTTATTTCTCATTAAAAAAATAAATAAATAAAAATCCATTGTGAATTGGCAATTACTGTCCCTAGCAAGGAAGATTCCAAAGCATTTAATCGCTAAACACGAGCATTTCTAAAGAATGCCATTCATATGGCTAAGGTGAAAACATAGTAAGAGATTTGCTGGTGTAACCACTCTTACTTACATTATTCTGGTTGTCTGCTTCTTTCCTGTTAGAATTAATAAGAACAATATGACCAAAATTCTGTAAATTTTACTTGAAAATCAAAAGGTCAGGTATGTGAAGTCACCAAAAAAGTGCCTAAATCCTTTGGGTCTCCTTGCATGCTATTTCTAATGAAGGAGGGAGGGGCAATTTCTCAGTTTTATTTCAAACTGTTTTTGCATTACTTTGATCTTAGGTTAATCAGAACAAATTCTTCTTCATTTGAGAGCTGACTCTGTAAGGGTATTTGATGCCTAAGCAAAGAGAGTGGTGACATCAGCAGTGAATAAGATACATCACTGAATGTCATCAGTGTCTTTTTATTTCCTGGTATACAGCCCTTCTATTGCATTACACATTTCTTTAGAAATCTAAACTAAATTTACCATACTCTGTTAAATTATCCCAGCTAGATAATGCTCTGTCATGGCTCTCAGTACTAGGAACAGAGATAAGCCAAACATGCATCTCAAAATGACTAGTTGCTCAAAGGGGCAGGCAAAATCTCAATAATTCTATCTGTACACAGGGATTTTGCACAATATGTCAAAATAGGACTGTGAACTAGACAAAACAGTACTGAGGGGAAAGGCAAGATTTGCCTCACCTTTATCCTTTTTTTGGTTTACTGCTGTGGGGGAAATAAGTTTCATTACATAATTTGATTTTTCAGAATGTCTTGGAAATGTTATAGCCATGTCCAGAAGCAGGGTTACAGTGACTCCACAATGATGATTGATTTATTGACAACTAAAGATAAAATCAGGATGTACTGTGATGCCAGAAGGTGGTGGCAGTTATTTTCAACAGTGTGTGATGCTCCAAAATGGTTCATTTGTCAACACACATGGAAGTTTTCAGCTATTATCCCTATCAACTACTAATTCTCACTGTGCGTCAGGATGAAATCAAGAAAAAAGCATTTCTATTTCCTGTTCATTTTAGCTGCAATTAGTACCATGGCTACAAGGATAGATCTATGTTCTCTTGCCAAATCAGCATTAAGGCTAATGAATCCCAAAGTTCTCCACCTGTGAAGGAATAAACACATGCACCAGTATAGGTTGGGGGATCATGGGTTCGAGAGCACCTTTGCAGAGAAGGACCTAAGAGTCCTGGTGGACAACAAGTTGACCATGAGCCAGCAATGTGCCCTAGCATCAAAGCCAGTGGTATCCTGGGGGGCTGCATTAGGAAGAGTGTTGCCAACTGGTCGAGGGAGGTGATCCTTTCCCTCTGCTCACTGCTGGTGAGGCCACATCTGGAGTAGTGTGTCCAGTTCTGGGCTCCCCGGTACAAGAGAGACATTGAGCCACTGGAACAAGTCCAGTGAAGGGCTATGAAGATGATGAAGGGACTGGAGCATCTCTCATATGAAGAAAGGCTGAGAGAGCTGGGCCTGGTTAGCCTGGAGAAGAGAAGACTGAGAGGGGATCTTACCAATGTATATAAATAGCTGAAGGGAGGGTGTCCAGAGAATGTGGCCAGACTCTTTTTAGTGGTACCCAGTGATAGGACAAGAGTAAACGGGCACAAACTGAAATAGAAGACATACCATTTAAACACAAGAAAAGAACTTTTCTCCTACGAGAGCAGTCAAACATTGGAACCAGTTGCTCAGAGAGGTAGTGCAGTCTCCATCCTTTGGAGATATTCCAAAGCAAACAGGGCATAGTCCTGAGTAACCTGCTATAGCTGACCGTACTTTGAGCAGAGTGTATGGATGAGATGATCTCCTGAGGTGCCTACCAACATCAGTGTTTCTGTGTTTCTTTGATTCTGTGACATCAGGAAAATCCTATATGGGAAGTAAAGCATAATATTGCTATAAGGAGCCAGATGTATCACTTTAGTATCTTGTGATTCTGAGACCAATTGGCAAGGGTGTTGAAGCAGTCCCTAAAGATAGTCTTTCTGAAAAGTGCATGAATTCAACATGAGAGAACACAAGGTTCAGATTGATCTGCTTTGCATTAGTGAGCACATCCTCAACTCTTAGGTTGTGCCTGAGAACTCTGTCCTATAAAAAAATGCAAAAAATATTGGAGGAAAAAAATAATAAAAAAGACCTGCACAAAAAATACACATTAACAATGTACAAGTCAATACACAACACTCTTCTACCAAGAGAATATGTTTTGTATCATATATAGAGACAGTCCATAGTTTCTCCGAGGTATATACAGATATTATGTTCAAAAAAGAAAGGTAGTAGAGTGGTACAGCTTTTTTTGTACCTATCAGACCTATGGATGGCTGACCCATACCATTTCTGTAAGACCCTTTCACTTTGACAGAAGTCAAGATCCAGAATTAAAAGGGAACATGATGTTCTTCCTAATAAGCTGACTTTTCACACCCAGAAACTCCATTTGGTAAGTATTTGCTATAGGCATCTCTGTGGCATCTACATGACACAAATAACGCCTGTGGTCTCCCAGGTGTAAAAACAAAATTCTAAGTATTATGTTCCACATCCAAAAAAGACATTTATTTTCCTAAAAAAAAAAAAAAAAAAGCATAAGTAGAGGTAATGTTTGTAAGTACAATAGGAAGATGTTTTCTCTCCTACATTCCATTTAATGCATAGTGACAGAAAATACATAAACTCTATTAATGTGAAATACATGCAAATGTCATTTTTGCTGCCCTGTAAAAATGAAAAGTTGAAGAAAGTTGCATCATGAAAAAAAAAAAAAGAATTTTCATTTTATAAATTGTTTATTATTGTCTTCCAAAGTCAAGGTATAACAGTGCCTCATAACAGTGGCAATAACATCATTTGTTTTGCTGTGCCTCAGCTAAAAGGGAATATAATATGCCACATGCCTTAAAGACATATGAAATAGCCAAGAGGTGGTGCACCCTGTCTACTGCAACAGAATCATTCACGTGTGTTACCAATCCAAGTTGCATATACTAGAGTAAAACCTGGGTTTCTGAGAACTTCAGTCCTTTTAGAAAGCAAAATATGGATGCATTTGGAAATGTTGCTCTTGCCATAAACTTCAATGGGGAATCAACTAAATCAGCCATGCCTTCTAATGCTTTTATTTACATGCCACACTAGATTGAGCTAATGTATATAACATTTACATCTTAACACATTACATCCATTTTCCATTTACCACCATATAGTAAACTGTCATTGCTGATGATTTTATTACATGTAGGTTGAACTGAGATCAAATGAATATGTGTACTTACCTGGAACGATGTGATTGTCATAACCATCAGTTCCAGCAAACAATGCTGAGGACCTTCTGGAAAAAAAAGCAAATATCATCCTCCTATGCTTACAGAAAGTATCTTTTCTTGATCTAAAACATCCAATTAGAAAAGGAGGTTCTCTTTGCTTTTAAAATCAGTACTTTCAAAAGCTAATCCACAATGCACCAACAGCCTGAATGACCAAAGTAGGTACCAAGAGACCCACTTGACTTTAAAAAAAAAAATATATATATATATATATAAAATTCTCAGTGCTTCATAAACCTTTACACTTTTACATGAATGAAATTTCATTCTTTTATTGTGTATAAGCAAAAACAAGAGGCAATTGTTTGTGTACATTTGGTACTCTCAGTGAATAGTTTTTGGCCGGATATCTTTATTGTTTGTTTTATCTGTCCTCCTGTCCAGACGTAATTTGGCTTGGGATGAACAACCTTGCATTTTTCTTGATACTGCTCCTTTTTATTAAAAGCATAGAATTCCTACTTTTCTTCTTACAACCGATTTACTTTATAATCAAATGACTGATTTAAAATGCCCTCATGGAATGTAAAGGAAATTCACACTTCAGTTAAATATAAATCAGCTCTCTTTGCTCTTAGAAATGAAATACTCATGCATTTCTTTCACATGAAAAATCTCTTTAGAACGGGAGACTGATAAATGAATAGAAAATTGAGTTATTTGGTGCATGCCCCTCCCTGCTTTTCTCTGCAAAGTACAGGGACTGTGCATTTTGATACATACACAACTCCATCTGCAGCTTCAGTGAATGATACATAGTCATAACAGTAGGCAAAAAGCAAGCCTTGGAGAATTACTATAAAAACAGAGTATTCTGTGTGCATCCAAATAAGGAACAAAGCTAGGAGAGTTTAGTCAAACACTAAGGGTAAAAATTCAGGCTTCAATGAAGCAGATAAGAGCTCAATGGGACCCCAACTTCAAATTCTCCTAATACCCTTTCTCTAAAGGCCACACATTCAGGATGTTTTTCAGATTGATTCACTACAGATGGTTAATTTATATTTGCTCAGCTACAAATCCGCTGTTTTAAAAAGTTTCTTATAAATTCTTTTCCTTGCTCTTCTGTCCATATTTTCAAAGAGTTGACCTTAATAGTCTTTTGTGAATGTTTAGTTACTGGGCTAGATTTTTAAGCATCTTTCTTCTGTCATATTGCAGTTCAAAGCATTCAGTGTTCACAATCCCTTTTTATATGCTGGCTTGTTCTCATGCCAGGAAATTATCATTTTCTGTATGTAAGACAAAATATTGTGTCTCATTTTGGGGGAAATTACATGTCTCTTAAGCAGGCAAGTTCAGAAATGCATACTTAAATTCTCTTATTCAGTGTCCTTTACAGCTCAGTATCTGAAAATAATATGGAATCATTTGAATAGAAGTTCTTCTAGACAGCAGAGCTCATTCACACTGAAGCTACAGCATTACATTCCTGCTCTAGAAAATACTTGTAAAAAATGAAAAAAAAAATACTATCATTGAGCAAAAGAGAGGGCAAATGTCATTTCCATGAAGGAGTGTTACAAATAGGGACAAAAAGATAAATTTCCAAACTCAACAAATTATTATTTACTAATCAACGGATGCTATTTAAAAGATTTAGCATGACATAATCAGAAAGTTTCGTGTTATCTTTTAAAAGTGTGTTTTAATAAGATAAAATGTCAAAACCATATTAAATTTAAAAGAAATGTATAATTTGAAAAATATTCAAACATGTCCCTTTGATGTTGCTTGAACTTTTTTTTTTTTTGGTTTTCTTCTGAATAAATGTTCCAGGGAAATTGACCCAGTTAGGACTATATTTAGACAGTAGTAGAATATGGTCCCCCTAGACTTCCCCTAAACAGCTCTCCAAAAATATTAATGATATTGTTAGATCCCCAATGCCTTGAACAGGAGGTTGTGTGGAATTTACTTTCTGACTAACCAGGACAGCTTTGCTCTCCTTTAAGCACAGATCAAAGAGAGAAACCAGATAAGTGTAATGAACTGCAGCTGTGCTGGATAGGGAACACGTGATCTTTTCCTAAGTCAGTCATGATAGTTAATGGTTATCTCTTACAATACCTTACTGCAGAGTATATCACAGAGCTTGCAAACTTGGCAACAAAATAGCTATGAATTCTTTGAGGAAATTTAATTAACTGGACCTCTTTTGTGGTCTAGAAAAGCAGTACTCCATTAATCATTGTCATATACTCCATGTAGCTATTTATACCTCTGCTGTCTCTTCTGTGTAGCACACTGAGTAAAAATCATGGAAAGTACAGTTTGCCTACTGGCAATCTGGCTGCCTACTTCACATAAAGTTTGTAAAGGAGTTTTAGAAGATATAAGACTGGAAAATAACATCCTCTGAGTTTTGAACATTGACCAGATTCCGGCCTTATCTTTCAAATAGACCTAGCAAGCTACTCATTGTAAGATAAGATTAAAAAAAAAAAAAAAAAAAAAAAAAAATCAGGCTATATTTGGAGGAAAACTCTTCTGCTTCTGAATACTAAAAGGACTGATTTTATCAATATGACAGAATACCTAACAACAGAAAACGGAGTCCTGATTTCAGAACTGAAAATCTACATGTCTGACCCTCAAGCATCACTGTAGGTGCCCTTAGCATAACAATTCATGCAGATTTTCTCATTTTTCTCATTTCTGTCCATGGAGTTAGTGATTAAACAAGCCCACAGAGCCAGAACTCAATTTCCCAGAGTGAAAAATTTAATGCATTATCAAATCATTATTCTTGCTGTTTTCTGAATCTTGTCTTTGTTTTCTTGTTGTCACATCAATCCAACCTGAAGTTTTGAGAGGTAAACAAGTAAACATATACTATATATATATATATATATATATATATATATATATAATTAGAAATTCAATAAAGGAGAATATAGACTCTGTGTTAGTTAAAGTAATATTGCAGGAAGGCTTTGACAGGATTTTTTATAAGTATTTTGCTTTTTCAGAGTTAAAAGTCTAAGGTCTGGGGAACAGGTTGTTAATTGTTTATAAATATTTTAATAGTCCCTCTAGGCAAAGTTGTCTTTAACCAACTGTCACATAAAAGGATTACTCATGCTTTTATATACCATATTGTTAGGAGGGACCAGTAAAGCTTATACCTGCCTGTTTAATTAGTTTTGAAAATTTAAGTATTTTGTTTTCTTTTTTCTCTACAATCCATGGAAAGCAATAGGTTTGCTGTTATCATTAAGGCCAACAGTTCAGTCAATTCACCAGGACCTTTGAGGAACTGGGCACCACCCTTTTACTTTCAACAAGAATAAAACAGGTTTTTGGTGCTATTTTTTTTTTTTTAATTTGAAGCTCTTTTGTATCACAAAAGGGTGGGTTACTTACAAAAATAGATGTTTTGTCTTAAGTTGGAAAATCTGTTTTAAAACAATTTTAGAAGTCTGCATGTATCTGTCTGAATATAACTGTGAAGACCTTATATTTAAAATGTGTTGTGAAAACATTGTGTTGTGAAACAATATTTATTTACTGTATGGAATTGACTAATTAATTCTGGCATTAAGTAGGAGTTTGACAAATAAGACCTTATGCTTAGAGATGCTCTCATAAAGTGACTTATCACCCTGGATACTCTGTCATTTCTCTTTGTCAGCCTCTTTCTCCTCCTGAGAGGGTTTCCGGAGGCTTTGCCACCTTCTCTGCTCCCTCTAGTCTCATCCCAGGGGATCGTCCTCAGCAGCAAAAAAATCCAGCAACCCTGCTATGCTGTCTTCAAATGTATCTTCTTCCTCCACCCTGCTTCCCTTGCCTCTGGATCCAAAACTTAAGTTCTGGCATTTTATCCTGCTTGACTTATCATTTCTTTGGTAAAGCAGTGGTCTTCTCTTCTGTTTCCCAAGCTCTGCCTGCTCCTTCCTTTGCTGCTTCATGTGATGAGACTGCCAATCCCTCAGGCCCATAACGTGTATTTTCTCTTGAGCCTTGGACCTTTCTTTAGATCCCTGTCTCCTAAGGTCTCCTAAGGCCTCTACAGAATCGTTATCTTCAACATGCCTCAGAGAAAGCATTTTCTTCCTCTCCCCTTTCCATACAGACTGACAGTTTGCCCCTCCCAGCACATGAGGAAATCACTGACTTTCCCAGTATGCTTCTGCTGTGGAAGTAAAGTAGTGGCTGAAAGTGCTACAGAGACTGTCCAAATGGTTGTGCTTTTTGACTTGTTTGTATTCCTCAGCATGTGCGAAGAGACCAAGCCTGATGCTGCCTTTTTGCTTTCATGAGCTTAGGCCTGTCCAAGAAGTGCATTCTGCAGAGGGAAGAACTGAATGGAAAGACTGTTCAGAAAGTCGCAGTTTGTCAGACCAAGCTGTATCTTCTCCATGAGATAAAGCTAGGTCTTAACTTGGGAATGACAGGTGAGTCACAAACAAGTTCTTTGAGGCTTGGGGCAACCTGGGGAAGGCAAGCTAAACTTGTGACATATGAAAAAGAAAACATATTTTCTCTCCTCTGTGGACATTGGCAGTCAGTAATTTAAAAAGGCAATATGGGTGACAGAAGGGAACTAGCCCTACCCTGAAAAGGAGGTATTCTCTCCCTGAATTCTATCTAATCAATCTCTATCCTTCCCAAGAAGTGATCAAATCTGTTAATTAAATAAGCTGCAGGGTAGCAGAAGGCTTATTCCGTGTCAGCTTTCCTTCTTCTGCTTCAAAAGTGATTTTTCTTGCTCAAAATTCTACATTCATGTGGTATAGAACAATATTACAATTGCATGCGAAAGTTCAGGCTTGGGTAGGAAGGTCACTGCAACAAACTGAAAGCACTTTCCACCTCTGAAAAGTTAACAGAGACAAAAATACGTGGTGTTCTTATCAAGTAACTTTAGAAAAAGAAGTGGGCCCATAGGTTTCCATCCCACCCAAGACACCACAGGAGCAAGTGCACTCTTTGGAGGGAGGATCCCCCTTTTTTTTCTCTCTTTTTTTCCCCTTTTTTGGGGGAAGGGTTGTACCTGCTGTCTTTCATATCAATGGTAATGCTAGGAGAAAGAGTCTTTGTTTACTCAGAATTTTTGTCGGTATAGCTGCAAATACTTGTCTGCTCTCTTTCCATAACTGTAAGGGTCCGGCGGGGGTGACACCTGGACTCCCGGCAGGAACAGATACACAAATGCAAGACACACTAAGGTCGATGCTGAGCGTTTATTACCCCTGCGTCTGAGCGGGGCTTCCCCAGCGATTCCTGATCGAGGCAATAAAGGAGCGGGAGAGTCCCTGGCACCGCTGAGCGTCAGTCCATGGCGAGGAACACCGGGGGGGCACTATACGTGGTTTTTGTGTCCTATACACATGCGCAGTGGGCACGTTGAGCTCATCGCTAATCTTGAGTCAAAGCCCAGGTGAGGTGCAGCACCACACTGGCACAGGCCCAGGTACATGGTTATGGGTCACCATGCCCTGTTGATGCTCCTTTTCCCATGGAATGATCTGGCGAGCTTCCATCGCCTACCTCCTTGCATTCTTCCACACTTTCCCATACGACAACTGTTTTGTTTCTGTTATTTTCTGCCAATTCAAAGAGAGAAACTGCTGTGAAATGCACTATAGAAATACCAGTGGCTATGCCATGAAGTCATCAGTTAGATATATGTAAGATTGAAATATAGATAGTGAATATGGAAAACATTTCAGAGTTTATCCATTTCAAATAGCCAAAAAGGAAAAAAAAAAAAAAGTTGAAGAAGAATGTCTTTGTAAATTCTCACTTAGAATTCCGGATTCTGACATTTTTGTTTTCAACAACAATAAATTAAAGATAACAGCTTTTCTGTGCTGAGTTAAGGAAAATCCTTGTTTAGTCTACTGTGTTAGCTCTGACCTACCAAGCTTTAGGCAGCTCCAACCATTATCTTCAATATCTTGCTTAGATACAGAGAGGTTTGATTACATCTTCTCTTGAGCCTCAAGATCTGGGCTTAGCACAGTCTATTGCTTTAATAAAGCCTATGACAATCTTTGTGTCTTAAATCTACGCACAAGCCCATTAATGCCATTCATCTTAAAAATGAGTGATAGTATTCCAAGAGTGACATTGCTAAAATCTCTGTTATGCCTCTGAAAATGCCCACGGTTAAATGGATACCTTTAAAAACACAGATCAAGCTGTAAAAGGTGTGGTACCTTCCCTGCAAACAACCTGTACCTTGGGTGCATACTTAATAGCAAGTTATTCTGTGTTTTGGTACTAAAGAAGCAGACTTGTTTCTAGTGTGGAGCTATAGAAGGGATGACAGAGTCTTCAAAAGAAATTAATAGCAAGATGGCTTAACAAGCTGAGAGTAGGAATGATAAATGTATATGAAAACAGCACCTCCCCATCCTTCATTGTACTGAGAACACCTGCAGAAGATCTGGTGAGGAGTCAAGTGACTGGTAGAGTACAGGAGAGCAGCCCCAGAGTGTGCTCTCTATACACTGACTGAATTCCCCTCACAGCCAGACAGGCCTATTCTGTTTTGTCAACAATATCTAGCTGTTACCCAGCCAGTAGCTACTCAATGTTAGCACAGCTGAGATGAGGAAATATTTCTAGTAGATAAAAGGGGCCCTTAGGATAGAATAAGTTGAGTCCCGCCCGGGTGTCCGACCCATGCATTCATCAGCCTCCCATCAGTGACCCCTCCACATGGTTCCCAGGGCTCCCCGTGCAGTTTGGAGTGCAAGTCCATTATTAAATCTATCCTGTTTAAGCCCTCACGGACTTTGAGTGTCTCTCTACACCGGTATCTGACCCTCCCTTTTCCAGCCTTGTGGTTACACTCATGGATATGAATTTTTTGGCAAGAAGCATGCTCACGACTGCCATGAGCATTCCTGGGCAGGTCTTATCTACTGTCATTCAAGAGAATTGTAATGTATCTCTAAAATCCATTGATGTTCTGGCCCAATGTTCTGGCCCCTTTTTCTGTATAACTGGCAATTTAAAACTCCCAGTACTATATTCACAGTTACCCTTTGCCTAAATGAAAACAGAGTCCATGAAGCCTCTGCACTATCTAGGAAGTGTCAACACTCACCTTACTGTAAAAGCCTCTAGGACTTGTTGATAAGACAGGCATAATACTTGCGTCTGCAAGCAATTCTGGGGGAAGTTCAAGTGCATAAAGAGTTTTCAGGTCAGAGAAAAGCCCACTTAGAATCTCTGAGGAGGAGGTCATGCAGAAAAATCTAGCAAACAACATACTGAAAGTGCTGGAATTTTAGGATGAGATTCAGAAAGCACTATCAAAACATATTATTCTTAATAAAGTATGTTGCTCTTAGCTGTTTTTGTGAAGTGGCTTGCTTTCTTCCTGGAAGATTAAAAGGCATTAAAGAGGTTTTTTTGTTTGTTTGTTGTTTGTTTGTTTGTTTTTCATCAGTTTGAATTTGCAGTTCTGTTGGAGATCTGGAAAAACCTTTTGCTTCTGGAAAACAATATCTGTCCTCCACTTGAATTTGACAGTGTCACCAATATTCAAAAGGCTTCACTGGCTTTATTAAACTGTGAGAATTTTGTTTTAAGACATGCAAACAGGGAGTGCAGGTTGTCCCTCTAATCTTAATTTATCAACCGGTACACATACAGCTGCACAGAGTTCCAAACTCAGCAGATATATCACCCTGCTTACACATCACCTTTCAGTGACAGTGTTCCTTAGGTGTATGAAGAAAACAAGCTTTTAAATGAATGCCTATGAATATTCAACCTCTTTTTCTTTGCCCAGTACATGAGGGGTCTGCACTCTTTTTTAAGAGTTCTCTCTTTGGTATGCCCTTGATTTCTCTCTGTAAAGACAAAAACCTGATCTGAGCATAGTCCTTCAGTTGTACATGACTGTAATGGCTTTCCATTATTACCATAAATTTCTTGTTCTTTAGAAGATTGTTGACAGTAATAAAGTTTTCAACATGAAGACAAGAAGTACCAAATATCTACTCAGCAAACAGAACAAGTGAAAGAATCTGCTAGAAGAGAAATGACTTGTAAAAGCTTAATTTCTCTAAGTTGGGGGGTGGGGAGGGGATGGGGGGAGTAAGGTAGTTTGTTATAACTCCATATAAACCATTTGAAATAAAGGAATTGCTCCCTATTAGAAATGGAAATTGAAATTCCGAGTCCGCTGAGGTCACTGCTGTCAGTGGAAATAAGAAGGCAACTGAGGAGATGACCAAGTTTCATCATTTGTTTCACTGGAAGAGAACAGAAGACTGAATCAATATTCAGCTGAAACTGAAAGAAAAAATGTATAGTACATGTGTGAATTTTTGTTTACAGAATCTGAACCTCACATCTGACTGCCAGTTTTGTTACAACCTCTCTCTGCCTAAAATGCCTGCTGAACTTTCTGGATTGTGAAGGTGCTCAACCTCAAGGGATCTGTCTGCTAACAATAAAAGTGTGAAGAACATATAATAGGGAGGGCTGAAACACATTTTTTCTTCCATTTGACAGATCAAAGTGCCAAGAATGGTGAATACATGGATAGGAGATATGAACTCAAATCTGAAATTATGCAATACATTATGGTTGTATGACACCCCTCTCTATTGTCTTACATATTAGATCTAGAATTTGTGTGGTTCGGTGAAATATGTATCTTAAAAAAATGAATTGTCTCAATAACAGATTGATGCAAGCAGGAAAGTGTCAGCCTTTGGTTAAAAAGTTTTTGTTTATCATAGCAAGAGGATTTGTTTTGTTTTGTTTTGTTTTTTAGCAATTAAATGAGAAGAAGAGCCTTAAAATATTGTTTCAGTAGGAGTTCTACCACTCAATAAATAAATAATGGGTAAGAATATTTTTGTTTACTTTTCATCCAGAAAACACTCTGTAGGTTTGTGCTGAGGGTAATGATTGACTTTGTATAATCCAGGGACTAGAGTATAAAGAAATGATTGCTCATTACTTTGGAACAAATATAATTTAGTTTCCATATGTGTTTATTACTGGGTATTTTGATAAGACATCTGCAAAATTAGGTTTTAGCAATAGCATAGTCATAATAATGTCATTTTGAAAAAAGAAAACAAAACGAGTGAATGAAACACAGGGCTCACTGATGCATATAGTAAAGAAAATTACTTATCAAATTATTTAACTCTGTATGAAAAGACATGGTTGAGTGAAAACTCTTTAGAGTTATTTTGCTCAAAATTTCATGATCAGTATTGTCAATTATTTTATTCCATCAGTGCAAGAAATTAGTAAAGAAAAGAAGGACAATAGCCTGTTAGAAATTTTTGCTTGAAAGACTGTGAATTTGATTTTGATAATAAAGAGAATTAATTCCAGTTCAGAATCTGCAATGCAGACTAAAATAAAAAAAAAATCTGAGTAATAACATTCAATGAAACTTTTTGGACGTGAGGACCAAACAAAGGAACAGGTCACCAGCCATGACTTTTTCAGATAGCTCAAAATCCTCAGCTGATGCTTGAGTCTCTGACCACAAAGGCCAAAGAGAGTCACACTTTGGAGTTGGAGCCCATACTTGTAGTACTGTTTGTGAATAGCTGCTGTGTAGTGGTAACTTCAGATAGATAACTTCAGTGTTTGGGAACAGTACTACAATTGTAATTTTAATGAAAAGAAGTGACAATGGCAGGGACGTAAACTAGATAGTAAATTTAAAAACACAGAGGATTTTTATCTAAAAAATCTCCAATCACTTCATAAATCATCACATGAAACTGAAAGGTGGCAACATGATGCAGCTTGCCCAGTTACCAGTAGGTCAGTCATTAAGGCGGGTAGACTGTTCATACAATCTATGCAATAATGGCCATTCAGGTTTACTTCCTTCTCTCTTTTCTTTCGATAGCTTGAGCTATACTGAAATCTCAATAGCTTTCAATAGCTATTACAGGACTAATTTTCTAATCCTCACTAAATCACACATGGAAAATCAACAGCATGTTGGCCATATGGCAGGATCTTTTCAAACACTATAATCTCCCTGCCATGTTTGGTTACTAACTTCCTTCTTGAAATTTCACGTCTTCTGTATTTATTTATATGCAAATATATGCAGATATATATCTGTGCATAGACACATATGCATTTATCTGTGTGCACGTACATATACACACACACATATATACACAATACACACTTTGTATACGTGTGTGTGTATGTGTATATATATGTGTGTATATTTGTATACACCATATATATGCTTTCATTTCAGAAGCCTACGCTATCCATTTCAAATTTAAATAAAATTTGTTCCTGCTCTTAAAATAACTTTATGAAATCATTCCTTCGTTTTAATGAGAAATGAAATAAAGAAAAAAAATTAAATGCAATTCTTTGTAAAGAAAGCACTTATGTGTAATAAAATATTTTTTTCTCTATTGGTGGAAAATATGCAGTATTCTGTAGAGAATGAATTATTACGTGGGCATGACCATTAGGAAAATAGATTTGGTTCCTTCAGCACTGTCTTCACAAGATCAGAAACAGCAAAATGGTTTTTTTGCTTGTTTTCTTGCCTTAATGTGGCAGACAAGGTCATCTGAAAGAGGCTTGCAGGATGGTGGAGAAAATACAGGTATCTGGAAACCTAGTCAGTCTAACCAAAGCAAAATATACTCAGAATGAAAATTTAGCAACATGAAAAACGAGTTTCAGTGTAAGACCCTGTTATATTTTTCTTTGTCTTTCGCCAGAGGAAATATTTTGGTTAATCTAGTTTTTTCTTTCTTTTTTTCCACTTTCTCAATGGGGGCAATTCAAGGTATTGATAAAGATTCAAAAATAAAAATCACAATTTAAGAAAAAATATATCAATTCTGAAATATTTTCTCTAGTCTTTCTCTATAGATCTATATTCTGCTAACAAATTGGGGGAGGGGGGGAAGCCCTTATTATCACCAGTAAAATGACCTTGCAAAACATGTCCTTGTTTGTTAAGCTTACAATAATGTTTGTAAGCTTACAATAGGTAGCATTTTCATTTAGATATTTGTGTTTTATGCTCCTTCTAGAAGTACAATTAACTTAGTATGTTGTCAGTAGCTATCTTTTGCTGTCTTTTGAATGGTATTATCTAGTTTGTGGTGACATGAGGAAGCTTGCTGCCTCTCAAATTTGTCACAAGGCTTTTTATTGGTTAGACAATCCAGATGATGTGAAAGCTTCATCTGTGTACTTAGATAAAACAAGTTTGCTTCTAAAAGCTGTACATGAGTTGGACAAAGTATACTGTCACTAACATCAGAATAATGGAGTTGTTGTAAACCATCAAGCCTGCATGAGCATAGGGAAAAGAAGCAAGTTGTGCCCAATGAGATGTCTGAGTATCAGACATCTGATGCTATAAACCTGTTGCATGTGGGCATTGTGACATATGAAAACTACCATATGTCCACTTGTTATTGGCAGGATAATGCCTTTTCAGATCAACCCATAGCAATTATTAACAACTTTCATTTTAGTCTCTCTTATTTGCACACTTAACTGCCAGAAATTATACAGTCAGAACAGCAGCTCAGGCTTAAACAAACACGCACATCCAAAAAACAAACAAAAAAACCTCAAAAGAAATCCTGTCATTCTGCTTTTTGAAAACTCAAATATTTTGCTTGCTTCAAGGAAGGCTTGCTCACTTGTTTTCTTGCTTGCATTTTCTATTTGAAGTGATTTTGTACAACAGTTATGGAATGAGCAAGGTAGCCGTCTTTATCTCCCTGTTACAGTGGTGAAGAATTGTATTTGCATATTGCTCTCTCCCTAGGACACTTAACAAGAAAAGAAGTCTTATAATTAAAATTGTATCCTGAGGTGATCTGATTCCCCCAGGACTTATGGGACTTGTGCTGGGTCAGCCACCACCTCATTTGGCCTTTCCCCTTCCTTCATGGACAGAACCTCAGTAGCGCTTGAAAGAGGTATCTGGAGGAGAGTCAATGCCTAAAGTCTGGAGCAGTTTTCAGCTTTTATGATAAGTCCTAGAAGCACCCAGCTGTGTTTAACCCTACCTAAGCAGTTAGATAACACAGGACTTACTTAGATATCTACTTTGTGTTAGCATGGTTTCAGCAATCCATATCTCCCACTTATCTCGATGTCATAATTTCCTGATTGTCTACTGTCATATGTTCAAAATAAATAAATAAATGAACAAGCAAAGAAGCAAACAAACAAATAAAGCTTTCTTCCCTGGAAATATGCTCCACAGTCTAAATTTTCCATGTTTTCTTCCTTGTTTGTTTATATCTGGCCTAATCTGAATAACTAAAATGGCCTTTAAGTATTACCTTCTGCCCAAAGAGACATATAACCCACTGGTAGCAAAAAAAATTTGAAGATGACAAATAGAAAAATTAGAAAGTAGCAAAGCAGAAAATATAGGATACCTCATTTAGTAAATCTGTATATAGGGGTGTGGGAGAGGAAAACAAATATATATGTCACACAGCTTTCAAATTCATATTGCTAGATGAAAGTCTAGCAGATCAAAAGGTGCACTGTGTGGATGCAGAATCCACATTAATCCTTTACAAAGCACTGTTACGCACAACCAGCCTTTGGAGAATGAGGTCACATAGTTATACTAAACCTGCTCACTGAAACCTTAATGCAAAGGGTATGATATATATATATATTTTTTCATTTCTATTGGCTTTGTAGTCTGTAAAACATTGTAATAGCCAAACTGTTCCTGGAAAGCTGCCAGATAGATAAATATATTATAAGATACTTAATGTGGCCTCACAAAGCATTTCTTATTTCATTGGAACTGATTAATGTTTCTAATGAATATACATATTTCCTTAAGCAGGAAGATAGCAATGATAGTTAATGAAGGGTCTGCACAGCATTTTAAATCTGGTGCAGCTTCCGGCAGCTACATCTCTAAAACGCATAGGCAGAGAAAAGAGCATGGTGGAGGGGGCTGGGGAATAAATGGGAGAAAGTCTTCAGGAATCCTTAACAAATTAAACAAGCAAAATTCTGGGAAAGATTTATACCTCAGGAATTTCAAGGATCACTTCCAGAATCTGCTTGTCAATATCTTATTGGATTTATACACATAGCCTTTATTCACTTGCAAAAATTCACACCTTCAAAATCAGTATTCCAAGACTGTTACCTGTCAGGAGTGATTCCAAGCAACAAGAAATATGACATATGGAATCTAACTTCCGCTATGGATTTAATAAACACGTACCAAACTGTTCACTCAAACAGAGCTTAGACAGACCAGCCACTTAAACCATGTCAATACTCTAGTTAGAAGAGATATAATGCAGCTCTAGGGGTTAAAACAACTTGATTTATTTATTACATGTGTATGTATTTGAAGAAGTAAGGCTGGAAGACCTCTTCTTTACTGGGATTTGCTGTACAACTTTATTGTGCATTTTGTGCCTTGTCCTCCTCCAACTTCAGGTTCAGAGTCTCTCAAGTCAAATTTCATCATCAGTCTACAATGATGTCGCTTGCTGATCTAATCCACATTCCCCATGTTCACTTTGCAAGTTCAGACCCTTCTCACAGGCAGACTGTCACAAAACTGATGGGGTATATGAAATGATATAACAGGGAAATGAGTTACAAAGAGGCTGTGAAAAATCATCGCAGTCAGGGGCAGGCGATAGGGCAAGAAAAGAGATTCTGGTGAAAAAATATAGTCTCTGCTAAATATATAAGGCACTGAAGCAAAGCCAGCCTGGCTTTCGGAGAATGTTCTTTCTCCCTAATCAATTGTCAAGGACATTGCACTGTGTAGTCATGAGACCTAAGTTATCGAAAAAAGCAGAAGAGAAAGAGCTAGTTTAGATGGGCAGAAAAGACAAGCATGAATCAGATCTTATAAGCCAAATTTTAGTAACAAACAAAAAAACCCAACAGATCCAAATACAGTGTGTATTTTAAAATTTGACTGAAATGTAAATATTACTAGGTAGAACTATCTATGTATGCATGAGTATGAATAATAGAGTGCCTAATGGAAAGTTTCCAGATTTCAAAAGAGATGAAATAAACTTCTTAAAAAATAAATAAACAAACTACATTCCTGAAAAGTAAATCAGTTTCTTTTCTAAAGAATTCATTTAGATTTCATATACCTATAGAGGTAATGAAGGATTTTCAGACTTAAGTTTATGAATCTAAATGAGAGGAGCAGTGGGAAATTAGATTTTGAAACTGAATACCAGCAAATGTCAAGGGAATGTTAGAGGACTTTTTTTGTTGTTGTTGTTTGTTATTTTTATTAGTGTTATTTAGTGGCTTCAAAAAGAGTATGAAAGATGGAGACACATGCATAAAACCTTAAAAGCAATAGTAATAGCTTGAATTTTATTCTGTGCAGAACAGGGTAAGCAGATGGACTCTAAAAGAAGGGGTTCTATGCAAGGAGGAAATTATTTCAGATCATATTTATTAAGATTTTGTAAAAAGTATTTGAATGTCTGCCATAACTGGTCTTCAGAAGTGTCTTGTTTGAGAACTGTGAGGGCTTAGCACTACTTCAGATGAGAAACTTCCTTCAAAACTACAGACTAGCCTAGCAGCCTAGCAGATCAAACTAGGCTAATTTTATATATTTTAGTTTATACTATGTTTCCCTTGTTTATCCTATTAGTAACTTTTACGGGCCTGAAGAGCTTTCTGCTTCTTTATTTTCCACCAGACAGTCCTATGATAGCCATTTGGTTATTAATAACAATGTAATAAGAAAGTTCTTTTTCTTTTTTTCATAGTAGATTTTTTTTCCAGTGTTTCTTCTCTTTTCAACTCTGGCATATTTGTTACCTTTTTTTTTTTTTTTGGTATCTTAGCTACTTTGATTAAAAGAGTAACAAAAAATTATGTGCCTTGCCTTATTCATCTCTCATTCAACATAGTTGTAGTATCAAAAAGACTTCTGTACTGGTTTTTTAATTTATTTTTTGAAAGATAGCTTATTTTCTTTGGGGAACTCTAACAGCAAAAGCAGGATTTTTGAGCATGTAGCAAGCATGGCATTTGACACCTCTCAGATGGAGTCATGGAGATTATAACAGGATGACTCTGCATTACTCTCATTTTGTTTTATCAATATTCTTGAAATCCTTTTTGTTGTGGAGCGTAGAAGTTTGACACACAGGAAAATTAACTCAGGCCATATTTATTAGGGTTTCTGGGAATTCTAGTGAATCTTTGCCGTTAACAGCTAGCATAAATGACTTTTCTGAGATCTGTAAAGTGCTGAAGGGTGAAATTAACCCTGGGAGAAGACTAACACAAAACCTGTCTTTCATTTCAGAGTTCAGCATAAACATTGAACACACTTAAGGCTTGGGTCAGTCATGTGAACTAGAGTAATTTTTACTCTTTGCATGGAAAGTTGTGTATTAGAGATCTAATTATCTCAGGAATGAGAGAGGTAACTTAAGGGAAGTAACTTAAGGGTAACTTGAGGGAGCAAAAAGATATAGCAGTTCCAGGCATATGTGAGAGAAGGGAAATATATGCTCTCTGCATAGTACATATTTTTGGGGAGGACCTTTTAAAAGAAAAAGAATGAGCCCAAGACCCTTCAACATACTTTGTCTTGGAGTGATAACCACAGGTACTTGAGCCTATTTTTTAGAAAAAGGGACTCTTCACTTGTAAAAAGAAAACCTTTTTGACATACCACAAGCTTGCAACAAAAAAAAGTCAGTAACTGTTTTTGAGAGTATGTATAATCCATTGGCATGCACAAGAAAAAGGGGCCTAAAGAGCTGCCTGAAGAGCTTGCCTACTGGGAGGGGTCAAAAATCGAGACCTTACCATTACTCTTCTATGTAACAGCAAAATGTGTCATAATAATGCTGTTAAACTGGCATGCTGGAACAAAGTGTAAACAACAACAACAATTGCATCACAGACATAAAACTTCACTATAAACAAATGATAAATTCAAAGAGACACAACCCAGAGATAAATAACAGATGAAGTTCCCTTAGACTTAAACATATAATAGAAGGCCTTGTTCATATATAACACTGAAGTAGCAAATGAAAGGCCAATATATCTCTTTCATACATAATTGAAACACCTAGCAGAAGAATACTCAAATGAAGTCAACAGAAAGAAACAGGAAAATACAAAGCAAGAAGCAGACAGAACTACCCTGAGGGCCTTAGATAAGAAATATAACTTCTGGATGTGTGTCTGGACTCTGCAACATTCTGGTGCCAAGAGAAAAAGCCCAAATATATTTCTGCAAAGCCATATTTCCGCAGAGATGCCTGGAATAACAGAGACACAGCAGAGCGAAGAGGACAGGATGTGAGAGCAAGTGCTAAAAAGGAAAACAGATCCTAGGATCTCTGTTTGCTGCTGAGCTGCTTTCTGAGCTGAGATGTTTTCATTTTCCTTCTGTTTGTCCTCCTACCTGTTCTCAGTCTAACTTACAAGCCACTTAGGCCACTGGCTACATGTTCAGCAAATAACACAATGGGTGGCCAGAAGCTGAACGAAGCCCATGCACAAATGTTGTCTCTAATGAGGAAATCATTCTTGTACAGCACAAATAGTGTTTGGTGCAACATAAATTCTGTTTCACATACACAAAGAAAAGGTCATCAGGACTGAAGTCTGCAGTCTGTGCAGAAGAGTTGTCATTAGAAAGTTCACAGGGAAACAAGTTCTCTCAGAACCCTCTTGAAAGACAGACATGAAGTAGCTTGCAAGCAACATCACTGCTGTGTTTTGTTCATCAAAACACAGTTTGTACCTTGTGGGGCAGAATATTAAAAAAATGGAAAAGCAGGAGACGTGGAGTGACACAAGCATGCTCAAAGGAACTTAGGTATAGGCATCCTTCTGAAAAGGAAAAAAATCCACATTTCAACATCTATATTTTTCCTTTATAACCATCATAAGATCGTTACTCATGATGAAAGCTGAAATTCTTTCTTTGTCAATAAGCATTCCAGGCTTGTCAGCCTCACTTGATCCCTGTAAAAGTGATGGAGCAGCTTGTTCTGGATACCATTTACAGGCACATGAAGGACCACAGGGTGACCAGGAATAATCAACAAGGATTCACAAAAGGGAAATCATGCTTAAACAACCTCATAGCCTTCTATGATGGAATGACTGGCTGGCTGGATGAGGGGAGAGCAGTGGATGTTGTCTACCTGGACTTCAGCAAGGCTTTTGACACTGCCTCCCATAACATCCTCACAGGCAAGTTCAGGAAATGCGGGCTAGATGAGTGGACAATGAGGTGGATTAAGGACTGGCAGAACCGCTAAGCTCAGCGGGTTGTGCTCAGTGGTACAAAGTCTACTTGGAGGCCTTGTAGCTAGCAGTGTCCCCCAGGGGTCAGTACTGGGTCCAGTCTTGTACAGCTTATTCATCCATGATGTGGATGAAGGGACAGAGTGCACCCTCAGCAAGTTTGCTGATGATACAAAACTGGGAGGAGTGGCTGATAGACCAGAGGGCTGTGCTGCCATTGAGAGGGACCTCAACAGGCTGGAGAGAAGGGCAGAGGGGAACCTCCTGAAGGTCAACAAGGGGAAGTGCAGGTCCTGCACCTAGGGAGGAACAACCCCATGCACCAATACTGGCTGGGGGCTGACCGGCTGGAGAGCAGCTCTGTGGAGAAGGACCCGGGAGTCCTGGTGGACAAGTTAACCATGGGCCAGCAGTGTGCCCTTGTGGCCAAGAAGGCCAATGGTATTCCCTGGGTTGCATTAGGGAGAGCGTTGCAAGCAGGTTGAGGGAGGTGATCCTTCCCCTCTACCCAGCCCTGGTGGGGCCCCATCTGGAGGACTGTGTCAAGTTCTGGGCTCCCCAGTACAAGAGAGACATGGAGCTACTGGAGCAATTCCAGAGAAAGGCCACCAAGATGATTAGGGGACTGGAGCATCTCTCTTCTGAGGAAAGGCTGAGAGAGCTGGGGCTGTCTGGCCTGGAGAAAAGAAGGCTGAGAGGAGATCTTATCACTGTGGATAAGCATCTGAAGGGAAGGTGTCAAGAGCTTCCATCGCCTATCTCCTCGACATTCTTCTGCACTTTCCCATATGCTCCACCCCACGATGGAAAACTAGTTACAGGCCATTCCGGTCTTCAGAAGGGCATGGGGTATAAGGGCAAGGGAATTAACAAAGTAATGAAATCAAAACATAACATAATACAAAGTGAAAGATAAACAAGAGTTCTCCTTGTATGAGGTGGCCTGGCCATGCTGTTACGGAGCCAAACCAATTAGCCAGCCAGGCATCTCCATCATTCTGCCAGGTATGTTGGATAATGTCCTGCAAGTGGCTGATATCAGTCTCAATAGATGCTGATTCCTCAGTGATGGTAAAGCAGCGCATCCTGGCAAAGTCAGGATGTCTGTGGTTATATTGTAGTAGGAGATAGTCGATCAGTAGATGGTTTTGCAGTGTTTCTTGCCGTACTGCTCCCAACTCTTTATTTAAAGAGGCAGTGGCTCTAGATGTCCAATTTAAGCCTTGAACTAAAGCACAGGCAATATGCTCTAACCGTTTACAATTATGCGCCACTGCCCCTGGGATCCCAGCTAGGCTTAGCAACAGGCCTAGGGCTTCTGCATGAGGAAACAGACTTACATGGAGGTTACAAATGGCATCTAGGATATGCCACAGGGTCCTTCACTGCTCTGTCATAAAGGGAAGGATGCTTAAAGTAACACAATCTACAGTGCATGGGCCACCTGTGGCATTGGCCAGCACATATGTATATACTGCAGTGCCATACAGAAGGAACCACCCTAATGGTAGTATAAGGTGAGCAGACACATAGATAATATTTATAGTGTCATTACAAATTAACTGTGTATTGGTTACATACCACAGAACAGAGGTAGCATTTACAAAGAGAAAGCAAATATCTGCTTTAGATATGTTAGCTATACAAAAAAAAGTCCAAGGTGTCGTCTTTTGGGAAACAATACCCAAATTGTATAAATTCATGGGAGTAACAGAAATACCTTTATATATATATACATATATGCATATAAATATAAATCTGTAGTACTGCGAGTGGAGCTGGTACACCTATGTAACAGGTAGTTAAGACATCATCCGCTGATCGTCCTCCTGCAATACAGAAAGCAGAGAGGTTAGCCGATCATTGTGCAAGCCAAATCGATGTATTTACATGGGGAGCTGGATAGTCTTGTAGATTAACAGCATCTGTTGTGGTCAGCAAGAGGCAACATCTCAACAGCAACTTACAGATGCTGGCGTGATAACCTGTTGATGGGAAGATAGAAAGGCACAGTATTGTCACCGAAATTGAGAGTAAAACTCCTTAACACCAATGTAGCATTAAGAAGCAGGCATTCTCTTTATTACGGTGCCGGATGCACTGGGGATCGCTCTGCCCAATGCGTATGCCATATGTTGGATCAGTCAAAGTTTATATTGCTCTGTTACATATATATGCATCAAATTTCCCAGAATGATTATACATATTCATTCTATTTCCTGGAACTAATTATCATATTTGCATAGTCATTACACAGGCAGTCTGAGTCTCTGGGTGGCTTCTCTGGGGGTCTCTGGTGGTCTGTGGTGGTCCCTAGTGGTTGCTTAAGAGGTGCCTCTTGGTGTCTTTCCATGAATTTTGAGCTCTTCTTCCATATATGGTCTCGGCTTGGCTCATCTCTTTGTTTGAAAAAGCTGTCTAGTTCCTTATCTTGGTTTCAACTGGTTTCTGCTGGTTTATCTGTACTCCTTCAGGATGTACCAGTCACAGTTGCAAGAATTGTGTCCTTGGGTGCATTCTTGTCTGAGACCTCTGGTAACAGTTCCCCCTCCTTGAGACTTCTTCTTGTCTGAGGCCCCTGGTAACAGTATCACCATCAGGAAGAACTAGAGCAGTTGGCTCCTGGACCGTCTGCTAGAAGAGTGCCAGGCCGCTTTCCCTTTTGAGGAGTTAGTATCCACACACTGGCTAAAGAGTGTATTGAGGGTGTTTGCTGAACTTGAGGCACTCCGGCACTGTGGATCAGAATTCCTCACAGTATTGGTGCTCCCTGTGCAATATTCACTGGCGTGGATACGGATACCTGGAAAGATAAATCTTGAGAAGAGGTCAATAAGAGTGGGGCTATTTGGAAAGGTATCAAAGGTGTAAACAGCCATACACACTGCGAAGGGCAGTCAAGTCTTAAATGTAAATAACCCTTTGTTCAGTAATCGTGAGTTGCTCCGCTGTATAGAATTCTACCTCACCAGAGGCGAGTATGCGGGGGGGGGGGGGGGGGGCAGCCACCCCCATTACGGATATCCGAGCAGGAGTTGCTGGAGTCAGTTTGGCTCATAGGGAGTAAGCATTCCTACACGCCTGTTGTTAAGCATAAACAGCGCTTGTGGGAGCATGCTCATCCACCCCCTTAAGGTTTGCATGGCGGTAAGTTTTCGAATTTGTTCTTTTAGCGGGCCATTCATTCTCTCTATTAATCCATTAGCTTGAGGGTGGTATGGTACATGCAAGACCTGGGTGATCCCCAAGTCATTTGCCCATTCTTGTACTATATGGCCTGCAAAGTGGGTACCTTGGTCACTCTGTATTTCTTTTGGTATACCGTAAGTATACATGAGCTGCTCTAAGACCCAACTGTTCCAGTTGCAGGCATTACTGTGCCAAGTAGTAAGGGCTTTAAGGCACTTGAAGCCCCCCCTCAATAACTGGGTTTTCATCTGCCACATTATTTCCACACCATCCAGTCCTTCTCCATCTGCTAATCCAATTGCTACCCCTAGCTGCTGCAACACGTTGATCCCTTCCTCAAAAGTACACCATGCTCCCACTGTAGCAGCTAACTCACCTGTGGATGGGTAAGCACCTACCACAGTGGCACGTAACCACTGATATAATGTTGGAGCTACAGTAGTATTTCCTGCCCCATCCCGCAGAGCGGTTAATTGGGTAAGATAACACTGTACTTGAGCATCTGTTGATAAGGGGCTCATTAAATTCAGCTCCTCTCTTACAAGACTAAGCGATCTGGCACCTGCATCCCATGCTCTCACTAACCAGGCTAACAAAGACTCCCCACGGGGGCTGCTGGAAAGCAGTTAAAAATTCACGCAATTCCTTTGGGGTATATGTTCTAGATTGCTCCACTGTATTCCTGTCTACTTGCCTCTCCTCCCTTCAGTTGCACAAGAGGTTGGACCTGGGAAGTAGCCGGTTCTCCTTCTAATCCAAAGTCAATCTCCGAGTCAGATGAAGTACTCCAAATATTACCATCCCACTCCTCTGGGTCCCAGGAGGGTCTAGTTATTATTGCTCTCACCTGGGCAACTGCAGCTGGGGCTTTACCATAGCTCACATGGTGTTTGTTAGCCATTCGTAAAGCTCATCACTCTACCCTAGGGGTTAATTCCTGACCCTTTTCAGCTTGGCTCATGATCAACTCCTGTGCTACCACCCTCGCATCATGCAAATCTCCATTCTCCTTCTCCAGATCTTTTACTCGTTGCTGCGAAGATGATACCTCCTTATCTAAGGCTCGAATGCCCGTCAACAGCGCCCACCCTAATTGTCCGGCAAGCTTCCGAGCTGCTTCCGAAGCGGCACAGAAGGGCATAGCCTGTAAAGTGGATTCAGCTGCCTTCAGGGTAACGTTTTCCCCCTGTGCTAACTCTGGCCAGTGCTGGGGGACTTCCAGAGTGGCAAGCAATGCAGCTACCGGCCCCCACTGCTCAGTCTGGGGCCCTCCTGGCAGCCGCAGGCGAGCAGTCCCTCCGTGGCTCTTGCCCTCCCCCTTCGCTCTCCTCGGCCACGGCGTTGTCGTTTGTGTATCCTGCCGACTACGCCAGTTGTAAGGGTCCGGCGGGGGCGACGCCTGGACTTCCGGCAGGAACAGATACACAACCACAAGGCACACTATGGTTGATATTGAGCATTTATTACCCCTGTGTCTGAGCGGGGCTTCCCCAGTGATTCCCGATCAAGGCAATAAAGGAGCGGGAGAGTCCCTGGCACCGCTGAGCATCGGTCCATGGCGAGGAACGCCGGGGGGGGGCGCTCTATACGTGGTTTTTGTGTCCTATACACATGCGCAGTGGGCACATTGAGCTCATCGCTAATCTCGAGTCAAAGCCCAGGTGAGGTGCAGCACCACACTGGCACAGGCCCAGCTACAGGTCAGCATGTCCTGTTGATGCTCCTTTTCCCACGAAACGGTCTGGTGAGCTTCCATCGCCTATCTCCTCAATGTTCTTCCTGACTTTCCCATGAAGATACCCATAGCAAGAGGAAAGTGTCCCTTTTGGCCATTGTGGTGAATCAAAAGGAAGATGCAACAGTATTAGGGAGAAGGTGAGTAGAGGAGAGTTATTCAGCAAAAGCCACAGAGTTCAAGGCTGGATTAATAAAGCCCTGAAATATAAGACTCAAGTAGTAATTCTGTTGGTGATTGCAGATATTATGGTAGCAGTAACTGGATTTAGGACAGAGTTACCTTTCAGCTGGGCATTGTCACCAAAGATAGCTCAAAGATTTCTCTTTGCTGTGGTTCTAATACACAGAAGATGGTAGGAAAGAGCAAGGCCAAAACATGGACCTGCATTTCTAAAGTAAGGAAAAAAAAAAAAAAGAGTTTCCTGAATCATTACAGAGACAGCAGCATAAGAGGCCTTTTCTCCAAAGACACTTGAGACAAGTGTAAGTCACTGCAAGAAGCATTACAGAAAATCACGCTTCATGTATGTGATTAGAAAAGTGGGCAGCTGGGTCTTTATCACTGACCACAGAAAAGTCATTTCACATATCTGTTCCAATAGCTTTTTCCACATTTTTGTTCATGGTATGAACTGTCAGGTGTTTCCATGTATGTTCATGTGAGTATACACATTTCCATGGGACCTAGCTTTCAGTTCCTTTTGATTATGTGAACCAAGTATGAGACAACAATTGCACACATAATTCTGCTTCTGATAGGGTGCGGTCAGTGAAACACACAAAAGTCACTTTGCAATAGTGTGATAGTACAGAGCTAGCAGGTCTATCACATATGTCCAATTAGAATGTGAACCAAGGAAGGATTTATAGTTTCTATTTGATTTCGTGCAAGCTAACTTTCATCATCTTTGGAGATATAAGTTAGTGTGAGAGTAGTAGTAATAAAACAGGTGTTTAATGTCATCATATGTCTTGCAGATAAAGACATCAGAAAAAACAAAGCTTAATAATTCCCAGGAGGGAATTATTAGGAAGGAAGAGAATGTTGATGACAGGTGAAACCAAGAACATCTGAATGCAGCTAGGTGGCTTGTCCATAGTGAGTTGTTTTTCTCCTTCTCAGTGCCAGCACACATGTGAATGCAGCTGACAAGCTGGCATCTTTCTGGCAGTCTCTCCACTGAATGAATCTGCTGTAAGAAAGCACTGTGTCTGCATGACAGGGAATAAGAGCATTTGGTTCACAGTGTTGTCAAGGTCAGGAGAAAACACACAGTTTCAAAAAAGCATTGAAGTGATCCCACCAGCAAGATCAGTAGCATAAATATTCAAAAAGTGGTTCCAGTAATTTTTTTTTCCTTTGTATTGGGTTAAAGGACAGCAGGGACTTTTCATGAAGGATGAGAAGAGCTTAACTGTCATAAAGAGCCTTGTAGAGCTGCCAGCTCAATCAGAAACCACTACTTGAAATCACTTGGTTTTGAAGAAAGGGGAAAATGGAGTTCCACATATGCCAACTTAAGCATGTATGAAGCTCATTACAGAGTCAGGATAAATTCAGGTTAGTGATCAGAAATGTACTTGCTTCTTGTGGGGGGCTACTGGATTGCTATTATGCTTCCACTAATGTTCATAAAGGGGAGGCACATCTCTCAAGGTGAAGATTAGAAATTGGCCCTTGTGAAGTAAAGGTTTTAGCATCTAGCACAATATAACTTCTCAGTCTTGGAAGGTGAAGGTGCACTGGAGGCTGAGAAGGAAGCAAGCTGTTTATTATGAATCATATTTATTTTAATAGTGTATAACAGCCAGTGAAGAATAATACCTCACCATGGCAGATGTGGACCAGAATAAATGTGGATTATCCAAATTGCGAAAAGTTTCTGGCCTATTTTTACAGGGTGAGGCCTACTGAAAAGCCTCACTTAGATAAGTCAGACCTTGATTAAATTTGCCCAGCTCTAACGCTCAGTTGACTCTGGTCTGCACAGGGAAATAAACCAAAAGCAGATAATTGCTATAGGAGAGCATTACCTGGAAGCTACAGGTGAATTACACCTGCCTACTGGTTGCTGTAGTGAGAACACCTGCAAAAAATCTGGTGAGGAGTCAAGTGATTGGCAGATCACATGACAGCAGTCTCAGAGTGTGCTTTCTACACACTGACCAAAACCCATCAAGGTCGAACATGCATATTCTGTTTTGTTAACAATGTTCAGCTGCTTCCCACCGGTAGCTACCCAAGGTTATCACAGCTGAGATAGGAAATTGTTCTAGTAGATAAAAGGGGTCCTTAGCTGCCATTGGCAGCTTACACTGAATATTTAAGTTAGAAAGCAAAAAATAGTAAAAAACAGTAGCCCCTCTTGGGAAGATCCATGTAGGGATATCCAACACCATGTAGAGGTCTGAGCCCAAGGTGTGCAGGGGCCAGACCATTAGCCTGACATGTTGAGAAGTCAGAAAAAATGCCCAGTCTCCTCCAGGTCCATGACGCTGGTCACAGCCAGCTTTGAAGGCAGGAGACTGTACTGGTGTAAATGTGAAGTGGGTGAGTGTCATAGCATAGAAATAGAAAGCTTAGAATAAAAATTGTTATCTATCCACTATATTCATCCTATTTAATAAATAAATTTTAAATTTTAAGTCACTGAGTGGTGTGGGTTTGTCTTTTCAGCTAACTCATCCCCAGTTTCCCCTGTGATGTCACTGAAAGAGACATCCAAGAGAGAATGCTGAAAAGATATATATATATATATATATATTTTTTTTTTTTTTCTGGAGACTGCAAAATACTGTGGAAAGCTTGTAGAGTGGTTAGAAACTGATCTCTTTTGAAGTAAGGCAAGCCCTGACAGAAAAACAAAATCTAAACAGGGTGTTACAATAAATAAGAGTTTATTTTGCTAGTCTAAAATTACTTTTCCTCAGAGCTGGAGTTGCTCAGTAAACTTTAGAAAACTCAGAATAGTGTGTGACACAGCAATAGGGACAAATTCATCAGTTAAAGGAAGCCACAGATGGAAAGTAAGCATCTAATATGCCATTTAATATTCATGGTTGTATATAGTATAACATGCTAATTACTCTTGGTCTTCTTTAAGTAAATAAATTATTAATCATTAAGCTGCACTCTTTTATATTTACATTTGCTTGCAAAACCTTTAATCTTACTGATTCTTTCATATTTTTTCCTTAAATTACTTATAGTTATGCCAAATACTTGTAGATTCTCCTTAAAACACATCATTTACCAAAGCAATTAAAGAATTTTGCTGTCAGAAATGTAAGGTGATTAAATTCATTATTAGGTGGAGATAATTTCTGAGAGGAGACAGTGAAGATAATACTAATAGTAAAAGATTTATGAATTATTTTGGGGATACTGGGCTGAAGAAAAAATCAAATGACGAGTTCTTAGTGACTAAATTGTGAGTCTTATATGAGTTTTGCAAACTCCTAAAGTTAACTTTAACAGAAAGCATATAAGGAATTCTGAGCTACTAAAACGCATTTTTATGAAGCTTTAATGTATGGAGACAAAATGGCTTGCACCTGTTTTCCAGTTCCTTTAAACCACTATTTACTCAGAGCTATTTCTTAAGCTAGAAACCTGTGATCAGTCTAATGAGAATTAGTATAAGAATTTTTTATTTGTATTCAAAGGCCAAGAAATTTGAAGTTAAAATTTTGGACTTCAGGTAGGAAGAAAGTAGCTCATGCAGCAGTGAATTTTACCCACAAAACTATTCCGAGAGGAAGTTACCTACCCCCAGAGACAATGTTACCCATCCTCAAAAAATGTGGAAAGAAACACAGATTCAGCTTTATAGTCACGTATCAAGGCTTGCTTTGCAAATCTATAATTCAGTAACATGAATAAAGCAGTCATGACTCATTCTTCTCCATGTAGTGACTCTTTAAGGGTTGATGGAATTGAGTATCTCCCAACAGATGCTCAAAGTTGAAATGCATAGTTCAGTATCATAAAACCATACCTTCTTGATATGAACTGTGGGATAATTTCCTTCACATACTTATCTTGGCTCAGATATTAAACTTGTTTCCCTCTTATGAAGAAGGAAACTGTTATTGTGGTGCCAAAATTATTGCAGCCAATTTCAAAAGACATGCTAAAATACATTGGGTAAACAAGTTTCTCAGGCAATTTTTTATGCCCTAAAAAGAATACTTCCCTTGCTTTCACTTCATTTCATAGCAGCTTAGCAATATGTAATTTAGACTATGTGGCATTGCATGCATATGCACTTACAATTTAGCTTTGCTGCCCTTAGCTAAGAAAGAAAGGGAAATATTAGGATCCAAAAATTTCTCACTGACTATGATGCTGCTAAGTGTGACTCTTATAAATAAGAAAGACATAAGATGCCTTGGTAATCAGGCAAAATTTGATTTTTAAATAATGCTTTATCAATGGGAAAGCATCTGAGAAGTTAGCTGAAAATCACCTGTTCCTTACATGTTTGTATAGCACTGCTGAATTTCAGTCTATAGTCTTAAGTCATAAAAATTGTCTTTCACTGTTACTATTTTTTCTAATGCAAAGATTTTGCATACTAGAAACCCATAGTTAAACATGAAATTTCAAAGCAAATGTATCAAGGCAATTACTTGGTATACTACATTTCAACACAAAGTGAATTTTTATGGTTGAGTTCTAAGCACTAGACAACAGGAGTTTTATACCAGGCACAATGACATATCCTTCACTGCCTCATCACACAACAGGAAATAGCATGTAGCTCTCTGAATTCAATAAGCCATTATTTATTTATTTGAAGCTAAGCCAAATAATATGACATTCAAAGGGAATCTCATATTCACACAACCCAACTACCCCCCTCATGAATAAATCTTTAACAAATGCAACAGTTCTCAAAAAAAGGTGAAGCAACTGCTTTTGTTGAGGTTTCATTGGTATATTTAACATAATGCACGTTTAATCATACATAAGTAAACCAAACAATGACAAAATAATGTTTAGTTGCCAAAACATGTTGTGCTGGCAGACATGTATTACTGTCTTTGCTCTTTAAGTTCTGTTTTCTTTTTGTAAAACTTTCTGTATAAATTTTAAAATCAGTTTTTTAAAGCTACTGCTAATCAATAGGTTTTGACAAGTCATATGATATTATTGTGATAATGAAGTTCCTATTTGCTAATAACATTCTCCATAATGATGACAACACAGAAAGGGAGATTTTGCAAAAGCACCTGGCTCCCTGCTAAATCTTGAAGTTGTTAGAGAGCTGATGTGCTTTTAGAAACCTCTTCCAATGACACAGTGTCTTCACAGAGGCTAAGAAGCTTGGAGCATTTGTGCACAGAGAGCCGACCATCTTTCCAAACTGGCTGACAGAGATAACAGCCAGTCCAGGAGCTATTTTCTTGAGGCCAGCATTTGCTAACAAGCCCTGAATAGAAGCAAGGCAGTTCAGTTCATACTCATCTCTTTTCATAGTTTCAGTGGAATCGACTGGGCCCAAGCACCCTACATCAACCAAAATTGTTTACACCTGACAACAAAGACCTCCATTTAGACAGCAGCAGGATCTCACAAATGTTAAGAGATGGGGTGAGACATGGCATTGCTCTGATAAGATTTGGCCTCTTCAAGGTTTGTGTTCTGAAAGTAAAGATGCTGGCATCTGGCTAGACTAGCACAGGATAAAACTAGACAGTTTCCTATCTAGAGGACGTTGCAGTTTCCCTGGCACTGATACAACCGAAAATGTTCTTCCATTTTCATCTCCACTCCTGCTGTCCTGGAATGCTATTTTTGGAAGGAGGTACTCGTCTAAGCACTATAGCAGACTCTTTGCATCAGGTTCTCCACATCCAAGGTCTCCAAGACACAAATTAAGTGTTAGAAACAGCAGAATATCTTGAGAACTCAGAAAAGAAAATTACGAGAAAATAAAGTATTCCCACACAAATGAGTCAAGACCTTCAACTTTCTATAACTCTCTTTATCCGGGAGCCTGAACTGAGACTTAGGTGATAATCATACTAGTGGCATCCTCATCTTTCTTCTACTGCATCTCTCCCTGTTGCTCCCTCATGTCTCACATATTTATGCTCAGGACATAGGGTGCTCATGTATTACTTCCTTTGTAAAATGATTCATGTAAATCATTAATCAAACTAAATAACAGTTATCTCTGCTATAAGACAAACATAAAATGGCATAATATCCCACAGAAATGCTGGCAGTAATTCCGCTACGTGCTAGGCTGCTCTCAAACAAGGTCCTGTGAAGTACAGGTTCCAGGTGCTACTCAAAATATCCCATTAGGTGAAGCATCTCTGCAACACACACTGTTTAGGCCAGCAATTTTGAATAAGAAGGTACCAAAGTTAGTAAAATCTAACCCAGAGAGACATAAACTTAGTTCTGACAAAAGCCCCCACCTGTGTCATAGTTTTCATTCTCTTGCATTCGTCTTAATATGTGATGGTGCTTTCCGGATGGGACAGTGCTTTGCAATAGGTGGCTGTCAGGGCAATGGAATAGGAAAACAAATCTCTGAGGTGATAATATTATGTTGATTAGCTGCAGGTTAGCTGCACTTTTTAATGCCACTGGTTTCTTGCAAGAGCCCTGTGAATGATAAACATCTTCCAATCATTCCCGGTTAGATTCTTGAGATACATTCATTTTTAACAATGTATTGTAGCCAGGTCTCTTACAGTGATTTTGTTATGTCTTCAATGTGTTAATCTATACCGCGAGGCCTGTGTAACATTAAAACTCATTGTTAGTGCTGTCTTTATATCTCCAGTGTCAAAATAACAGTAGGTGCTGTGGAAATGTCCAGTAAGTTCTGAAGGAAGCCTCTCTGAAATCTGTACAGTGCTATCATTCTGCTATTTAACTACCATTTATTTAGTTATATGCTTAGCCAGTCTTCCTGGAATCACAGAATCGCTGAGGTTGGAAGGGACCTCTGGAGATCATCTAGTCCAACCCCCCTGCTCAAGCAGGGTCACCTAGAGCACGTTGCACAGGATCGTGTCCAGGCAGGTTTGGAATATCTCCAGAGAAGGAGATTCCACAGCCTCTCTGGGCAACCTGTGCCAGTGCTCTGTCACCCTCACAGGGAAGAAGTTTTTCCTCATGTTCAGATGGAAGCGTCTGTGTTTCAGTTTGTGCCCGTTGCCTCACATCCTGTCTGTCACTGGGCACCACTGAAAAGAGTCTGGTCCCATCCTCTCGACACCCTCCCTTCAGATACTTGTACACATTGATAAGATCTCCTCTCAGCCTTCTCTTCTCCAAGCTAAACAGGCCCAGCTCTCAGTCTTTCCTCAGAAGAGAGATGCTCCAGTCCCCTAATCATCTTTGTAACCCTTCGCTGCACTTGCTCCAGTAGTGCCACATCCCTCTTGTACTGGGGAGCCCAGAACTGGACACAGTACTCCAGATGTGGCCTCAGCAGGGCTGAGTAGAGGGGGAGAATCACCTCCCTCCACCTGCTGGCAACACTCTTCCTGATGCACCCCAGGATACCATTGGCCTTCTTGGCCACAAGGGCACATTGCTGCCTCATGCTTAACTTGGTGTCCACCAGGACTACCAGGTCCTTCTCGGCAGAGCTGCTTTCCAGCAGGTCAACCCCCAACCTGTACTGGTGCTTGGGGTTATTCCTCCCCAGAGGCAGGACCCTGCACTTGCCTTTCTTGAACTTCATGAGCTTCCTCTCCGCCCACCTCTCCAGCCTGTCCAGCTCTCTCTGAATGGCAGCACAGCCCTCTGGCGTATCAGCCACTCCTCCCAGTTTTGTATCGTCAGCAAACTTGCTGAGGGTGCGCTTTGTCCCTTCATCTAGGTCACTGATGAAGAAGTTGAACAAGACTGGACCCAGGACTGACCCCTGGGGGACACCGCTAGCTACAGGCCTACAACTAGACTCTGTGCCACTGATCACAACTCTCTGAGCTCTGCCATTCAGCCAGTTCTCAATCCACCTCACTGTCCACTCATCTAACCCACACTTCCTGAGCTTGTCTATGAGGATGCTATGGGAGACAGTGTCAGGAAGGGTGTTTTTTCTGGGACAATTTCCAAGAGCACAGTATGGCAGATATACTTGGGACGTGTCACTTATTCATTTATTAGACATGTTCACAGTGTGTCTGTTGAACTCACTTTCAGAAGATATTAAATATGTTGTGATGCAACACTGACATCCTTGTGTTGGCTCTGCTGCTGTTCCAGAAAACCGTTAATGACAGTATGAGTGCTGTTGAACAGTTCCTCTGGTGTACATGTGTGCTGATGAGAATACAGAAGACCTGTCAGTCTCAGCATGAGTAACTTCTGATTATGCCCAGAAAACCTTCTGTTTTCCTAATAAGAAGCAGAATATTTCTGGCTGCACTTGCTCATGACAGTGTAAGTCAAAATCTACTCTCCGCATACTTCACCAGCACATTATAAAGGAGAAGGGATGGAGGGTATCTCATATGGTATTCCCTTTCTTCTCACACTTCCTTGAATAAGATCAGCATTACCAATGTTATTCCTGACAATGATTTTGCAAACTCTTTTTAAACACCTCTACTGACAGAGGCTTTACTTACCCCCGGCAATTCATTTCAATGCCTTTGTCTCCCTAACTTTGGAAAGATTTTTCTGATATTTCACTTGTCTTTGACCTTGCTATGGTTTAAGTCTCTTGATTTTTGTCCCCGTCACTGTGAATAGAGAATAGATTGTACCTTCTTCCCTGTAAAGAGACTTTTGCAGATATATGTAAACATACATGTTCTGTAAGCATCACAATTTATTTTGGTTTTGGCAGTAGTGCTATTTAAAATCCTACCCTCTGGAGTAGAAATATGGTCCTTTCCCTACAAATGGGACACTGAGAGTAATCACTGAGCAGTGATATCTATTAGCAGTGAGATGTTTTAGATTTTGTATCTGTCATGCTCAAATATGTCTTATTCCATAATATGCACTGTATTAAAAAATAAAATAAACATACATCATTTTTAAGTGTACAGCAACACCACTATTAAAAATGAACAGACATATAGAATTTTCACACTGTGAAAGTTTTTCTTTAATGACAAATTTATTGGGAGGTGAGTCTTTTAATTTTTATGGCATCATCAGTCTCAGAAACGAAGAGAGTTTCTAATTATGAACAATGCCTCTGTGCTGGACTCTCCTGCTGCTGCAGCCAGCAACCAGGGATGAACTGTTTTGGGCACTGTCAGTGCTATTCTCTGAAAGCAGTAAAATTAATACAGAAACTTCATTCAGTGAAGCTTCCCAGCCTGGAGACTAGATGTTGCCAGCCCTGTGTTTATTGTTTCTTCATATAAATGTCCAAATTAGATAACTAAAGGACTTATTTTTTCAGCATCCCAAATAAGCATCTTGCATATAACAATTTTTCATATGTTCTTGAACCAGAAGACTGCCTGTTAATTGTCTGAACTATTCCCAAATTGGCCATTAAGAACTTCTGCAATGATTTCATTTCCCCCCTCTCCCATTCTCCATGTCACCAGTCCAACCAATGGGCCAAACATCAAAATATTAGATACCTTGAAGTATATACTCTAAAATATTTGTCTCCCAATGGGTGTGTAAACAAATGTAGTATCTTGTTAGAAACTAACTGTATCTTCCATGTAACTGCACCATGAAAATTTTCCAAAAATATTACCTATATGTCAAAGTCTTCCCTTAGCTGCCTGATTATCCTAATAAATAATAAATTTTAATTACATGCCTGCTAATTGAGGATATGATACATAAATACAAAAGTATTGCCTTTTGTAGGAAGTTACTCAGAGATGAAATTCAGGTGACTCATTACTGTCTGAGAATTTTGTGCCACCTTCTTTCTTTAAGGTTATCTGGAACATGGAGATCTTATCCTAGCTACAGCTTTTAAGTCATTTTGAAGACTGTAGCCACTAAGCGTCCTTTACCACTTTTGTCATCTGTACATGAATTGTTCTAGAAAAATACATTTTGGCTGAGGTAGGTACATGCTTCTGATACACATGAGCTTACTATAGTTAGGACCTGTTTGAAAATAACTCCAATTCTTGCTACAGGCAATACTGTGTAGCTTCCCTGTGGAAACAGTGTGAGTATCAGGAGAGAAAAGCAATCCTGAGAATGCTAATATCAGCCAGCTGGTGGCATTTCATCCTCTGCTTCATCTAATCCTGTTAACAAAGTACTTAAAGAGAAAAAAGTGTTGCAGCTGCTGCTGCTGTCTCTCCAAACATACCTACATTGCTAAAACCCCTTGTACTGCCCCAGCCAAAGAAAGAGAAGTGGCTTTATTAAAGAGTGGTTGTTTCATGAGGCACAACTGGTTCAATTTAACACCTTTTTGTATTAGCCTGAAGGATGCCCTTATAATTTTAGCTGCATTAAATACATTCAGGAAATTTTATGCTCTAGAGATTGATATCATGGTATAGAGAAGCAGGGATGCTGAACATCTGAATTTCAAGCCATCTATGTGAAGCCTGTTTATAGTTACATGTCTAATTGATAGTTGCCACAGGTCACACAGTTTGGCCTTCATGCTTGTATTCTCTAGCTATAGATGACATATAATGTGAGGCAGAGACATCTAAGCCATCTGTTAATTAACAGAGCTAAGTACCATCTGCCTCTGATTTTGGCAAGGGAGTCAGCATTAGACTGCAGATCCCTGTATTCTAACTTCCCAAGGAGTTACCTCTAACCCACACAGACAGAAATGTGGTGAAGTTTTGCATTCAGAGAAATACACTTGCACTCTCCTGAGGTGGTTATGTTTTATCCCTGTACATTTCCTTGCCAACTACTAATGTCCACATGATTCAAAAATAGATAACTGAAAGTATTTCTTCTCGTGGAGTTGCATGCTTGAGTAATGATATTTGCAACACAAGTTCTTCCACATATCTGAAGTAACATTCAAATCAAGTAATCATACCTGAGTGTTGCAACAAATCTGTGGTCATCAAGGAACATCCTGGTTGTCACTCAGATGTATACTATAGCCTTGGGTAGTTTGAAGAGGCAGCTGGACTTTCCTTATTTAGTAGTACCACTCCTGTTGAGCTCTGCTGAAATTCAGCAGCTTAAAGGCAAAGCTTTCAGGTAAAGGTTGTTTAACATTTCATCTAAGAAGATACTGTTTTTGGTTGCTGTTTTGGTCAGAATGTTCCCACGGTGGCTCACTGCCTTAATCTTAGAAATTCATCTCTAACAGCTCACACATTTCTATATAAAAGGTCAGGGAAAAATAAGTTGTTTTGCTGATGTAAAAAGCAGTTATTATACTTGTTTAAGCACTTTATTATTATTATTATTTTCTTGCTTTCAAACATGACTTGAAATTTTGGAGATAGATAAAAGAAACGGTTGTGTCAGGGATGTGACTTTTGCTATCTCCATAAATGGTTGAATTATAAATCTCTGAAAAGCCTTGTTTATATTTTTCTGAGCAGGGATATGTTAAAAACTGCACTAAAAGTCCATTCATAAATATATTCTGCTACTTAGGTCTGATTTCCTGGCGAGGCAATCTTTGTATTTAATTATTGTGCCTAGGAGGATGGAGAGGGTAGATGTGCCATTTATGTGGAGCTGGAGGAGTAACCTGAGCAAAGAGATTCTTATGAACACAGACATCTGTTCAAACAAAAAATGAAGTGGTTTCTCTTTTGCAAAAAAATTCATAAATATTTAGTTATATGACAAGTCTTTTCTCTAAATTGTTCTAGTAGACATAGAATCAAACAGCACTGATAAAGAGATCAGATTAAAGCTCATACTGTGACTTTGCATTTGTTACTGAAATTTGTTTTGCTACCCTGGGATGGCTTCTACAAAGTCTTCTCAAATATTGAACAAGTTGTTTCATGTTGCTATTTTTGACACCTCAGCCTTACTCTGCTGTCAGTGTTCATATTTGCATAAATATCCTGTACAAAACCAACGAGTCTCCTTCTCTGGAGATTTTCAAAACCTGCCTGGATGCAATCCTGTGCAACATGCTCTAGGTGACCCTGCTTGAGCAGGGGGGTGGACTAGATGATCTCCAGAGGTACCTGCCAACCTCAACTACTCTGTGATTTTGTGATTCCTAGGGGAGATCTGTGGAACACAGCATTCAGATGTTTTTCCCAAGTTGGAAAATGACCATTTATTCCCACTGTGTTTTACTAGTAAAATGATAACCCTGCTGAATTCAATGACAAAGCTCCTTTCACTTCAGTAACATTCAAATATCAGCAGCTATTTCTAATCTGTGTCCCTATTTTAAGAATTCTGTTCCAAAAAGGAGTTTGTCAAGGCCTCTTGAAAGTCCAAATAAATTATATCAACTGGTTCTACTTAATCCACTATTCCTCTAAATATATACAAAAAAACTGTGTTTTTTTTTCATTCAAGCATAATCATAGAATCACAGAATCACAGAATGGTTGAGGATAGAAGGGAGCTCTGAAAATCTTCTAGTCCAAATACCCTGCTCAATAGGGTCACCTACAGCATGTTGCCCAGGTCCATGTCCAGACAGCTTTTGAATATCTCCGAGGAAGGAGACTCCACAACCTCTCTGGGCAACCTGTTCCTGTGGTCCATCACCCTCACAGTGAAGAAGTTTCTCCTCATGTTCAGATGGAATTGTCTGTGTTTCAGTTTGTGCCCGTTGCCTCGAGTCCTGTCTCTGGGCACCACTGAAAAGAGTCTGGCCCCATCCTCTTGACACCCTCCCTTAAGATATTTGTACACAGTGATAAGATCTCCTCTCAGCCTTCTTTTCTCCAGGCCAGACAGCCCCAGCTCTCTCAGCCTTTCCTCAGAAGAGAGATGCTCCAGTCCCCTAATCATCTTGGTGGCCTTTCTCTGGAATTGCTCCAGTAGCTCCATGTCTCTCTTGTACTGGGGAGCCCAGAACTTGACACAGTCCTCCAGATGGGGCCCCACCAGGGCTGGGTAGAGGGGAAGGATCACCTCCCTCAACCTGCTTGCAACGCTCTCCCTAATGCAACCCAGGGAATACCATTGGCCTTCTTGGCCACAAGGGCACACTGCTGGCCCATGGTTAACTTGTCCACCAGGACTCCCGGGTCCTTCTCCACAGAGCTGCTCTCCAGCCGGTCAGCCCCCAGCCAGTATTGGTGCATGGGGTTGTTCCTCCCTAGGTGCAGGACCTGCACTTCCCCTTGTTGACCTTCAGGAGGTTCCCCTCTGCCCTTCTCTCCAGCCTGTTGAGGTCCCTCTCAATGGCAGCACAGCCCTCTGGTCTATCAGCCACTCCTCCCAGTTTTGTATCATCAGCAAACTTGCTGAGGGTGCACTCTGTCCCTTCATCCACATCATGGATGAATAAGCTGTACAAGACTGGACCCAGTACTGACCCCTGGGGGACACTGCTAGCTACAAGGCCTCCAAGTAGACTTTGTACCACTGAGCACAACCCGCTGAGCTTAGCGGTTCTGCCAGTCCTTAATCCACCTCATTGTCCACTCATCTAGCCCGCATTTCCTGAACTTGCCTGTGAGGATGTTATGGGAGGCAGTGTCAAAAGCCTTGCTGAAGTCCAGGTAGACAACATCCACTGCTCTCCCCTCATCCAGCCAGCCAGTCATTCCATCATAGAAGGCTATGAGGTTGTTTAAGCATGATTTCCCTTTTGTGAATCCATGCTGACTACTCCCGATTACCTTCTTGCCCTTCATGTGCCTGCATAATGAGCTGCTCCATTACTTTTCCAGGAATCAAGGTGAGGCTGACTGGCCTGGAGTCCCCTGGGTCCCTCTTCTTCCCCCTTTTGCAGATTGGAGTGACAATTGCTTTCTTCCAGTCCTCAGACACCTCTCCTGATCACCATGACCTCTCAAAGACATTTGAGTGTGCCCTTGCAATGGCATCTGCCAACTTCTTCAGCACTTTTGGGTGTATCCCATCAGGGCCCATGGCCTTGTGTGTGTCCAGTTTGCTTAAGTGATTCCAAAGCTGATCCTCCTCCACCAAAGGAAAGTCTCCCTTTCTCCAGACTTTCTCCCTGGTCTGCAGGGCCTGGGACTCTTGAGGACCAGTCTTAGCAGTAAAGACTGAGCAAAGAAGGCATTTGGCATCTCTGCCTTTTCTGTGTCCTTTGTTACCAAGGCCCCTGACCCATTCAGCTGCAGGTCACATTTCCTGTAGTCTTTCTTTTACTACTAATGTATAGATATAGAAGTCCTTCTTGTTGTCCTTGACATGCCTCACCATATTCAACTCCAGATGGGCTTTGGCCTTGCTAGCCTCATCCCTGCACACTCTGGCAACATCTCTGTATTTCTCCCAAGTTACCTGTGCCTGCTTCCACCTTCTGTACACTTCCTTCTTCTGTCTTGAGTTTTGCCAGGAGCTCCTTGTTTGTCCATGCACACCTCCTGCCCCCTTTTCTTGACCTTTTGCTCATCAGGATGCACTGCTCTTGAGCCCCGGAGGAGAAAAATCCCTGAATATCAGCCAGCTCTCTTGGACACCTCTTCCTTCTTGGGCCCTATCTCATGCAATACTTCCAAGCAGGTGCCTGAGGAGGCCAAAATTTGCTCTCCTGAAGTTCAGTGTTATAATCCTGCTTTTTGCCCCGCTCCCTCCTCTCACAGTCCTCGACACTGCTATCTCATGGTCACTGTAGCAAAGGTTGCCCCCAACTTTCACATCTCCAGTCAGCCCCTCCTTGTTTGTAAATACAAGATCCAGCAGAGAACCTTTCCTGGCTGTCTTCTCTATCACCTGTATCAGGAAGTTGGCATCAGTGCTCTGCAGGAACCTCCTGCATTGTTTGTGCCTTTCTTTGTGGTCCCTCCAACAGATATCAGGGTGGTTAAAGTCCCCCAGTGAGTGTGGGCAAGTGTGAGGCTACTTCCAGCTCTCTGTGGAAAACCTCATCTACTTCTTCCTGATCAGCTGGCCTATAACAAAGGCCCACAACAGGTTAATCTGCCCCTTAATCCTTACCCATAAACTCTCATTCAGCTCATTGTCCATCCCTAGGCAGAGCTTCATACATTCCAGCTGCTCTCTCAGATAAATGGCAGCTCCCCCTCCTCACTTTCCTGGCCTGTCCTTCCTGAAGAGCCTGTATCCATCCATGGCAGCATTCCAGCAAGCTGTCCTACCACAACTGCATAATTGCAGTGAGATTATAGCCCTGTAGCTGCACACAGATCTCTAATTCCTCCTGTTTTTCTTTTTTTTTTTTTCCCTCCCCAGGCCGCATGCATTAGTGTACAGACACTTTAGAGAGGCACCCAAGTGTGCTGATTTCCCAGAAAGTGTTTGAGAAATTTCCCCATATTTTGTTTTATGGGAACTTCCTTGTCTGCATGCAAATGCTTGAGGTGTCCCCACTTAAGCCTTGTTCTATTGATTGTGTTTTCCCTGTAACACTCTTCCTTCCCCATTGTTCCTAGTTTAAAGCTCTCCTTACCAGGTCAGCAGCCTGTTGACAAGGATACTTTTGCCCCGCTTAGCAAGATGGATCCTGTCTCTCCCAAGGAAATGGGGATCTTCAAGCAGGGTTCCATGGTCGCAGGAACCCTGTCTCCAACACCAGTTGCGCAGACAATTGTTGACTCACAGTTTCCATTCACTCCTCCTCACAGCCTTCCCCTTCACTGGCAGGATAGAGGGAAAAAAACTTCTGATCTGCAACACCTCTGATCAATACCCCAAGAGCTCTGTAGTCACATCTGATACATTCCAAGTTGCCCTTGGCGGTATAATTGGTGCCTCGTAGAAGAGTAGCAGGGAATAATAGTCAGAGGGCCAGATAAGCCTTAACAGTCTCTTGACAACATCCCAGATCCATGTCCCCAGCAAGCAGCAAGCCTCTGTAAATGACAGGTCAGGTCAGCAGATGGGTGCCTACATCTCCCATAGCAGTGAATCACCCACTGCTATCACTTGCCACTTCCTTCAGGTGCTGCTACATGGCTCAGGGTCCACCAGCCTAGACGCTTTGCTTGAAAGCATTCCCAGCTCCTCCTTGCCTTTGAGGGCAGTGAACCTGTTACATAACTGAAAGTCTTTAGGAGAAGCAGGAGCCTTACTCTTGGTGCCAGAAGTTACCGGCTTCCAGCCTTCACCTTCCTCGGAGTTTCCACTTACAGTCTTGCTAGGCACAGACTCTGTCTCCACTGCAGTTGGGGTTTGGGGCTCTTGAAGCTGTACAACCTCTAAGAAGATCCTGCCTCTCTCTTCCTCATCCTCTCTGATGCTTCACAGCCTGCTGACTTCCTCCCATAACTCCTTGACTTAACACACAGCTCTTCAACAGTGGCACACCTTCTGCAGGAAAGAAAATCATCTGCCACAGCAGAAGAGGGGGGGAAAGAAGAACCAAGTACTTCCTGCAGCCTGAAACTTGCAGAGCTGCATCCTCCATCTGAAAATCTGCGTGAGCCTCCAACATGGCAGGGTGATCTGCTCCAACAGTTGCTGATAAACGTGCCCGAAGCACATCACCACCTGAGATGTTCATACTGCAGTGAAGACCCCTTACTTATGGCCTGCTGCACAAACTGCTGCACCTGTTAGCTCCCTCTTAGCTGCACTCTGGGACCTGCGTGTTAAGCCTGGCTCTTACTAAAATGGTGCTTGACCCTCTCTAATCAGGGGTCAGCTGGAACAAAGGCCCCAACTCCCTCTGATTGGGGGCAATCAACAGAGCTCAGTCACAGCTGCTAGAGCTTGCTAGCTCTTTCAAGTCCTCCTGCAGATGCCCTTACCTGTCTCTCTCTCTATCAGCAGCAGGGATGCTCTAGTTCCTCAGAGGGTTCCCAGAAATCCCCCACTGTCTCCAACAAGGTCCTCAAAAGATCTAAACAGAGCCTAGAGACTGCTGTGCAAACTGCTGCCTCGAATGGCTGCCTCTAGGAACTGCACTCAAGAGCTATTCATCCACAAAGATTTCTATTCATGCTTTCTATTCATTGCTGATAACAACTAGGAATGCTTTGCAGCCACTACTAAATGCAAGCTGCTAGGAAACTATGTCAACAAAGAAACAAATACTACAATCACTGAGACAAAGACAGATGAGAAAGTGTCTGATACTGATATGATTCCCTATGCACTGCTGTCCCCCTCAATTCCCCAATAGGCCCCAGCAATCTCCTTCAATTATCTCTGAAGTTTGTCTCTCACACACCTCCCCTTAACCATCTGAAATCCAGACATGCTCATGGTGCCCTTGGTTACTTTTGTTGGCTTATTGTATTGCTATCTGTCACAGTCAGCTATTTTTCAAGTCATACGCAGGAGTTTCTCATATTCTTTTCAGTTAGGTAAACCTCAGGCCAGTGCCTAATCATTTGCTTGCAGCCTTAACAGTCTACACCGTGTTAAAGATGCATATCCTATCAATGAGATCCAAATTCTATGGAATCGTAGAAGAGAAGCTCAAAACATCTGTCCATTACTGGAATCTGCAGTCTCATTACATACTTTTCACCTGACTGTGTTATAAACTGGTACAGGGCATGGGGAGGAGAAATAGATGATTCTGATCTACACCAAAGCACTCAGTTCATATTGTGCAACAAAATGCAGGACCAGAAAGTCTTTACAAATTATTTCAAAACATTTGTACTTCCACAGAAATATTCTTCTAAAGAGGAAAAGGAGATACTCCTAGTCATTCATGCCATAAATGGGCTATATGGATAATTTTCTAGATTATAGTGAAGGGATCAGGAGCTTCTACTTTATGGAAGCTGTGTACTGGCTGAGTATGTAGCCCCATGGTTGGGGCTACAAAATGGAAAGAGTCTAGAAAACACTTAGTGCTCGGCTCCAGCCAGCATTAGGTGACTTGAAGCTCTCACACAAGGCAGAGGAAAATTTCCTTCTCCCACGTATGTTAAATGATTTAAAACCCCAAGACACTTTCATTTTCCTCTTTATTCCCTCATCCTTCACCAGTTCACTGCTAACAGCACTAAAGTACAACTTAAAATCACCACTGAAATCATTCGTGATGGTTAGGAAGTACAAGAACCCTACTTATGCAGGCAAGAGCTGAAAAAGTCATCAGGAACACTAAAATTTGCTTGTTATATTTCCTGCTACTAAGTGTCCTGCCAGTTCCCTAATGGTAGGTTGTGTTTCATATCTTTTATGCAGCAATAAGAAGGAGAAATAGAATAAACTTAAAGGGGTCCTGTGCCAGATCCTCAACCAGTATGAGTCATCATAATGCCACCAACACATGAAGACCAAGCCTTCAGCCCTGCTCTCCAAAAGAGAGAATGCTGTTTTCTATGTCTTTACAGGGAAAATTATTCAAATTACTCAAAATAGCAAGGATAGCAGGGAAAAGGTTGTCTTACTTGCATTAAGAGTGAGATTGAGAAAAATGTTGAATACCTGTTTTGAGAGAGGAAGGCAAGGTTTAATACTATCATGAGTGGTTTAATACCATCATGGCTCAATCTAAAGGTTAAACTCGCCAAAGATTTCTTTGGTGAACACAGGCAGATTAATTGTTGGGAGTCTTTGATCCTGTAAGTGTATCTTAAAGCTGGAAGTCTCTGCTTGGTTTCAGGACAAAGACCTGTGACCTGAGGTCACAGAAGAAACTAGAATGCAGTTAACACAAAACCTTTGACATCTATGATCTACATGTCACAGATGATAAGCCATAGCACAAGATCACAAAATGTGCTTACATATCTGACATCAGTGAATTAGATAAATATCATAACATCTGAATATCTCGTTTTTTATTCTTAGGTAGACAAACATAGCTTGTGCTCCCATAAAGGAGCAGAACACATACAGAAAAGTATTTATCAGCTCTCCAACAATAAGAGCAAGAGAGAAAGAGCAAGAGAGAGAGAATGTACACAGTCTATGGCAAATTACCTTGCATGTAGTTCAGATCCACTAAGATATCACTATAGAAGAACACTTAGGATCTCTCACATTATTTACTTTGTCTTTAATGCTAGAACAACTCCAATATCACATGGACCTGCTGGTTTATTGCACCATGGATATGGCAGAGAAGGTAGATTTATGGTGCAAGTGGCCTGATACTAAGTGATACAGCTTCTTCCTCTACTGACTGAACAAGAAATTTCTTTTCAGTCTAACTCTGAACAGTACTTCTACTCTCTTCTATTAATTTAGTTTGCTAAAACCCTCTTGCTTCTAGAATAGCAGCTATGTTGCTACTGCAGAGTAACCAAAAAATAAATTAAAAAATGGTTCAGATTCTGGACCAGGCTGGAGTGGGGACAGGCCCACCAGAGATGGCAGAGCTAGGAAGAGTATTCTGAATAATAGGTAAGACTATAAAACAAAGATTTAAATGAAAGTGTAATAAACTATTATTAATCTAAAAACATTTTTGCATGTGTGGAGCTAAAGGGAGGGGAGAGGTTAACTTTGTTTGCCTGCTACTACCAAGTGTTTTGTGAGAGCCCCTCTTCGCTCTGTTAATGAGGTAATCCTACCAGGCCTATGCCTCTGGGGTGAGGCCAAGTGGTGAGGCAGAACATACCCATTTCTTAAGCTGACAGTTTATCACCTTCTACAAGCAGTGAATTAATCTTGGAGATTTAATCGGACTTGGCCATGTGATTATGATTATAGTTCCAGCCCTGGCAATAAAGAAATGACAGGACAATTCATTAGATACACTGATGATATTTAAGTCACAATGCTGAACTCAGTATCTTCCCTTTCTTATTATCCCAACAGTAGTTTGTGTCAGCAGTATCCAAGGATACCTATATTTTCATGGAATTATGAGCTTCATTACTTTTCTTCTTTCACTATCACACAGTGGGAAACTTATATTGAGCATAATCTACACTAAATTCTGCCACTAAGAAGCAGAACAGTTGTATGCACTTTAATAATATGATTTTGTATGTGTGTGAACATGTTCAGCTAAAATACACAGCCTTCTAGAGTGTTGTACAGAGGAAAAGCCTTCACATAGCTATGCTTTATGTGACCTATACAAGTTCTAGTGATCATGCATCTTGTGAGCAGGAAGGCTGAGAGAGATTGAAGCGAGTCAGTCCCAGTGACTGTCCGCAGAGTAAACACATCACTTGTTTACATCAAGCTATTATCAAGCTCAAGACTCAAATGCAATTTAACCCTGAGGAAAGGACAGCACACTTTCTTGCTGTAGAACCAGGGGAGAGATTGAAATTACCACTCATAGACCAGCAGCAAATTACTTTTCTCTTCTATTGCATCATCTCTGCTGGCTGGTAATCAGACCCAAGCTAGAAAGTGAGATCACACCTAGCACTAAGTAGTGCTAAAACAACTACTGCAACCTTTTTAGTTCCTAGCACGTCTTCTCCCTGCCAGTTTATCTAAGTGGTAGACCTGCTGCTAATCCTGCTTGAGACACACCAGGCTCACAGCATTTCTGCTTTTGAGCACTACAGTTATAGAGGCTCTTCCTTCGCTTTCCCTCCATGGATGCTCTGTACTTCACACCGACCTCACACGCCAGGAAACAGCTCTTCCCTAGGTAGACACAAGATGACTAGGATCTCTGATGCAAGCTGCTCACAACCCAAAATCCCCGCTCCCCTTCTCAACCAGGGTGTCTTGCTCCCCCGTAAGTTCTCTGTCTCCTAGGAACTATATGCTGCCAGCAGCACCACTACTCAGTCTGGAGTAGCAGAAGGAATTTGCAGTTCTTTCATCCCTGCAGTATTGCTGATACGCTGGTGTTACATCCATGTGTGTGCATGCATGGCACAGCGTTGCCAAAGCTATAGATGAATTAAAAAGAACAAGATGATGTTCTTTCCATTTCAAATTGCCATCCACCTTCAGGATTCTTTCTCTCTCCAGAGCACCAACAACTAGAGCAGACTGCTACAATCTAATCATAATTTCAACTATTTCAATAATAAATAGAAGATTTCTTTCAAACTATGATTAATCCTGTTAGATGAATCTTTCCAGTGCTTAAATATAAATAGCCACAGAAGAAAGTAAGTATATCATCTTGTTGCCCAGTGTTGCCTGGAGATATTATGGAGTCTCCAATCTTGGAGATATTCAAAACCTGACTAGACATGGTCCTGGGCATCCTCGTCTAGCTGACTGCTTGAGCAGAGGGGCCAGACCAGATGATCTCCAGAAGACCCTTTCGACCACAGCTATTCTGTGATTCTGTGAATCTGCGAGATGTAAAAGCTTTCATCACAGAAGATATAAAAGAATTGCTAAAATGATAATAACTGGGTCTTTTTACAGATTTTTATGGTTACAAGATACCTGTCCTGTACTTAAACCCTAGAATACAGATTCCATTAGGTAAGCAAACATCTGCAAATGGTCTTGCCTTCTGATGGTCCTAGGAAAACACAGCAGGCATACAAAAGCAAAATTCCAAGAAGCTCCTGTTTTTCCAGAAATAAACACCACACATCAATGTCAAGGCAAAAACAAAACAAAACAGGCTCTGCTTTATTTTTTCTAGGCAATAAAGATCCCTCACCCCCTCCTCAGCACAAAAACAACTTTCATGTTCATAAAATAACACAATTCCCTATTTGAATCCTCTAAAAAATGTATATATTTTTTTTAATTGTAAGGTTTTACAGTTTTAAAACTGTAAAACTCTGTTCCTCCTCTTGGCTGGCTGTCATCACCTGTACCTGTATGCTGTTTCATAAGCAGCACTAGATCATATGCACCCTGTTAAAACATATATCTGATGTCATCTATTTTTTTATATGTGATTGCTCAGTATAGAATCTCTTCCTGTCTCACAGTAAGGGCATAAGGCAAAGAGAGAAAAAGCTCTATTAATCTATTCAGAAGCCTGTTTGTTCCTCTTAAACCAACATTTTAGGTGCTACTGAGCTGGAAGCTCTTCACTGCTTAGTCCCATTTCCCAAGCTGTCCAGTGCAGTCAGTGCCACAGTTAATTAACACCTCACGCAGGCATGAATCAAGACATCTGCAGTCCCCTAAGTCTACGGCCTTAACTAACATGCAGGCTGCCTTCTCTGTCCTCTTGCCCATTCCCCTGTGGGTTCTGTGATTTAAAACAGAGATTAAGCACCTGAGTCTTCTTGGGCCATCATATACTAGTATCTGTTAAACATCATCTGGTGCATGTCTCCCTGTCACCTGTAATGTCTTCTCAGCAGACTTGTTCAGTGTCCATCTAGAGTCTAGCTGACAACTGCATATATTCCCTAGCTTCAGATTCCCTTGTAGGTAGTCCCCAGATCCCAATGTGTCCTTCACAACCTCACAATTCAGGACATAAAATCCCAAAGGGATTCCAGAACATAAAAGGTTTATCAGAGAGAAAATAGAAGCTGTTTTCTATTCTTGTCTTTCTTGAGCCTAGAGGAATAAGGTACTGTGAATCATAAACATATATTTTCCACCATATTTTTTATTTTTTTAAGAGTGTTCTAACTTCACTTATTTTCTTAATTCATCGTCATGATTCATTTCCTTACTCAGGCTTGCGCCAAAAGGATATGTTAAAGTTAAATAAATATGTCTTTTGGGCTTGTCCCTTGCAATTGTTTCCTTATAATAATAGCAGAGAGTCATTGAGACTAATTCTTCAGTAAAAAGTAAGCCTTTCTGTAGTATTCACCAGCATGTTCGATTCAGATGCAGGAAATCTGGGGTCTCTTCATTAACGTGGCTTCGACTTTTCTGAATTCTTTCATGCACCAGTTTCTTTGTAAGACTCAGGTGTTGATATTAGCTTAAAGTGTTTGAAAACTGAAGACAGAAAATATTGCAAGAGTTAAGTGGCATTATTCATTGGATTTACTCACACTATAACAATGAATTCTGTAGCAAAATTTGACTTGAAACATTCCTTAGCGAATTCAAGAATGGCAAAGAATGGCATACTCTTGGGGGTTTTTTGTTTGTTTGTTTTTTGGGTTTGGGTTTTTTTTTATTGCAGGATAATCTAAGTATAACCTTTTATATATCATCTTCTGTTAGAATTCTTTCTGGACTGAAGATACCCTAGAAATTTTTCCCAATAGTTGCTCAGTTCCACTTAAGATTGTGCAACATGCTATTGGATTCTCTTGTTTATGCTTGTTAACATCAGGAATACAATGTTAGTCATAATACAGCTGAGATGTAGCATCCTGCTGAACTTTAATAGTTCACTTTTAACATCATGTATGGTTTATCGATAATGATTCCTTATTTCCTTCTGGGTGGGAGACATAAAATGGAAAAATATTATCTAGTAGAAAAATATGCCTAAAAAGAAGGACCAAAAGTAAAAGGAACCCACACATAAGCAGAGCATCAACATTTTGATCTAGTGAACACAAATTTGAACTACACTGATGGTTACCTATTTTAGACCAGAATTAAGAATGATAAAAGTGTAATTCAAGCATTCTAGTGAAATATCTGTTTGTCCTTTGAAATGTTTTGTGGATGTGGTATCCATTTGATGTGAGTGTCTTTTTTGTAAAACCTTGTATTATTTTACAAACATTTCTAAATGTCTCATTTTTGATTTTTGCTTATGGTGGGCTGATTTTTTCCCTTCTTTCACTATTTCCATCTACTAGTTGCTTTTGTTCTAGCTACAATGGAAATATAAAATACCATTTGAAGAGCTGACAACATTAGTTGAAAAAAAGGGTTTTTTTCACCTGAAAAAATGAAAAAATACTGCCATGCATATATCATTTTTATTTGCTTACAGAGGCAATTGCTCCACTCCCCTCATTAATTTCATTTTAAAAGAGCTTAAAATGGACATTTTCTCTTTCCTTTGACACATTACTGAATACCTGTTGTACATGTAGACATCTTGCTTCAACACTTGGGCTGCTTCACTTACAACATGATTTGTTGTGATTTGCTGGTTAAACATCTTGCTTTATTCAGTCATATCCTGTTATATGAACACTGTACTCCTTCTTTTAAGGTGGTTTACTATGTTCATTATAGGACTGCTGTGAATTTAGGTATAAGTCAAATAGCACCAACATTATCTTAGTGTGATTTGGATATTCTCAGAGTTTCACAGACTGCATGAAAAATGGTTGGGAAAGCCACACAGACCTTTCTGGGACATGGAAGTTTTGAGATATACAGTTACTTGACATTTTTGAAAGACTTGTCTTATGTGGTTCTTGTCAAGATCAGACCCTTCTGCAGGCCTGATATGCTCTGGGGTATAGTCTCTTCTACAAAGAAGTAATAATTTAATTGGTGACGTCACTATCCTTTTTAACAATGGAAGACTGAAAATGAGGGAATCAATATTTAATTCAGAGACATGGGCTGACTATGAGACAGCTAGCAACAAAGACCATACTGAAATGATACATTTGCCCAAATGATACCCTGCCTTTTAGGAGCCAGAAGAACAGTCCGGATATTGACAACACACTAAGTAAATCCTATTAATTCAAACTCTTCTTGTCCCTTAAGATACCACTAGGAAAGAATGACCATCATGACATGACTTCTTGTATTATAAACATTTCTAACTAGTTTTTTAGGAGATTTAAGGAAATTGCTCATGTTTCCCTTCCTTTTGATTTTGATTTTACTTTGCAGCCTGAAATACACTGTTTCAATGTTAAATATGGATCATGACTGTCAAGATTTTCAGCTTATTATGTTTGTTCATTTGGGAGGGTAAAAGGATGTGCATGTGTCAACAACATTATGTTTTCAGAAATGTTTAAATTATTTGCATCTGCTGTATATGTTAATTTCCTGAATTAATGAGTTTGCATGCCTTCACTTAATTTATCTTTTTTTATCTTTTTGAGGATCTGAATCAATTGTCTAAGTGGGTTATCAATTTAGGCTTATACAGTCTTTCTTATGTCTGAATAAAATCGTGCTTGTCTATTTCTTGCACATGTGCATCAAACAAAACACATAGTGTAGCTGCTTACAGATTGGATTGGATTATGTTTAATTAGTCTCTTCCTGAAAAGGCCATAAACACCATGCTAAGGCTAAGATCTCTGATGGTGTGTAAATCTTCCATAATCAATTGAAAAAGAATTGACCTTTATATTAGCAGAGAAGAGGTTTCCTAAAATCAGCTTTGCTTGGTAAGCTCATCAAAACATCTCATTCAGGACACACAGTTATGGAAAGACAGCATCAGGAGAAGAAAGCAGACTGCAACATATTTCAACACATATTCCGCTCTGCCTGGGGCTCACTATCAGTGCAATCTCAGTGGAGAACTGCAGTAAACAATGATGGACAACATTCAGACAAACAGTGGTTATGATGATTTGCTTGTTCCCCAGAGTAACCACCACTGATGCAGGTGTGATGTACAATTTAAGTTTTCTTGACATTGAAACTCCCATTACAAAAATGGACAGTAAATTACTACTTGTGTCACTGTTGAGTACAGTCAAGTGTTCCACTGATGAGCAGAGGTGCAATTACAGTTTTTTCAGAAGAGGTGAATCAGAAAATGAAATATACAAATCTTACACACAGCTAACAGGGATAAAGCTGTATGGATTTAATTTCTCAGTTCTAGTTAGAGAAACAAGCTGATCTGCTTTTCTAAAAATCTGTCTCTCTCAGGTTTTCTTCTTCTAGTAACCAACAAGTGTAGCTGTTATTTAAAAAGCTGGAGCTAAGAATTTGAAAATGGACATCTGATATTTTAAGGAGATCTTATTCTTATATTTGATTGGGTTTTGTCCAGTCTCCTACTAAGCAGACTTGAAGTAAAGATAAGAGTTATAAGATGTATCATGATATGCATAAAACTACATGAAATGCAGTATAACATATAGATTTTCCCACTGATTTTATGAAAGGAAGGATAAGTATATGGTTATTGAGAAGCATATTGAGGCAGAAAAAGACAAAAAAGCTGGTCTTAGAGGAGAGCTAGAGTAGGAATGAAAAGAAGAATTGGGACAGGAAACTGATGACTGGTGAGGCAGGCTTCAAAAAAATTAGACTATGTTGTCAGTGACAGAAGCTGAGGAAATGGAAAGGAATAAAGTTGAAATGAAATTGTGGTGTTATATATTTGGTCTTTTTCATCCTTTCTTAATAGAAGAACGTCACATTTGTCCTCTGTTTTTATCAATGGGTTATGTGTGCTGGCCGACAAAAGCCAAAAATGTAAAGCTAAGGTAGTGGTCACTTGATGCTGGGAACGGCTGCAGTAAGGTAGGAGGCACGTTCACTGGCAGGAGCCAGCTCTTCCATTCAGAGCATCAAGGTAATTTCTCTTGATCACCCTTAAGGTCACAATTTGAATAGCAGAACACTATATTACAGCCATGACCTTGAGACATTCTACCAACTTAAGGCAGAAAGCACCTTAGAGATGATCTGTGGAGATATGGTCTGTGGCAAACCTGAAAGAGAAGAGAACCAACCTGGAAAGAGCAGTCATGTCTCACAAGTGTACACCACCAAACAGCTGGGGAAGCTGGAGTTCCTGGGTGAACATATATCTTTAGAAGAGTCCTCAGGGCCCTGCGTGAGCACTCTGAGGAGGCAGGCAAGGTCAATGTGCTCATGAAACTCAGAGGAGAAGGTAGGGACTGACCACAGCCGTTGCAAAGAAAACGAAACATCTCAACACAAAGGGGACTTGAAGATAGCCTTTCTTCTAGACAAGCAGTTATAACAATTGAGCTGGTCAACTGACTAGATCAGTTGAGTAAATCAGCTGGTTATATCAACTGAGTGAACCAACCAGCTTTGTAACAGTTTGTCCCTGAGTTAATCAAAAGAGTGCAAAGGTCTTCCTGAGACAGGCAGCCCAGCATGCAGAAGGGGGTCTTTATATGTGGTTCATCCCAAAATAAACTGTAAAAAACAACCAACTAACAAGAAGAACTTTAAAGACAGCAATGGGCTTGAGCCGGTTTCAGCCCACATGTTCTTTCCCAGAGCCTCAGGATGCCTGGTCTTGTGAGCATATTATACAGACTGGTAGTGGAATTTACATTTCTACTGTGAATCAAATGTGTATTGTAATTGCTACACTCTGCTAAATGTAATTTATACTTGTGCATTTGTGCTTAAGTGCATTGCTATATCACTCTGCCAGATCAAAATCACATGTAACTTCAGGTAAAATAAAATACCTGATTAATAATAAATTTTGTTTTCTACATTAAACCCTCTACATGTAGAATATCTGAAAGAAACTTGACAGACAGTATGGCACTCCAACTCACTGTTTGTCCTGTCTGACCCTTTCCTTCCTGAGTACCATCAGTGGGACATTTAGATAGTATCTCTGATCTTCTCTCCATAATCACTCAGGCATCACACTCTGTCCTATAGCTCACCTGTTTCAACTGATCCATGGGAACCCTTTCGTTTTCAGTGTGCTTTACTACTTACCTAATCAGGACTAGGACTTCCACTTAATCCTTTCTTTATCACAGGAGATGTTCTTTTCCTCTTTTTAGCATAAATTTGTTTGCAGTCCTAGCAATTTCTTGTTGTCCTTAGAATTAGCCCAAAGTTCTACTTTCTGGGAAGCTATTTTTTCATAGTTATTCATGTCCAATACTGTCCTTTTCTCAAATTCAGGTTGGTTGTGACTTTTCCAGAGTAATTATCAGCTTAACATTATGAGTGTGGAAGTAGAAGATTACATCACCTACCTGTCATCAGGCTTCCTCTTCCATATATAATCTACGTATCTTTTTCCACTGGCCTTCTGGATATGTTGCAAGATGAAAGACTCGTAAAATATGTTGAATATGCAGTGGGGAGACTATGGAATTTCATTAGTAATAAATATATGTTCTATACATACTTGTACATGAATTCTGTAAGTTCCCAGTGCAGTTCAATGAACTGGGATGGATGGATTTGTCCTCTTCTGTTTTACACATTCTCAGAGGGTACAATCTTTTAATTTAGAAGGAGAGAAAAAAAAATTATTAAATGATGAAATATGCCATTACTTCTAGTTTAAAACAGAGGACTGGACATATCAAACAAGCATTTCTGGTGACAAAAGGTATCCTGGTAATCCAGCTACATCACTATTACTTCTCATCTTTCTGTCTTGGATTGATCAGGATTGATCTCCACTCAGAAGACAGAAAAACCTAAGGAAATGACTGTTGTTTTGTTGTTGTTGTTGTTTTGGTTTGGTTTGTTTTTTTCCAAAGAATAGTACTGGGAGAGTTTAATTAGAACCTCTCCACTAAAAAAATGATTGTAGCCTAGCTGAAGCTCCATGGCAGTGATATGCAGATACTCCCAGAGAATTTCTGGGTTGCTTCTCAGATGAGATTGTATGAATCTCTTACATCTAGTTTCTAGAGACCCATGAAGCTAGAGATAAAGATGCCAGCTGGTTATAGTGAATGACACATGCTATTTCTGTTCATGCTGTTGGCTGCAGTAAGTTTGGGGCATGCCATCTGCACAACAACAAAGGTTGTTCACGGTGAGCGTGTGTATCCAGCACGTGTCATTCCTATGCTGCCTAAGGGACTGGCAGGACCAAGAACTAACTGACTCACTTTTCATAAATGAAGGAAATAACAATAATTGCATGAAATGTAAGGAGATTAAAGACCTAGAAAGACAAGCTTATCACATCAGAAAGAAATACAATAGCATGGATTTCAACAGAGTTAGCTGAATGATGACTTTTTAGTTTAGAACATAAACCTATGCATATAAACCCGTTTACGCATGTGCTATTTCCACTGTCTGCCACTTTGACAATTTCTTCCTATTTTGCTCTCTCTTATGTCAGTTCTGGGTATTCTTGCCTAAGGCTTGCCTGACTGAATGGCAGGTCTACTTGTTCAGCAGTATTAAAGCACCAGTACCTTTCCTGTGCATCAGCTAAATGCTCTCTGTATGCTTCTTCCTGATCCTGTGTTCTGTCAGCAGAAATATAGATGTTTCTCTCTTTGACCTAAATGCACAATTTCATAGCATACTTCTTTTCCTTCTCTTTTGGCCTCTGCTTATCCTACCTTCCCTGAAGCACAAACAACTGTTGTGGATATTGCTGAAATGAAATGGTGAACTCTGAGAACTTTTTTTACTGATGTTGAGACATTTTTTTTCTGCAGATGGTAGACTTAGTCTGTAGCAATCTCGAATGTTAAAGCTTTGATCTGTGGATTACTAGAGGCAGAAAAAAAGTAGCTTCTTAGATATAGCATCCTCAAAACAGATTACATTCAGATCACAGAGATCATCTCTAATTCTGGTGTCATTACCTCAAACTGATCACCATATTACTGTTATAGTTCTCTCCAACATTAGTAAAAGGGAAAAATAAAAGATGTTACTCAGCTGCTTCAAAAAAGATTTGGATAAAAGTTTGGGTTGCAAAAAACATTCAAACAAAATATACCACGAGGTTCCTTGAAACTATTTAAAAATCGCACTGAAGTTTTGATCTAAAAAGCAAGAAATATCTTTCTCATTGTTTAATCTTTTTTTCTCAACATTTCTAAAAATGAAAATTATTTCATCTGTAAAAATATTTTTTGTTAAAAATGTTTGAAAAACATGAGACTTGACACAAGTCTTCTATGTGACATATCACTTTCCTAAAATTCAAAATATCAGTTTTGTGTGTAATGAAACTTTGCATGAAATTCTGTCTAGAAAGCTGAGTATATTTCCTTCATGATCCAGAAAAGGAGCATTTTAGTCACACATCTCAAGTGAAATCAGTAGAACTTATGCTTTACTGGTTTGTACACTTTCTGTTACTAATCATGTGAATTTCCGGTAAGATGTATGTTGTCCAGCCATATACATCAGCTATTGCCCTAACTATGCATAATAATATTAAGTCTTGTACTTGGCCACTCCTTAGTAACACACATGCTCTCTTCAGCCAGCTAAAGACCTGGCTTATGCTCATGACAGAGCTTCTGTGCTCAACAGCAAAACAAAACAAGTCCTTTAAAACTGGTGGCTGGTGCAGCCTTCTTTTTTAACTAAAGAAGCCAAGGCTATGCTGTTCTTAAAGTACAAATAACGTTTACTTCTGACACCCTTGCACCTCCTCATAACGTCAGAGTGTAACGAATATAGTGCAATAATACAAACCTTATGGAGACACCTTCTAGAACTGAATGGGAATTGAATCAGTCGGGCCTCTAGACATCTAGCAGATCTGCAGAAAATATTCTTAAAGAGAGTAATTCTCCTCTGTCTGGTGGCAAAGAATGAGCTTGTTCCAGCTCTCCAACACTCTCCTTCAAGAGTCAGGGCAGAGAAAGAGCAAGCATACACTGTGCCCACAGGCCTACTCTGCAGTAAAGACAGCCAGAGGCAAGTTAGAGCAGCCTGAGGACTTCTCCAGTTGGTGCTGAAGACAGTCTAGGATGTCTCAGGTTGGGAAATTAGTATGTTGGCCTGGAAATATATATATATATTTTTTCCTATGCACTTGGCAGAGCTTAGCCAAATTGAATAATACACTTCTGTCTTTATTATTTCTTTTTTTTTGGCAAGTCATTATGCAATTAAAATAGTGCATATAACATAATCAAGCAGCAACGTATATCAGACCATTTGAGAATTCATTCCTTTATTTAAAAGAAACTTTGTTATGATGACTGCTATTATATAAATATTTTGAGGGTTTTTTTTAACAAAAGTAAGTCATAAATCTCAACATCAAAGCAGATCCATTCCCTAGAGCTATCCAGAGTTAGTACCACCTTGGGTTTTGTTTCTTCAAAACTTCTGTTTTCTCATTATTTAATAACAGCATTAATTTATTTTAAAATCTACTCTTCAGATAATGGGGAATTGCATGTGTTTAATATGTACAGTTATTATTGTCACTAATGTAGTTCAGGAGTGATATGTACTTATACAGAGAAGCTGAGTATGATCATATTAAATCTATATATTTCTCACTTGATTATTCTTTTGTGTTTGTCATATAAATTGGAAGAAGGAAAATAATTTTCCCTGTTGGAGCATAAAACAAATTAGACATAATGGTACATAAAAAGCAAACTGTAATCACCCTCTTGAAAACTAACGCATTTTACAGGATATGTAGCCATTAAGGCAGTCACAACATTTTAAACCTACTCCAGTTCAACACGCCCGCGAACTATTCACTTTCTGATGGCAGCATTTTGTGAAGCTTGCACTGATAATTAAGTAAATTGTATGGTAGAAATCCTAAACTCATCTTGCATGGCAATGTACCAGATTTTTCTTTCTGTGTCTAGCAAAACTGAAGTATTGTTGTGTTTTGTTTTTTTTTTTTCCATGTGGTACTAAGAACAGTATTTCAATGAACAATCTTTTCCCCCACTTTTTAATCCTTCAATGGAGTTTCCTTTAGAAATTGTAAGCTTTTTTATTTTTTGTTCTTAACACAATAGTAACAGGTGGATTTATGAATATTCCATCAGCTGGATAAGCATTGTATTGCATTTGCCATAGCCAATATGATCAGGTGGCAAAGCTGAGAGTGACCTATATAAGTTTCTATGGCCAAGTGCCAATGAAAGCATCACATCATACTGTTATTGCAGATATAACCATTTTGTTTAATCAGTGCACAGTGAAATACATAAAAATCCTTCTATGACATTTTCTTATGTCCTTCCAGATTCATTTACACAACTTAATACAAAAAGTCTTTCTTCTTCCCCCATTCACCTTCCTGTACCAAAGGGCATACTTTCACATCCACTCTAGATGTATCAGAATACCTCTTCACCCTTGTAAATTAGTTCTTTTTTTCAGCTCATGACACATTGGGAGCATGTAAGAAGGTTTCTAGTACTGATCATTCTGTAAGAGCAAAAGTCCTGCTTCTGAAAAAATGATGGTCATCTTTAGGCCCTGGAGCCACCAGATTCATTGCCACTTCTTAGGCCTGTGCTCAAGTGATTTGCAAAATAAGGGTGTTAATAACCTTGCCTCCAAGACTGAAAACCAGGTACTACTGGAATTTTTCCATCTGAGGTCAGAACAGTCAGTTTTTGCCACAAGTGACCAGATAAGAAGAATTAGAATAAAATTCTATTACATTTAGAAACCCTAAAGAGTGATTGTGCTTATAGTTGTGATGCCAGAGACAGCTAAAATCAGGCAGGAGAGAGGAGAAACTGCAGGACAGAAAGATGGCTGAGCTACCATGGGCTGTGTATATTACCATTAAGAATTACACTAGCCCCCAAAAAGGAAAGCAAAAATCAACACAGAGCTAGAACAGTGCATGATCTATGCACAGCAAAGGCCAAGGCATTTGAAATTGAAATAAAAATCCTTAGTCAAATCATGTCATTTCAGCAGACGGGGAGTAAGACACCACCAAGAAAAGGCCTCTGAAACCCTTCTGATGTTATGGTTAACAAGTATTTTTAAGTTATTTAAAGGTGATCATTTGCATATAAAGAGATGTGACAGAACCTCTGCTTGTGGCACAGAGGTATCAGACCCTGTATATGGGATTTTAGTAATCTCCTTATCTGATGAGAGATACACAGAAAATCCTTCAAGTATGTATAAAAAGGAAATTTAGGAATATGAAGGTAAAGTTCTTTCTATCTTTCTATATCTCAGTTCCTGAAAACTTTATTTGATGAATAAGAGCTTTTTTTTGCTATTTTTTTCTTGAAGAAGGAGCTGGAGCTGCCCTTTTTCATTTCCCATTACATTTAGAGGGAAATGTTAAATTTCTTTCAATGTTCAAATCTACCTTTTCCTGGAGATAAAATCCACAACTCAGCTTTGAGAAAAAGATTAAAGATGAAAATGCAAAACTCACTGACAACTTTGACTCAAACCTCAGTAATGACTGTGAAATTTTTCCTCTTCTGATATACTGAATCACTGAGGTGTAAGCTAAATGTTTTTGAATAAAAGTTTTCACTTGTTTTTATTACTAAAATGAGCATTGAAGGTATAGAAATGTTTAAATGCATTTGAAGATGATTGCAGAGAGAGAATGCAATTTAAGATAAGTAACCTGTAGGCTACATATTGCCAACAGTTTCACAGTTTTTTCAGTCTGCTAGTTATATTGAATAATCGACTACAAATGTTTTCATTCTTATCTCACTTGCACACAAAAATAGAGAAATACTTTCACTGTGGTTCTATAATTACAAGAGTGCAACCAAGTGTAGTGTAACTCGACATATTTCTGGTTAGACAGTGCAGGTGTGCACTGCAGCATGAACCTCAGCCCAGGCTCAGAAAGTTTTAAGGCTGGCTAACCTCAGCAAAACTGCGCTTAAGACCTGCTCGAGTCCATGGCTGGTAAAACAATGTACACGTGAGGCCATGGTGCCTCCCTTCGCAACAAGGATGGCTAATAGAGCCAAAAGCAAAATGCAGAGATGATCGATACTGGAACATCATTCAAAATGCAAAGGTAATAGACAGATTACATGGTCCCTACATCCTCGGTCAGTAAGGAGATTTTCAGGTCTGAATTTTTCTCTTACGATATGAGGAATCCCACAGCTTTATGGGGAGGGAGGAAAGGGAAGACTAATATTAAAACTCAGCCAGGATTCACTCTGGTGGGATTCAGGATGTCCTGCTTTGATTCAGAGGAAACTTTATTCCATGAAACAAAGACAGACCTTTAAAAAAAAAAGAAAACAGCCCCAAAGCACACAAAGGCCAACGTCCCATCCCTTCCACTCACTTCTAGGCCCCCAATGCCTTGCAACTGCAAAATCCCTCTCAACAGCCTTTCACAGCCCTGCTCAGGGCCACTTGCCGTTGCGACCAAGCAGAGCACTACTGCTCCCACAGGGGTCAAGCAGGCCAGCTCTTGCCTCTCGCTCTTGCCTCCGCTTCCCTCGAGGCACTCTGCCAAGGGGCTTGCTGCCTCAGGGGCCCTTTGGTGCTGCAGGGCAGGAGGCCCAGTCCTGTGGACACCACTTGCCCTCTCTCGCGCCTTGCTCCGCCGCCTCACCAATGACCCCCTGGGGCCAGGCAGACACACTCACCAGCACAGGCAAGGCCAGAGCACAAGTCTTACACAAGCAGCCTTCCAAAGAGGAAAATGGGCCAGAGATGCCACTGCTCTGCACCATTTCCATAGCACTCTCTCACCAAGGGATGGCATTTCTCTTGCAGGCAAAACCCGGAGCCAAGCCAGCAACTTTCAGCACTGTACACATGCCACATGCAAAAGCCCCTAATGGCTCAGCCTCCACATTCCCATTTTCCCTGGCCCAGGGAGAGTCCGAGAGCACCAGCAAAGCGACAAACAAGGGTTTACTGGTGAGACTGGCCCTCAAGAATGCCAGGCCCTGCAGACCCAGGAGAAAGTCTGGAGAAAGGAAGACTTTCCCTTGGTGGAGGAGGATCAGGTTTGGAATCACTTAAGCAAACTGGACACCTACAAGGCCATAGGCCCTGATAGGATGTACCCACAAGTGCAGGGCGAGTACAGAGGGAATGCTGATATTGCAAGGTGTTTCATGAAGGGAGGGAAAGGGTATGATCAGGTGGAAAGGCCCTCCCTTATGTGGTAATCAACGTTTGCCTGCCAGAGCCCTCCTAAAAGGACTTTCCCTGAGTCAGTTTTGCAAAGTTGTAAGATAAATAATTTATTAAAGTGACAGGTACAACAGGTTCAGAATTGCCATTGATAAATGCACTTGCTGCAACAAATTTGCCTTCTTTGAGCTCAAACTAATAATTAAGCGCTTCCAATAATAATACGTTTCCTGGGCAACATCTGACGTTGTCAGAGGCGCGAGTCTTACCAAAGAGGCATCCCTGTTTGGGAAGGAGAGAGGTCCAGGCCCGTTGACCCGTCCGCAGGTTAGTGTTCTTGTCCTCCACCTGGAGGAACATTTGTGTGCTGAAATTGTACTCCTGGCGAGGTGGGGCTGAGTCAAACATTGTGGGATGGTTGGTCCTTATCAAGCTCAGTGGAGGACATCATTGCCTGCTGGCCTTTTTTGCCCTTAGTAACAATGCTAGGCTGCAAGACTCCCGCCTCACCCCAGGCGTTGTTTTGGTTTGAGCAATGTCAAGTGGGAGACCTCTGCCTCACCCTGTGTGTTGCCTCACTGACACTGACCTTAGCCGACAAATCACCCTTTGCATCTGCTGTTTACCCCTGGCAGGGATGATCAAATCATGTAGACCAGTATCCCACACAAGGCCACTCTCAATCATCTTTGAAAGGTCATGGTGATCAGGAGAGGTGCCTGAAGACTGGAAGAAAGCAAATGTCAATCTTCCAAAAGGGCAAGGAGGAGGACCCAGGAAACTCCAGGCTAGTCAGTGTCACCTCAGTCCCTGGAAAGGTGATGGAGCAGCTCATCCTGGATACCATTTCCAAGCATGTGAAGAATAAGATGAGGTGATCAGGAGTAGTCAGCATGCTTTGAATGAACTTTTTTAACATGAAAACTCAGAGTCAGAGACTTTTTCATATGAAAAGAATCAAACTTGGGAACACACGTGCAAATAAAGAATGAACAGAACAAAACAAAAATGTCAAGGGTAAAAAAACTAATAAGCTTTTCCTGGTATGTTAATGAGTCTCTGAAATGAGCTTTGGAAGACGTGTTGCAGCAAAAAATTTTGGGCTGTGCAGTCTGGGCAGAATCAGTTCTCGAGGGAGACATGGTCCCTTCACTACCAACCCAGTCACTGTCATGGAAGTTAGAGTCCTGGAAGAAGCAATGCATGTATTCTATCTGCAGCAGTGTAAGTGTAACAATAGAGCCAATTTCTTTTAAAGTATACTCAAGTTATCTGTAACTTTTTCTCTTTCATGACTGAAGACAACCTGATAAGACATGGTTTTGTTTTACCTTGATAGCATAACAATTATAAGAAGACAACAACATTCTTTTTCACTACTACTATAACCACTTGTACTTGACCTCCTTTGTCTTAAAACAGAAATAATCCAAAATACAAAAACTGAAGAATAATGCAACAAATTCAATTATTTCCTTGTTTAATGTTAGGGTAATAGGGAAAGGAATGTAAACTAAGATTGGAGACACACTGGAACCTCTCATGCTGCTTTTGATTCTGGCAATGTGGACGGCGGAGGGAAGGTTATGGGGCTGGAGCACATATGAGGAGACACTGAGGGAGATGGGCTGGTTCAGCCTGGAGAAGAAAAGGTAAAGGGAAAACCTTAATGCTATTTGCAGTGACCTGATGGGACATTATAATGAAGATGGAGATGCACGGAGACGAGAGAAGACACAATCTGAGACACGGCAAACTCCCACTAGGTATAAAGAAAAACACTGTAGCATTAGGGTTGTCAAACACTTGAACAGGATGCCTAGAAAGGTTGTGGGAAATCCACCCCGGCAACATTCAGAACTCGACTGGACAGGGCCCTGAGCAACCCACTATACCTGGACTTGTTTTTAACAGGAGTTGGGATAGATGACTTCTGGGGTCCTAGTCAAGCTCAGTTGTTCCCTTTTTCCATATCTTACAATGTTCCATGGTTCACATAGCAATATTTCAGTTCTAATCTAAATCCATTTCTGGATCCCAATCTGGGAAGTGTCCGGTACCTGAATAGTTGATGATCTGATGCTTTCAAGGAATTGTGAAAATGATACCCAAGATGTGCCCCTTATCACAAAGCCTAAAAACTCTTCATAAGATGCAGTCTAGGCATTCATGGTCTCCCATTATTGCAATTAAACATTGCCTTAGCTGATCATCTAAATCTGAGGAAATTTCAGAAAGAAATCATCAGAAAGAACATCAATAAAAATTATCGTCTGAGTAATAGTGACATGCTTAGATTTTCAAGGTAGAGGTCATGAAGGGAATTTTCTGTGTAATTACTAGCATAGAGAAAAGCATTTATTTTTCTTCTCAGAAATTGTTAAGTACTAAGAAATATGACTTTCACAGACAATTTGATCCACTCCAGCAGGTGATTCCACAACAGACTACTTTCCAAAGGGAGGTGTTTTTGGAAACATATTTTTCATGACGCAATTTACAGAACAGGCCCATAAACATATGTTCTGGGACAAGTTAAGATGGATCAGGAATGAGAATCGATATGGGAAGAGGTATTTGTTAAATATTCTTCTCTGTGGAGACTGCACTCTCACAGCTGTGACTGAGCTTCAAGCTGGACTTCTCCCTGTTGTTTTAAATAAAGTGGTTCTCAATTGCTGTATTTTTTTTTATGGTGCTGGTGATGACTTCTGATGGAAAATTTTGTTTGTTTGGGGATTTTTTTTTTTTACCATCTATAACTGTTATAATTTTCTAAGATGAATATGTATCATTCTGCTGAGGTGGCCTTAGGTTTCCTCCAGCCTTTCTTAATCAATGTGGCTCTTGTACTTGGGGTCCTTTTGGGCAGACTTACATAGGCAGCTGAGTTCACTACTATCAAGAAAGGAAAGTCTTGCTTCCTCTCCCTGTCTGTTCTTTTGCTCCAATTCTAGTGCCCATCAGACTTTTCACTGAAGCAATACAGCTCACTGATGTGGCAGGAAATTTTTATCCACCAGATTTTATTAGCTATTTATTCACAGAAGTGGGTAGTGTTACAAAAGGACATGTAGGCTCCAGTGGGTGAAGCATTAGATCAAATCCAGCCATCTTGTGTAGCTCCGTCTTTAAAAAAAATACATTAGTTGAAGGCAGCCTGTGACCACAAGGTGGGAAAGGGAGGGCTGGATACCAGTGTAGAGAACACTCAAAATTCATGAGGGGTTAAACAGGGTAGATTTAATAAAAGACTTACACTCTACGTGGGGAGTCCCAGGAACCGTGCGGACGGGTCACTGATGGGAGGCTGCGGGATGCACGGGTCAGACATCCAGGTGGGACTCAATTTGTTGTATCTTAAGGACCCCTTAAACCTACTAGAACTATGGGAAGCAGCTAGACATTGTTGACAAAAGGGAATAGGCCTGTCTGGCCTTGACGGGAATTCGGTCAGTGTGTAGGGAGCACACTCTGGAGCTGCTGTCATGTACTCTGCCAGTCACCTGACTCCTCACCAGATCTTCCACAGCTGTTCTAACATGATTACCAGTGTTTTCACGCTCTCTGCCACCATTTGCATGTTTGCCATTTACACTCACGGGTTGTTTTAATATAGACGTTTTGCATTACTTCCTGTCACTGCCCTGTTGAGTCTGTTATAAGGTCTTTAGCAATAGCTGCTGTTCAGCATTGACACAGCTGTCAGGAAACAGGACTTGATTAGATCAAGACAGCAGTCAACAGCAGCAGTGGCTGGCAGTGATCTTCGGGCCAACGTAAGCACTTCTCAGCTCCTGACTATTCTTTCCCACCACTGCAAACCACCATCATAGTATCAGTGTCATTCTTTTTGCATCTATTTATGATGTATCTGGATAAACTGCTAGTAATAAAATGAAGGGAGTAGGATGAAGACAAGCGGTTGAGGGAGGCAAGAGATGCTTAATGTGGTCATAATAATGTAAGACTACTTGCCAGACCACTCAGGGAGATAAGGCACCCCTTATCCTCATACCCAGCTTTTAAGAAGTGTGTCCATAATTTTATTTGTTGTCTTGTTTTGCAGAGAAATGTGTGTGAAACAAAATTATTCACTTTTGTGTGGTAACTTTAAAAATCAAAATTCACAACACCATTCAGGAGTTTGCTTCTTTTGGGGTCAGCCCTATCTTGATGGATTCTCAAAAGTCCTATAAGTAAGGGAATTTTAATAGGCAGTTTCCAACAGTAGTATACAGCTAGTGGCATTTTCTTTTAGCATTCCTAAGTACAAAATAAACCTGCTCAGGTTTGGCTCTGAGTACAATCAGTTTATTCCACATATTTCTATTCAAAAGAGCTGGCTATACTAAATTACACTAAGTTGAGAATAACACCATACACTCAATCTGAGGTCAGCTTCCTGACAGCACTCCCACCATGGAAAGGTTTCTGTGGCTATAATGAAATTCCACAGTTAGAAATGGAAGGTAAAGAAGACAGCAAGCATGCACGGCAGAATCAACTCAAAGCTGTGGTTCCAAAGCAGTTACTATTGGATCAGCATAATGGTGTTTTTTTTTCAGCTACACAGATTTACAACAGGTCAGGCATGAGTACAAAACTGTTTTTCTGGCAGATTAACTAGAGTATGCAGAATGGAGTTTATGCTGGATACAGAAAGACAGATGAAGGCCTGGGGGAATAAGCCTAGCTAGATTTTTGTCACTGTTGTTTTTTCTTTGGGTGCTGTTTTGTTCTTTGCTTGGAGGAAGGAGGAGGTTGAAGGGAGGAGATAGAGGGGAAATAAATCTGAATTAGTTTGTGCTAGATCAGCCATTTGCACCATGGTGTGTTTCATGTGTTTTGGGCATCCTAAAGCTGGATTTGCTGAAGGATCAAACCGTGGCTTCAGAGCATTGTACCTTGTACCTGTACAGTACCTTGAAAAAGGTACTGTGTCTTTGGAGATCAAAGAATTGCCAGTGGGCTGCTTCATAGATTAACATGAAGGGGAAATGACAGCGTGAGCATCTGTAAAACTATCTGACTGCATATAACTGGAATAGGAATTGGTGGTATAATGGCTTAATTTTTAAAACACCTTGCACATTTGCTATAGCTAATAGCCTGATTCTGCACTCCTTATGCTTCAGCGACAATGCTCCGTCTGTCCCAGATGGCCGTAATTCTAGTTTCCCAAATCTTTTCTCTTTGTAAAAAAGTGGAGAAATAATTTCTCTTTCAATGTGATTTTAATAGTTACTCACCAAAAGATTTCGATCATTTGTTCCTATGTCACGCTGCAAATATTGTAAAAACATGAAGAAAAATAACATGACAAAGAGACAGCTTCTACAGCAGAGTTCACAGTGACAGGATCCTTTTCAACAAATGCCATAGTCCAAGGATAAAGTTGCTCACCTGAGTATCCCAATCAAAACCTGCAAAATTAATTTTATTTCGGTCTCTGAGTGTTGGACCAGTAAATCGTCGGATGCCAGTGGACAATGAAAACAAGTATAAATCTGAAACAATCTCAAAACTTGCCAGTGCTCTAAGAGCAGGCACATGCACTGTGACCTTCACTGGTAACAAGGCCAGATAACTTAAAACCAAGCTAGATTTTTGGGTTGTGAGAAATTAAGGATACAAAAATTGTCCTAAATGCAGTCTGATTCAAACTAGTAGAGGAGCTCAGAAAGATGTTTTAAATTCATGTCTCCAAGATAAACTTGTATAGTCTCTAAACCACAACCTGGGTTCATTTGTTAAGAGGAAAAACAAAAAGCAGTCCCAGATAGCACAGAGAAACTCAGGTGTCAATGCAAAAAGAGATAAAGTTGAAAGAAAATTCTGTCAAGCTTGGAATATAATATATGCTTTAAATAATTCTTTGGGGATTAAGCAACAACACCAGGGTCACAGAAAAGAATTTTACCGTTTACTTGGATTTTAGCTTTATGCGTTAATTAAGGCCCTGACTAGGAAAATTTTCCCTTTTTCAGCTAAGATAAATTTACATAACTTTAAGAAAAAACTGCAGCAATTCTGAAGCACAGCCACAGCATGAAAATGTCTTTTTCCTTTATTACATAAATTGATTTTGACTTTATCTGCCAACCCTGCAGCCACTATAACTTTGTGTGGCAACTCCAATAATTCAGACAAAGAAACCTGCATTTCTTTCCATACATAGACCTCCTCCACCTGAGGAGAGCTATTCAAATTAAACAAGAATTTTGAAGATAGAATAGGGAAGTGCCTTCAGTATTTTCCAAAGAATATTTGGAAGAAATTTGCCTAGTAAGAGTCATAAGCCTACCATTATATAAGGAGATTAACACAGGATATCTAAAATGGACAGTGAATTCCATGAGTGTCTACATGTTTTAGTTTCATAAACTTCCTGTAAAATATTTCATTTTAGTCATTAGCAGTGACAGACTATTAGACTAGAACAACTCTGTTATGTATATAAGGATACATGGATATATCCCAGGATATAAGAATCACAAAGCTGTTGGAAACAACTTATTAAGTCTTCTTCCCCACTTACAATTTGTTTCATGTCATCTACCATTGCATTTCCAAGGTTCTAAATTCTAAACAGAAATATTCAAATATTATCACATTAAAATGGAAAAAAAAGAAAAGTACATTCACAAAATAAATGGTTTAGTGTTTATCTTGAGGAGTTCAGCCAAGCTTCACAAAGCACCCAAAGCTATTGTTTTGAACAAGTTTTTTATACCTGAACAGAAAGTGGGGAAGGGGGGGGGGCAGGGAGGGAACCACAATAAGGTCCATCACGCATTAGTAATTTATCTACCATAAATGCAGAAACTTCACCTGGTAAGATTATAAACCAGTGTCTTTAACAATAGCTGCCTAAATTTACCCCTAAGCATGTGAATTAAATGATTTGATTTTCAAAGCTGCTGAGCAACAATCAGGAACTCTTGACTTCTTTGAAAACCATATAGAGAAGCAATGGAAGCCTAGCAATATAATCTTTGCCTGTTTGTCTGAAGGTTTTGCTGCTTTTCTTGCATGTATGTTGTGGTCTAGTTTTTGTGGAAACCTGAAAAAGATATGGCAATAAATATCATTAGGTGATGTGACTTGCTATGGTACTTAAAACTTGCTTATAAAACATTATAGCACATGAGAGAGAGAGAGAAAGAGAGATTAACACAAAATAATTTAGCAGAAGCTGGAAACACAGCTGTAGCTTGCTGAAGTCTCTTACCCAATTAGCCCCTTCTCATTCAGATTTGTTTTCAGGATGTATCACCTATGAATGCTGTTCAGATACAGACGCTGGTTTCCAGAACTTTTTTACATGTAGACAGAACAGGGAAATCCTGTCTATTTAGACTTCATTAAACCAGAATCAACTCAGTTAACCAAGTCCTTATTTGCTGCTGCCATTGTAAGAGTTTTTTTGTGATTAGAACATTCGCTTAAAATAATTCTTCTTCTTTTGTTTCTGGCCCAAATGCTGAGCTTCAAAGAAAAAAATTCAGTACTCTGAAAAATATGTACTTGCATTTAGCAGTCACTTCTTTGCAGTGATACCAACTTTTGTTCATACAATCAGAAATGGAGTCTCAAAATTCAAGAATTTCCATGGTAATGTATATGTGCAAATACACATATACATGCCTATACACACACACGCATGCGCGCACACACACACACACACACACACACACACACACATATATATCTCCCAGGAGAACTAGTTATCTTTCTGTTACATTTCAAGCTACCTTTCTGTAGTTAAAAAGCATGTGCTTATCATCTATCTTGCTGGTGCTTGTTGGCATCAATAGAAACAGAATACCAGCTCAACAAGTACTTTCACTGAGGTATATCTGTTTAAACAAATGTAATGGGATTCTGTGACTTTATTAGCTTTTGTGACATATTAGATTTTATGACATATCAACTTTCAGGGCTTCTCAGGAGTTGGCATTCCCCTTTAGTGTTGGCTAGATAGATTTATACAAGGCAGAAAATGTAACACTATTGCTGTGTAAACTGGCAGCTAAATCTGCTAGCTACAAGAATAGCACATGGAAGGACTATATTATCATTTAATATACAGTTCCATAATTCCTGTCTGGTTTATTTTCTATTTTTTATTTATACATATTTTATGAGAAATTATTTAACAAGGGTACCTTTAAGGGCTGATACTCATAAAATGGAAACCTTGCTATGCAGAAGGCAGTCTTCTTAAGATGGTTCATATTTGAAAATTGGCTATTACAGAGATGAATGTAGAATGAAACGCACAACGTAGAACGAAAACTGGCCTCACAAAGCTCTGAAACATTAGGCCTGGTACATTACACAGAAAGATTTTGTCTACTAGCTGTTGCTGTGATCACCTTTTAAAATAGTACAGCTACCAAAAAAAAATTTAAAAATGTTCTCTGAGTCTTAATTCACGGATCTAAATTGGAACTGCTCCCACAATCAGTAAAAAGATTACTCAAAGAGAAAGATATTCAGTTAAAAAAGAAGGAAGAAAAAGAAACCTGGAAAACGGAAGATAATAGGGAGTAGAAAGGAAATTCAGTAGCAATCTGCCTAAAATTTACTTTTTGTAAATGAACATACTGCTTCCATAGGAAGTATGTTCATTTAAAAAAAAAAAAAAGTTATCAGTGAGGTTCTGGGGAAAATGCATTTCTGAAAGGATGGAATTAGAAATGTAGTTGCAAAGGAAAAGGAAGTGGAAGGAGGGAGAGTAATGCGAAGGAGAGACCAGCAGCAAACAAGCTGCATTAGAAAGCTGCATAGAAAAAGGAAAAAAAGCTTGTTGTATGGGGAGTTTGAACACTTAAATTAGCTTCTGGCATTTGAAGAACAGCTGACTCCTTTAATACTCATGCATGTATTTCCCTTAGCCAAAACCTTAGGAATTCAATTTCTAAACAGATACTATTTTCTCAGTTCTTGCTTTCTTCTCAGTTTTTTGGTTCTCTAGCGTCTACACCAAGGGAGGATGTCAACAGTATTTGCTGGATATGTAGGATTTGTTTCTTATCCACTTACAGAAATTTCAGAGTTTACTGCAAATTAAAGGTGATATGTATTAGTGTTTGAGAAATTACTTTACTAACAGTCTTGACTGATAGAAGACTGGAGGATAGGCTTCATCTTCTCAAGGCTCAGGCTTCAGCCTGAGATATACCATTAGCAAAAAGCTGGGCTTGTAGGCCAATCTCCTATATTATTCTCAAGTTGTTCTATCCAGATTTATACACAAATTTTTAAGAATTTAGTCACAAATGAGGAAAGAACGTGGAATGCATCAGTCCTCTTCATCAGAGATGTCATTCTTCTCCAGGGAGAAAGGGGGAACAAGCTTCTGACTCTCCAATACATCATCTCTCCAGAGCTGGCATTCACAGTGGCAAGCTTGCCACCAAATCCCACCTGGCATCCAAGTTCTTCCCAACATCTCTTAGTCCTGACATTGCTTCTCAATTCCTCATCCAAACCCCTCTTTCTGCTGTCAAGATTCCATTTCTTTTCCTGTCCCCATTTCTCTGCTTTTCTTTTCCATCTACCAAGTTCTTCACAAGAGATTTCCATTTTGCCCAAAGAAAAGGTTTCAATAAGATGGATTTGCAGGAGAAACTGTGGCATAAATATATGTCTAAAGAATCTTAAGATTCCTTCCGCCCATATAAACCTGTAATTGAATGGGATGTGCAAACAGCAGTTAGATAGCAAGTAAAAGTTACAGAAGTTAAATGCATCATTCAATTATTTGATGAGATCCCAAAGCTCAAATACAGTAAGCAGCCAGCCATTCAACACATTTTTGTATGCTGAAGCTGGAAAAGCTTTTGCTTATTATCATCTAAATGGCTATGATAGATCCATTTTGTATCTCAAATTCTTTTATCCTGCATTGCTCTAATGAGCAGATATTTTACTGATTTATTTATTTATAACTGCATAAATTATTTAACTAATAATTATAAGTCTCTAGTTTTCCTTTCTAAACTATGGCCATGGCTAATGCATAGACAATTCCTGGAAATTTCATCTATCTCAGAGAATATCATTACTATTATTGTTATTATTACTACTATTGTAATAGAGATACTCTCTGCAAAGAGAGAGTGAAATGTGAAATTCAGTGCTCATCATATAATCATATGATGCCCATTTATGCAAGCTGAAGGCACAGGACTCTCTCAGCCCCAGGGGAAGAGCAGGCAGACTGTCCAGTCCCATGCCGGTCCAGCCTGTGGCTGTCAGTGCCAAATCAGGAAACAGGAAGGCAGGTTCGTTTGAGGCTATCCGTCCCCTCCCAGGCTCCTGCTCCGCATCATGGACTCTGCTCCGTCTTTCCAGTAAAAAGTGGACTTCTCAACCACTCTACACAAAGATCAGTCCCAAAAACCAGGACCCCCCAAAATTCTGTGCTGACTGGGGAAGAAATGCATACCTTGATAGCTGGTAATTACGTAAAAGGTGTTTCAGATATCAGAAACTGCAGTGATCATGCAGGAGATGGGTAACTATGGACCTGATATCCCACATGCTAAGAACAAGCTGTCAGGCTGGGATAAGAAGCACTTGAAGCAAGAGACGAAACATCCTATTAGGTCCATCCTACAGACACAAGAATTATACAGCTCTCATTACGGTAGACCTGAGGGGAGAAAGTCATTCATCAGACGACAACCTATCAGCTAGTTTAAGATACACACAGTTTCAAACAAGGCTCCTAAAACACTGTACATATTATGCCGTTTTATGTCAGTGCAATTCATGGTGAGGACAAAGAGAAGTTTTACAATTACCTCTGTCATGGGATCAGCAAAACCCCAAAACACATCTTCCTGAGATAAGTAAATCTTGTGCTAAAGTCCAATATGGCAAATAAAGGCATAACAAAGGACAGTGGCTAAGAATCATTAATCACAGAAATTTAAGAACTGTTGATTTGTGCTTTATACCCAAGCTATAGAGCTGAAGGTACTCTGTTCTCTGACAAAGACACAAAGAATAGCTGAATTCAACATATACCAAAATACACAGTCATAAGAACCATGGTTGTATTAATTCCCCAGTCTGGTCATCTATCCGTAATGCAAGGAAACGTGGAGCAGCAAGCAGAAAGTAAGACTATTAATGAAACTAATTATAATAATAATAACAAATCAGCAATATGAAATTCAGAACAGAAGAGTACTCAGAGGTTTCTGATTTGAACAGAATAACAGATTCAAGATACCACCAGATCAGAGGAATGTAAAGCACAGAGTGAAACTGAAGAAAAATGGAGAATATTCAGAGCCAATGTGGCTGCAGCAGTCACCACTGGGCACTAACAGAGACAAAGTAAGAACCAGATGAGCCAAGAGACCTTACTGGGGAGAAAACGTGGTGACAAGTAAAACCGTCATGCTAAGATCAGACAAGTATCAGACAAAGCAGAAGAGGAGTATAACAAGCAGCAAATTCAAAGAATCAGTGCAAGAAGAGGTAAATGGAGATACACTGAAAATAGCAACTGAAGCTGACACTGCTCTGATAGGAAAGCACTGTGTTGTGGAAAGGCTGACACTCCACATGGAAATTGCAAAAGAAGAAATGGACCAATAAAAATCAGTGAAGGAAAAATGTTCATAGACAGATCCAACCAAAAAAAATCAAACCTCACCTCATTAAAAAGACAGACTATGCAGATAATCTTAGAGAAGCCCTCAACAAACCAAACTCAGTATCGTATTCTGAGGAAATAAGGGACTGCCACTGTAATTAACTTAATGATAACAGAAATTCAGGAAAGAAATCAGACATACAAATTGCAAATAAACAGCTAAACAGAAAAGCAATATGACACAATAAAACAACACCTGATATAGTACAAAGTGGTGTCAGTACCACCTTACTCAGCCTGACATAGCTATTCAGGGAAGTTAAGGAAAAGAAAGCCCTCCTAACTGGAATCACTATTGCAATATGCCAACAGGGGTTTTGCAATTACTGCAACAACTGCAAAGATGGCTCTGTCTTGTAGGGAAAAGTCTTCTCTAATGCAATACTACATGGGAGGAATAAAAAGGTAGATACAAAGCTGACAGAGGAACAGTCTGGAGTGCGGACACAGAGGTCACATGTGGACCAGTTGTTCACGCTGAAGAGTGCTATGGAACTGCAGAAGACAGCTGTCTCTTCACATCCTCAGGTTCAGTGACTTCCAAAAGGCATTTGACAGTCTTCTGAAAATCTCCTTTTCAGCAATCAACTATATAGAAGACTGAAATTTTCCAAAGTTAAATATTTTAATTATGATATGAACGCAAACATTTTATGTACATGCAACATATGAGGGAAAAAAATTGCAGAAAATTTAAAAGAATCAGAATTCATACAACATAGCAAAGCAATAGATACCTCTCCATCAAGATCATATTTTTATGAGAAGTATCTCTGACTTCAGTTTGAAAAGCTTTCACAAGACGTCAGATAGTCTTTCCTTTCATCCTCAAGAGTGAACGTGCTTAAATGACTGTAAAAACTTTCCTTAGGCACCTCAGAAACTAAAGCAGGAAAAGTGCAAACGAGAAATTGCTCCCAGTCTTCTAAAGTCATTAAGAAGTTGATATACCATCTTATATCCAGTTTATCTTGACAGTCATTCTCAGCCTGGCACTCCTGTAATCTAAAATTTTGCAAGTGTGGAGTTAACACACACACACACACACACACACACACACAAAAACCCTAAAAAATCACATAAAGCCATTAGCTAAAGGTTTGATATTGTATCAATTAAAGTTAATGGCAAAATTCTGAAGATTCAGCAGTTAAATGACTCAGACCTTTTATAACTTATAGCAGAGGCTGTTAGGATTAGGATGGGCTTTAGAGATGAGTACAGCATTGCAACACAAAACTACAGTGAGTGTAAATTCCCTAATATCTAGCTGCAACAAAGTTTTATGTATTTCTACCTTTTTGTAAGCAAATGATACAAGAAGGCAGGTGAATTATTTGACTGAAATCTGCCCTGTTGTTTACTTCTGGGCCAAAATTAGATCACTGAAGAATTCCCTCCAGCTTCCACACAGTTTGTATTACTTCTAAATGTATTCATTATTCACAGAAAGTGGTAAACAAAAACTGATGTAAAATAACCTGATTCTATCTTGTCAAGGACGTGGACATCTGACTTGACTGTAGAAAGGTCTTGATAACTGATGTTTTCTCTTCCTTTTATATATATAATACCCATACATGGAGTTTCTCTCTGACCTGGGAAAACTCTCATTAGACGTAATGGGCTACTCACAATGGGTATTACAGTGACTTGGATGACAAATAAAAAGTCAGTGAACCCTTTTCAAGCAGAACAGCATTAATATAGAAATGTTATAAGTCAAGAACTGAAGCAAAGAAATATTAAATAATTTTTTCACAGTCTGCTCGAGAAGCTACAACACTGCAAGGAACTGCATACAGCTCCCTCGAGGGTAAGACTAGCAGCCTAACTTCCAGCTCCCAAAATCTTCCCCTTCTCTAAGGCATCTGCCAGTAAGTTGCTGGCTACTGCAGTATATCAACCAGTGTTGCTCTTCTTTGCAACACTGACAGCTGCATTAAAAATCAGTTGAGGTCAACTAAATTCACAGAGACCAAATACATGGCCAACAGCCACCAGTGGTTCTCAGCCAGTACCAAAGAGGGACAGGTTTGAAACAACGTTGGACAATGCCATATCCCTATATAACATTAGTGGTTTCATAATCTGCTATTACTTTCACCAGAATATCACATTTTAACACCATGGCACATCTATCCCAAAATCTGTTGCTTCTTATGCAAGCATACCTGGGAAGTTCTTTTGCCTCATTTCAAAAGCACTAAAGACCTTCAGAGAACACCAGTAAGAACATTTCTAATTAACAGCATACTTTTCACATCTATAAATAAGGCACAGCAAATTGTAGATGGATTAGAGCCTAGGATAATTTTCCCCTCATTCTGTATTCACTTGCTACAGTAGATATTTTGGTTTAATTATCCTTTCTTGTGTTTTTAATTTGAATCTAACAGGTCCTGAGCTTTTACCTCTGTGAGTGTGTGAATTCTGTCTATGAGGAACTTTTGTTTTCCTCACAAAATTGGGAGGCTGAGTTATTATTTATTAGAAGATAATAGGAAAAATGGCACAAAATATTTTAAGATTATGATTTAATACACAGTTCCATATATGCCACATATTGTAGCAATTGATTGGTCCTTTTTTTTCAATTTTTAGAGTCTTTGGGAAAGAAAAACAAGGTTTCATAAATGTGGTAGCATTCACTTTGCTTGTTGCAAGGCATTAATTAATACCAGCAACCATGTTAGCATGTGACCTGCTGAAGTAAACAGAACACAGTAGATCTTGAAGGAAGCTTAGGCGGGACTTATCCATCAGGATAAAAAGTGTAAATGTACCGTTATATGTGTATGTAGATAGATATGTATATATTTATGATTAATATCCCCACCTTTTTGCAAGAAACTAGTGTTCTCTCTGTTCTCTTTTGTGTTATATATGCTAAAATTCAGCAGGGGATCCCTAGCTGAGGCAATGAAGAAAAAAAAAAAGGTAAATCTTTATTTCATACTAATATTCATAGTAATACACAAACGCACACATGCACAAATCAGTTTCATGGCCTGGTTTTATTTTCCTGAAAATCTACCTGGCAGGCATTTTAACAGATAGAAAATAAAAGTGATAGCAGCTCAAGACTTTTCTATCAAGACAAAAAAAATTCCAAACCTTTCAAAACAGCTGCAGTTTACAGCCTTCTCACCCTCTTTATTATTTTATAAGAAACTGATGCTTGGATTAACATTTTTAGTGTTTAGCTGAAACACACAGTCGTGCACACTGATCAAAGCTCAGAGAGCTGTGACTACGCACAGACAACCTGAGTGTGACTTATGCTCAGCTCAGGGAGAAATGAACGAAGAATGCCATCTGGTGGAGAAACGCTTGCCCTTGCCAGAGGAGTGATGCGTGGCAACAACTTTGGTCTAGGTCACAAACATCTCATCAATGACACCTTGAAAATTCTAACTTCCTTGCCATAAGTAGACATCTCTGCTGCAGGAAGCAAGAATGAGTCATTGCTCTTTTCTAGGGTAGAAGTCTGTTCTCCTCCGTTTTCATGCTCTGTCTTCGAATCCAATATAGCCCAATGAAGGTTCAGCATCTCTGCTGCAGTATGATGGGAACAGCCTGGAGTAATAAGTAAGGAAGGGACAAGAAAAAGAGGAATAACTGAAATATCTTATTTTGAGTGTGGTTAGGAGACAAAGATGAGATTGCTGCCACTTTTCATGGCAGTATTTCTCTGGTGAAGTGGGTCAGCCACCACACTGGGCTGAAAACCCTGAGGGGAACCAGATTCTCTGGATTTGCTAAGCTAACAGCTGGTCCATGATGTGATACTTATATTGAAGACTTATTACTTTCTTGAGAAACTGTGTCAAAGTGCACCAGGCTGGAAATTTCTAAGGGTTATGAGTTAGTCTAATCTGGTCAGCCAGGGTCCCTTTAAATCGGTGGAGAAACCAGGCATTTACAGAGAATAACTTCAGCTAGCTATTGGATAATGCAACAAACAGCCCTTTAGGCTGTTGGCTAAAGACCTTTTTTGTCTCAGAGGATAAGGATCTCAGCAGCCAATACTCCATGGAGTAGTTATGATAGTCACAACTGATGTGAGAATTTCAGGTCCTTGTTCCTCCTAAATGCCTTAGTCATAGAACAATAGATCTGGTGGTTGATCCATTCTGTAGCAATAAATCCACACTCACTGGGGGAGAGGAAGAAATAGTGACCTAATTAAGGCACTCTGCTGGGACAGGGAAGATTAAGGCTCAAAGTTCTTCTCTGAAATAAGTAGAGCTGGAGTTTAATTGTTCTGCTCTTCACATCACAGGGGAGTTCCCCCTCCTTCCCTGCTTCTCTGCACTTTACTTCTTTCCTTTCACCCACCTTTCCCCCACTAAAGACTTCAGCTTGGCTTGTGTGGACAAGATTTCCCAACTAACTGATATTATTCAGCTAAGAATTCATTGAAACATATCGCTTTACCTACATGCAGCTATGGGACAAAATGCTAGCTAGCACAAAGTAGCAAAACTTTACTGATTTCAGCACTGGTCCAGTAGCTCCTATACAGGGATTTCACAACATGGGCATTAAGGACTCTCTAGATCTGAGCACACAAAATGAGAAAAGAGAAAGGAGTGATAAGTACAATTTAGTCTTTTTCTTAAGAGCAGCAGAGGGGCCCAGTCTCCTCCTGAGGTACCACAGTGATTGTTTGCTCAGCAGGAGTTCTCAAGAGCTGTTTAGCTACTTGGAAGCACCCAGCTAGAGTCTCTCTTGAATTAAAGGTGAAATAAGAGTGGGTTATAACAGCTCCAACTAATCAAGAAAAAAATAAAAGGAAGCAGCGTTCTAAAGAAGATGGAAAATGAGAGGAAAGATGAGAGAAAAATGAGAGGAAAGTGATGCCTAACTACAGGACGAGAGGCAACAATCACAAACTGAAACACAGAAAGCTCCATCTGAACATGAGGAAAACCTTCTTTACTGTGAGGGTGACAGAGCACTGGAACAGGTTGCCCAGAGAGGCTGTGGAGTCTCCATCCTTGGAGATATTCAAAACGCGCCTGGATGTGATCTTGTGCAACATGCTGTAGGTGACCCTGCTTGAGCAGGGGGGTTGGACTAGATGATCTCCAGAGGTTCCTTCCAACCTCAACCATTCTGTGATTCTGTGATTCTGTGATTTTGTGAAACTATCCTGGGGATATGAAGTAGTGTATTATTCTTACCTGCGCTAAATCAGCATGAACAACTTCTTTGGCTACAAATTAGCCTCCAGTTCGGTTTGATGATTGATGAAGCTCTGCTGTATCTCAGTGAACAGGCCAACATCTACCTCTGAGCTCCTATTTGGAATAATGTGAGCTTTTTGCTCTGAATACTTTTATGTGGCAAGGTTGTTCTAAAATGAATCTATCCAAATGTAATGGGAAGCTTATTGAAGGTAATGTGTCTTTTTCAAACATTCAGATTCAGTGAAAGCAACCAATTATGCTCTTTTACATAGCTAGAACAACTACAGAGAAGCTGCCTAAGGCTGATAGCAGATCAAAGCTAAGTCATGCAGAGGCTGAAGTATTTCATTGATTGTAAGTAGACGGACAGGCCAACATCTCAGTTTCATGGCATGCATATTTTGGCTAAGAAAAACTATGAAGCAATAGTTACAAATTCAGTTCTTGAGAAAGAATTTACCGCCTTTCTGACAAGCAAGGGGCAAGGGCACTATTTGCTTCTGCTGTGTTATAGAACACATTTCATATATGATTTTGTAATTACCAGATATACAAAAAAAGTTGGTACACAATTTAGAATTTATTTTCCTCCTTATAATAACAAATATGCCTGTGAGGTATCACAGGATTAAATAATAACTAACTCCTTATGTCAACAATACTTGTGTTAAGAATTGGAAAAATTATACAGGGACTAAAAGCACATTATGCAAATAATGTCATTCATTAAAATCAGTTTTTGTTATGTAGAGTACATTTATCTGCAATAGTGAGGGCTAGAATAGCTGAGTGAAAAACAGACACACTTTTGAAGAAGAGTGACAAGTAAGTGCTTTTATTCCTTTAAATATTTTAAAATGTGATCAAGTTTCTTCTTCTGCTTCACAAAATCTGGTTTTGCTTATTCAGAAAGAAGAGAAAGGACATACAAAAGTTTACAGTGCTTGAGATAACGCTTCTGACTAAATCCTTGTCTTTATACTGTGCAAGTAATCCAGCTGTGAAATTTCTCCGTTAGGTTATTAAGTGAGCCACAGACAGTAAATGGAGTCAGTAAGTCTCTAACTAACTACCATGACATTTTGAGTCAGTACATACATATGTGCACACATATGCATACTTCTTCTTCCGTCCCACCCTCCTATTTTATTATTGGTTATCTAATGTATTGTGGATATAGACACTCAGTTTAATTCTTTCCCCTGCACTCATAAGTATGTAAACACCAGGTTTAAATTCTTCTTTCTCAGTTATTATATCCCTTCAATCCTCTTCCAGTGAGATATTTCTTTCAACTTACCATGAACTTTATCAGGGAACTCACACAAGAGTTTGACTGTAAAACTTTACAATGAGATGTGATTGAACTGTATGAAGATTGTTTTTTTTCTCTGGATAAGAAGTCAAGATGTGTAAAAAGTCTATTACTGCTGTCCTGTGATTAGCTGGACTACAAGGCTAAATTCAGCTACATAACTGTAAGATTGGACTAACTCTGCTTACGTATATAAAACAATTTTTAAATGAAGGTGCCTAACAAGTACTGTTTCTCCTGAGTTTTGGGGGTTCAAGTACAAACTGATACCAGGTAGACAGCAACGTCTAAATCCTCACACAGGGTTAGCAAATGGAAGTCCAAATTTAGATGTGCATGTGAAAAAACATTTGGAGGAAAAAAAGACAAGACAAAACCTCATGTTGACACATCATGTTGAAAGTTTTACAGTTTGGCATGAGCAGCATTTACCTGTGCTGTCTCACTTTTTGATTGTCATATAAACACCCTGATAGCTGTGGATTTCAGCCTGCCATTTGATCCAAGGTTCCTCCAATTTAATAGCTGGTAGAGCATGCCTCACAGCTTCTCTATTTTCTTGATTTTTATGGACTTAAAGGGTATGTAGCAAAATCCAAGTAGCAGGAGCTAAAGCAAAAGCTAAGTATAAGTTCATATGTATTTACCCTTTTCTGCTGAGATTTTGATAGTCTAGTCTATCAAAAAGATTACTTGCTATGGGTGTTCTTTTTCTAACTGCGTAAATAGCACAACAGGAACACAAAAAGTCAAGAAAAAAAATGTTTAAATCATTTTGTATACAAAATTTCTTATTCATTTCAGTCTAAGTAGTATTAAAGGAAGATTCTCAATGTAGCAAGTTAGGGGTCCTAATTCTAAATTCATGAACATCTAGAAGGAAGAGATTAGTAGCCAGTCAGCCTGCATCAAACACAACTCAACTTCTCATTGAGACAAATTTCTCAAACCTCTCTTTTCTCTTGTTCTATCCTCCCTTCTCTTCAGATGTTTGAAGTTGTAAATCACTGAAATCTAGCTGTAAAGGTGTATTAGTTAAAAACATTTAAAAATAATTCTCATTTGTTTAAAAAATCCTTAAAAGTAGAAAACAGAAACTGACTGAAGCATTTAACGCACGCAACACAAATTTTATGTTTATGGAAATAACAAATATGAATCATTAAAACTTTCAAGGAGCATAACTGAGACAGTGAGGAGCTTAAGTATGTGAAGACACAGCAGATCCTTTCCTGTCTAACATGAATAAGCACAGGCCAGGTGAAATCAGGAGAGCCACTTCAATTCCCAACAGCTGAGATCGCCTCTCTAATCACTGTTATGAAAGTAGAGTAACCACAGAGTAATCATCATTACAGCAGTTGCTACGAGAGTCCCTGGAATAATACAGCATCTGATCTTGTAAGAAATACTGCAATATACTGCCTAAGGAATAAGAAGAGACTGGGGTTTCGTTTGTATGTTACCTCGTATGACAGCTAAATTTCTACTCAAATGGATCATTTGATGAATTTAGCTCAAGGCAAAAAGACTTTATTTCAAGAGCAGGACCACTCTTTTTAAAAGTGAGGCTTGGACTTGCCTTTACAAACATTAGGTTGTACTTGTCCCTGTCTGAGGAAGCCGGATAGGACATATGACAGTGAAGGTGGTGCTCATGAGAAAGGAGCTAGCAGTGTCCCCCGGGGGTCAGTCCTGGGTCCAGTCTTGTTCAACTTCTTCATCAGTGACCTGGATGAAGGGACAGAGTGCACCCTCAGCAAGTTTGCTGATGATACAAAACTGGGAGGAGTGGCTGATACCCCAGAGGGCTGTGCTGCCATTCAGAGGGACCTGGACAGGCTGGAGAGGTGGGCGGAGAGGAACCTCATGAAGTTCAACAAAGGGAAGTGCAGGGTCCTGCACCTGGGGAGGAACAATCCCATGCACCAGTATAGGCTGGGGGTTGACCTGCTGGAAAGCAGCTCTGTGGAGAAGGACCTGGGAGTGCTGGTGGACACCAAGTTAAGCATGAGGCAGCAATGTGCCCTTGTGGCCAAGAAGGTCAATGGTATTCCCTGGGTTGCATTAGGGAGAGCATTGCCAGCAGGTGGAGGGAGGTGATCCTCCCCCTCTCCTCAGCCCTGCTGAGGCCACATCTGGAGTACTGTGTCCAGTTCTGGGCTCCCCAGTACAAGAGGGATGTGGCACTACTGGAGCAAGTCCAGCAAAGGGCTACAAAGCTGATTAGGGGACTGGAGCTTCTCCCCTGTGAGGAAAGGCTGAGAGAGCTGGGCCTGTTCAGCCTGGAGAAGAGAAGACTGAGAGGGGATCTTATCAATGTATACAAATATCTAAACAGGGGGTGTCAAGAGGATGGAGCCAGATTCTTTTCAGTGGTGCCCAGCGACAGGACACGAGGCAATGGGCACAAACTGAAACACAGGAAATTCCATCAGAATACGAGGATCTGGTTGCCCAGATAGGTTGTGGAGTCTCCTTCTCTGGGGAGATTCAAAACTTGCCTGGAGGTAAACCTGTGCAACATGCTCCAGGTGACCCTGCTTGAGCAGGGGGCTTGAACTTAGATGATCTGCAGAGGTCCCTTCCAACCTCAACCATTCTGTGATTCTGTGATTCTGTGAGGGTAGGGAGCTGCAGGAGGTAATGGGTTATCTGTGAAGCTTCCAGGCACTTCACTAGTGAGTGATGACAGAGACATCCGAGACAGTGAAGCTAGGTAGCCTGAGTGGATACAAGCAGTAGCATGGGAGGAGGCACTATGGGCCTCAGAGTGAGGACACCACGGCAGAGAGATGATGTGCACCACAGTGCATACATCAGTGATACACCTCTGGTCCCCAGAATGATACACATTTAGTCAGTCTGCAGATGCTGCTGAAGGACCTCATTCTTTCCAATACACTGTTACTGCCAAGGTTCAACACTCCCACTATTAGATCAAAGTCTGGAGGCATAACTGCTGATTAAGATGCTTTATTAATGAGCACACCATAAGGAATTGGTAGAGTAGCAATAGAATAAAGGTCTAGGCAATCAAAAATACTAGTTCACAGTTATATAATAATGCAGACTATTATGCTTGACTATAAAACTGTTAATTATAGCTCTTAAGTCTAAGCAAATGAATCACATATATGATCACTATTGAATTACAGTTCTGTAAGGATGGGGGTGTAGATCTATATCTCCCCACATGAAGCCTTACAGACATAGAATCGTCATCCCTCCAGTGTCCTGGTGGGCTGCGACATGCTGGTCAGCATCACTGCTCTCTGTAGGTGTCCACACTCCAATGGTAGGAGTGTGGACATCTATAGACAGACTTTTTTTTTTACTGATTTTATACCTTATTCCCTATTTTTATGAGTTTAAGTTTACCTTTTCACTATGCTTGAACTGTCCTTCTTACTCCAAGCTCCTCCCAACAGCCCAACTCTGTTTGTGCTTTCCTCATTACTACTGGTTTTGTTATACTACTAAATTGGCAATGTTGGCCATAGGTGACTTTATTGATAGGATTATTTCAGTGTAAGTGGCTTTGTGCCCCAAAGTAGTTCCACTGTCATTACCCAGTTCAGACTGGTTGGATTTAGTTTACCTTAATCAATTACTAAACATAATTTCACTTTGGCTTTGATTCTCTACCTGACACCTGTCAAGCAGGTTCTTATCATACATGCTGATAGTTTACATTATCAGAGCAGCAGAGTAACCTGTTGTTCACACTCCTGCTGTGGACTCCCATGGTTCCCTGTCAGGGTCTTAGCTTCAGTGGACCTGCGTGCTCCAGCAGGAAATCTCACTAACATACCCACAGAACAGTTTAGACTTAGTTAACTCTAGCAGCAAAAGCCACTCAGACCTTTAAAAGACGCAAGTCTTCTTAGCATAATTCTGTCACTGTAATAAAGAAAAACTCCTTTTTTTTCCAGTTCAGCTGTACCTAAGAATTTGCATGAGCACAACCATGTGCCCAACTCAGAGCTACATGCTTCCATTTCCTTCCCCTCCAAGAAAAGCCCAACCTTGAAGACTACATTCAAAGTCTGAAGATGTTCCAGACTTTGCCCTCTGTTCATGTGTCAGGTTTTTATCCCTTCCTCTCAAAAGACATTTTCCTCCTTTTCCAAAATCAGTCTTCCTTCTGCCAGCTATCTCAATTTTGTTCTCCATCAATAGCTCACCAATGACTTATTATTCTTTACAGAGCACACTTTACTCTAAAATTAAGGCAGTTAAAGTTTGCTTTTTTTGATTTTTTTTCTCCTGAATTTATCTTTCCTAAGCAACCAGACTTCATTTTTAAAATAAGATTTAAAGTGCTCTTTTTCCTAAGGAATCAATGACTAATACTGTATTATTTCACGGTCTCATTTTCTCAGATTGAGTTTTGCTGTTGAAAACTGCCTTATTCCTATGTGCTCCCTGGATTACACCAAAAGGAGGCTATTTAAGTCATTTGATAACTGTGTGGAATAAAAAGATGATTTCTTTAAAAAAAATCTTTTTTTTTTTTTAATTCAGGCAACTTCTTGGTGGACAGGGCAAAACAATATAATCAAACTGATCACTCTTTCATGTGCGATCTCTTTGTTTAGTGTTACAGAAAAACATTGGACCTGAAAACAGGCATTATGTATTATATATACTAATAGACCAGATTACTTCTTGTATTCTGCTAGGCAGCTACTCCACCCCTAGAATCTCCATCAAAATTATAGGCTGTGCATTTGCTAACTTTGGTATAGAAGTAAGACACACTGCAGGTACTGTCCGGAAGAAGTAAATACCCTTTTCCTCCCTGAAACCTCAAATAAATCAGAACCATTTTTTGTCACCATGTCAGAGAAGATCCTTTGTGCCCATATCACAAAGTGCAGAGAAAGGGCATCCCAACTGGGCTGCCTTCCAGCTGGAGATCTTTCTGTATCTAAACAAGCGGACACAAGAGTGCTTCCCAGGTACAGAAATATGCCCCATCACTGTCCCAGATATGATATGGAAATGTGGCTGGAGCTACTGCAGTGCAGTGAAGGGCTACTAAAATGATGAAGGAACTGGAGGATCTCTCATATGAGGAAAGGCTGAGAGAGCTGGGGCTGTTCAGCCTGGAGAAGAGAAGGCTGAGAGGGCATCTTATCACTGTGTATAAACATCTGAAGGGAGGGTGTCAAGAGGATGGGGCCAGACTCTTCTCAGCAGTGGTGCCCAGCGATAGGACGTGAGGCAGCGGGCACAAGCTGAACCCCAGAAAGCTCCGTCTGAACATGAGGAAAACCTTCCTTACTGTGAGGGTGACAGAGCACTGGAACAGGTTGCCCAGAGAGGTTGAGGAGTCTCCTTCCTTGGGGATATTCAAAAGCCACCTGAACACAATCCTGGGCAATGTGCTGTAGGTGACCCTGTTTGAGCAGGGGATTTTGACCAGATTATCTCCAGAGGTCCCTTCCAACCTCAATCCTTCTGTGACTCTGTGACTCTGTGCATCTTAACTCTTCCTAGGGAAAAGATATACAGTCTAGATAGGAGCCAGTATAAGCTTAGCAAGACTTTGGTCTGAATCATCAGCAAAACTAGACCTGAGCTGCATTATAACATACATTGAGAAGTTAGTACAAACTCAGTGCTTCTGTTTCCTGTCTATATAACTGGGACCATGACTGGATCCCAAGTTAGCAATGATCTACCTAAATCTCCTTCTAAGGAGGAGGGCAAAAAGCCAGCTCAGTAAACCAGCTTTTGTTAAAATACAATCTGAGAAATTTAAGCTTTTAAGCAAAGTGAGGATGATTAGGTCAGACAGTAGAAATACAAAACGTTCAGACACAATTCTTACTCTTTTGAGAAGGTTCTTGCTTTTACAGCAAACTTATTGACATTCTGAGACAGAACAAAATGTCCATTTCCCTCTGTTCCCTGAGGTGATCCTGTCTTTCTTGTCCAAGGTCTCTCTACTTCATGGTCTACCTCTAACTCTCATCTTGTACATCACAGTCTCTGACCTCTGGAAACTTTCCATATAGGCAGATTCATTTTGTTTCTTCAGTCTTCTTCCCCTCACTTTCCAGATCCAGTTTTTCTTCTTAGAAGAGCACAGTGTACAGGAATACCATCAGCCTCAATGTTTCTGCACTCATGGTTTGACAGGCCAACTGTGCGTTAATCTAGCCTAAAGAGAGCTCAAATGGTGTTCACTAACAGCTCAGCTGTAATGCACAACTGTATAATTAATATTGAGAGGAGACATGTGTGACCTTCTTGGTGTCTATAGTTTTATTCCTATATGCCACATCTGCAGTGCAAATAGGAAATACTTTTCAGAATTCAGAAGTCGAGAGTCAGCTCCATTACGTTAATGGAAAACCAGACCTCAGCAAACAACTCAGTGACCCAGAACCAGTGTAAGACCATGTTGTCCTGTTCATTTTAGGCTGTGTTAAGTATCATCACAATTTATACTGACTCAGTGCTAACAGTGACACCCTTTCCTTCCCCCCCCGCTGCCTGTACATTTTCTTGGTCTCTCCTTTTTTCTCGGTTTGACCCACAGATGAGTTGCTTCCAGAGGTTAAGCCACCTGAGAAGATAAATCCTTACAAAATAGAAGTGAACAAGCATGACAACAGCACTAACTTAAACAGGCCCAAGGAGTCATGGAACAGCAGTAAGAACCATGTAGCCAAACTTTTGTTCTGTTGTTTGGTTTTCTCTCTTCCACTCATCTTTCCATCCCGTCTTTCCTTTTATCTATGATACCTTTTTTTTTTTTCTGTTGGACTTAGAGGAGGATGTTGTCCTTATTCTTCCAAGTTTTTTTCCTTTTCAGGAACAGTCTGAACAGATTATTTCAAAACTGGGTAAGCAATCAGTTCCACCACCAAAATAAGAGGATGTAGTGAAAAAACCCGTGGAAGATTTGTCGAGGAGTCAGTGACTGGCAAAGTACATGGTAGCAGGCCCAGCGTGTGAAACTACACACTGACCAAATTTCTGTCAGGACCAGGCATGCATATTCTGTTTTGTCAACAATGTCTAGCTGCTTCCTGGACAGTAGTTTCTCAAGGTTAACACAGCTCAGATAAGGAAATAGTTCTAGTAGATTTAAGGGGTCCTTAGAATACGGTGCGTTGAGTCCCACCTGGCCGTTCGACCTGTGTGTCCGACCTGTGCGTCCATCAGCCTCCTATCAGTGAACCCAACCCCTCCACGTGGTTCCCAGGGCTCCCTGTGCAGTTTGGAGTGTAAGTCCTTTATTAAATCTAGCCTGTTCAACCCCTCACAAACTCTGAGTGTCTCTCTTCACTGGTATCTGACCCTCTCTTGCCCGCCTTGCAGTCACAGAGGAGTTAAGTAGTGTATTGCTAATAAAGAAATAGGTAGGATAAAGATCTCATTAAGGAGTGGAAGCAGCACAAATGGGAAACTACTCTGGCTAGCACACACTAGCAATATTGGTTGTCTACAAGATCTGGTTTCCAGAAATAAAATATGAGAAATGATGAGTACCAACTCCTTCTGTAGTAAACAAAAAAATTTCTTTTTGTTTCCTGTTTAACAACAGCAGACCCAATCTGTTTTGCAAGAATTATGAAAAAGATTTTGAGATTTTATCTCAGTAAGTGAAAACACAAAGGTATCATCTCATACAATATGAACTCAGGAGGACTAACCAGTCTAAAGATTACTAGTTTCACACAGCTGGAGAGAATGGGCTAGATTTCTTTCCAGAGGTGAATATATGCTGAATATAATGTAGGTAGGGAAGGAGCTAGTTGCAGCAGAATTCATCATAGATCCTTATTCAGTTGCATAGAGTTATTAAGTCAAACATGAAACAGAACAGCCAAGGGGAAGCCTTAACATACCAAAGTGTACACACAGGAACCTGTTTCAATAATGCTGCTGTGTGCAAGCACACATTGCATTCTGCTATTTCCAAAGGGACTCCCTAACAAATTTTATATTCTCAAAATAAGAGTTGTGATAAAAATGAGATACAAAGTGAAAATGTAACTTCAGTGAGTTAATTGAACGAAGACCTTTACATTAGCCTAGTAATTTCGGTGATTATCCTCTCTAACATAATGTTATGTACGTTCCACAGGGAGTTCTCTCATTATCCAGTGATTAAAGCCAGCCTAATTTGCATTTTCTTTCTTCCCCAGCTGGTTCCTGTGTGGGTGGAGATCCATCACATTCCACTGCATTCAGCTAAAAACATTTATCTAGGACTTACTGATCCTAGGCCTGGATCCTTTTTCCAGTCCAGACTCCTATACCTGTGCAAATTTCAGTCTAGAGAGGTGCTTCAATGAAACCCAGCAGCATGAATAGAAAGTTTGTTCCCCAGGGGAACAATTTCTTGGAAAAAGCACAAGAAAGAGTTTGCATACATGTTTTCTTTCTTTTATACATTGGGAAGGCATAATCCACTTGTAGATATCCCTGAGACTTCCACTTACTTAGAACTGGAGATTAGAACAAACATACAGCTTCTGACCTGATGCATTTAAGATAAGAAATGCAAAAAAGATACAAAATCAAGGCAGATAAGAAAGGTATTCTTCAAATATTTATTAGAGAGTTTGGTGGATACTGGAAGAGCCTACAAATAAGGAGCAGGAGAAGACTGATTTAATACGTCTTTTTAATGTAACCAAGAGTAAGAAGAGCTCTCCCGGAAACACTGGACTGAAAGAGAATTTGCTGAGCTTTTCTCAGATCTACCACAAAAAATTATTCTCTGAAAGCAGTAAATTCAAAGCTCAGTTCTTAACTCAGTTCTTTGTTGCCAAAGCTATAACCAAAGAGATAGCACTGAGAAGAAAAGCAGACACATAGCATCAGATACTCTGTTTATAGGAATAGGTATTGTTTCTTTGACTTTGGTGAAGCTACCTCAGTTCACAGCAGCATATTTTTAAACAGTCATTTTTGTTCTTATTTCTGTCCTGGGTTTGATTCACTTATCAGTTCCCACTCTGGAACTGAAGGAATGGATGGGAAGGGACAACATAGCTTAGACTGCTTATGCATCTGTGCAGGGACTGAATCCATTCCAGCTGGGACATCCCCATGCTTTATTGACACATACTGGGCAAGGTGGAATGGTAGAGTGGGTATAGAACAGGTCAGGAGGCAGATCCTCTCTTTAGTAGTCAGTCAGAGCAGGGATGAGACATATGCCCTGCCTACACCTCTTGCTTTAAAATCAGATCTCCAAAAAAGAGCAAGGGGACAAAGCTCCATGGTCTTTCCAGAGCCCATATCAGAGCAAGGCCTGAATATGGAAAAAGGCAGTTTCCAGTTGTGTTTAAATTACCATGGGCAGCCAGTAGCAGGGCTTCAAAGGCACCAGAGCCAGCTTTAGACAGATGGGGACATAGCTTCCAAGGTGCACCCTGATGAGTACTCCACTTTTCAGCAGAGCTGTAATGACTGCTCGGGAGTTCATGAGAACTGCCATAATGATGAACAGAAAACCAGCACTGTTCTTCCACCTGTCTATAAAATGTTGTCCTTACTAAAATATTTACTATGCCCACCATAATACACTGCAACTGACAAGAAAGGAAAATGAGCTCAGATAACACAAAGGCAAAATATCACAATCACAAGGTGTAATAGCACCTGTAATTGCACTGTTTGAAAGAAGAACTATTGTATAGAATGACATTATATTACCCTCTAATGTTGTCTTGCCTTTTCAAACAATATACACCTTCTGCATGTTAAATATGAGTACTGAGCTATTGAAAAAAAATAAAGGTACGTGCTATGAATTATTAATGCCTCCTTTTGTTCACTTGTCAGGAAGAAATCTAATTTCTAGAAGTTTTAGACTTTGAGAAAAGGCTCAGGGAATTTGTATCAGTTAGTCAAGCACATACTTTTTTGGGAAAAAAAAACCTTTACTTTTATATGAAGTCCATAGAAAAATAAGAATAGGGTTCCTCTTTGCATATTTATTAATTTTCTTGCACAAAAATGTGCAAGATTCCCATTTAAGAATCAGTGGGAATCTAAGCTGATCAGAGAGGAATATATTTGGTGACTAGTAGCATAAGCAAAACAGGTCTGACAACATAAATAGTTACAGTTTACCTATGATATGAAACCACATCTTTTCATAAAATTGCATCATCATGGTTTCACCAAAAATAAAGGCTGCACAGACAGTGTTTTCCTGTGTCAGATGAAACACATACACTGCACTGTTTTAATATTTTTGAAACTTCAATTTTGTAACTGTTTATTAGAAAGAAAAATTTCCTAGTATGGTGAATGAGCTTTAAGGCACACATTGCAATAAGAGATTTTAAAATACTGCTAATAAAAAGTTACATAAAATTTTGATCATTTATAAATATGAAGGTAAGTCACATTGTTCCTACCAAAGATGCTGATAAAAATATGACTGAATTCACATGTACAACTTAACAATCAAAGAGCTCAGTTCCTGAAAAAAACAGATGGTCAACTAGAAAATAGCCTAGTGGATCCAACCTATCTATAGATATAGATTTATATAGATATAGATAGGATTCAACCAGATCTATGTAGTCTGTTCAATTTAGACTTCCTCATTCCTTTTCTTCTGAGAAAAAGCCAAACTCATGGACTGGAAGTGATATTCAAGTACTCAAACTTTCAAACCATCTTCAGTAGACCTATTACGGAAATGTTTGGCTACTTTTGTTAGAAAATGAAGATAAAAATTACAGTTTGTCCAAGCCAATTTTTCCTAGAAATACATCATTTTGATTAAATGTCTGTAAGGAAGAGGTGTTCAGCATAAAATGGAATTTGTAAATGAAGCAATAACAAGCGAGTCACTAGCATGAGACACACAGACACAATTCAAGAGAAAAGTAGAGACCAGCATCTGGATGTCCTTTGCTGAATGGGAGTGCCCTGGTCCTGGTCTTCATACCTCTCTGGGTTAAGATCATCAGAGATTCAGACAGGAAAAAAGTAAAAATAAAAAACTTAGAAGGTTTTGGATTGCTTCCAGTATAAAACTGGGAAAAAGTCCCTTTGGCATAGGAATGCACAGATGTCTTCATGAGGACTTCTGCCCTCCCTAACAGCTATACTTCAGGAAAAAGCATAAGCTGAAGTGCAAAATTACCAAACATAAAAATGAAAATTTAGCATGCTTCCACTGGACACTTTCTTATCCCACTGATCCATTTTTCCTGACTCCATATGTATGCCCTAATGACCTGTCCCTTCTGCTGTTAAGTTCTCTAGACTCTCTTGTCACTTACTAGAGGTGTAGGGACAGTGTAACTCAGCTTTATGCCTCTCATCCTTTTTCCAGAAATAAAAAGAAATACAGCTCTACAAGCTGATCTCTCAGCCTGCTGCAGGGCTATATTTGTCATTTTATCCCAGCAGAGAGAGGCATTTGCTTTCAGCCTTGGGGCATCTCAAGATAATGCATAAATAATGGTTAAATTAATTATATATTGGTGAAGAATTCAGATAGTATGGTAATAAATACTTGCAGAAAAGCTCATTCATTAGGATGTATTCAGAGTCATTAATCCAACTTTGGAGAGCAGAGACTGTCTTGAAAGACAATCAGGAAACAACACACATTTGCACTTCAGTAAGATCAGGAGATGAATCCACATGTTTGTCTCCCAAAATGAAGTTAACTTTTATAATGCCTTAAATCCAATTCAAAACAAATTAGTTCAAGTATGGAAACTTTTAAACTTAAATATTTTGAATAAATTTGATGCAAAAAATGTAATATTATCACCATCAGAATTAAGAGCTTTAAAAAAAATTAAGGCGAGTTATGCTTCCAATAGAATGTTATAAGCAATTTCTGGTGAGCTGATAATTTCCCATTTTAATTATTAGGCAGAATGCTGATCAGAATCACAGCATTTAAGGTTTCAGGATAGTGTAATTCATTTGAGGGATGTTAGAAAATAGGTAAAGTACAATTGAAAGATTTATAGTGAAATTTTCTCCACACTTTCTACGCTGACTCTACATTAATATTTCTGCAATGTCTTTGGAATCTGGGAAGAAAGTAGTTTTGAAGTACATGAGGAGGATGAAATTAGGAGGCAAAGGCTAACCACCTGTAGAAGCTTTAAGTCATCATGTGGACTTATATTTCTGAAGAAAGATGGTCTAGTCATAATTAATATCCAAGTAACTAATATGCCAAAAATGATTTAGATCTTCGTAAAATTTGTATTCTTCTATGTGACTCCTTGCTTTTTCTGACTATTTTTTGATGTATAAAAAATTTCAGTTTCAGCTGGTATAAACAAAATAATTATTATACAATAAAAGAAATATATTAAACATACTACATGTTTTTATACATGTATTTATACATGTATTAGTGTGACTGCACACATAAATACATTGTAGTAAAAAGATGTAGCTAAGGCACTAAAATCCGACTTAAATATATTTAGATAAGGAAATTTCTGGGGGAAAAAAAAACCAGCCCAATTATTTTAGAACTACAGTGTAGTAGTCAAAAAAAGTGCTCAGTTAAAAAAAAAAGTTTTGCATTTCTGTGTGCTGTTGTTGATCTCATTCAAAATAAACTGAGTTAATTTGTTCCCAAAAGCTTCTATCTTATCCTGAAGAATGATTTCCTAACCACTAAAACACAGAAACCTAGGAATCACAGAATGGTTGAGGTTGGAAGGGACCTCTGGAGATCAATTAGTCCAAACCCCCTGCTCAAGCAGGGTCACCTACAGCACGTTGCCCAGGATTGTGTCCAGATGGCTTTTGAACATCCCCAAAGAAGGAGACTCCACAGCCTCTCTGGGCAACCTGTTCCAGTGCTCTGTCACCCTCACAGGGAAGAAGTTTTTTGGATGGCCTGTTTGGACAGTTCAGATGGAACTGTCTGTGTTTCAGTTTGTGACCGTTGCCTCGTGTCCTGTTGCTGGGCACCACTGAAAAGAGTCTGGCTCCATCCTCTTGACACTCTCCCTTCAGATACTTTTATACACAGTGATAAGATCCCCCCCTCAGCTGGCTGGCCTGCAGTCCCCTGAGTCCCTCTTCTTCCCCCTTTTGCAGATTGGAGTGACAATTGCTTTCTTCCAGTCCTCAGACACCTCTCCTGATCACCACGACCTCTCAAAGACATTTGAGTGTGCCCTTGCAATGGCATCTGCCAGCTCCTTCAGCACTTTTGGGTGTATCACATCAGGGCCCATGGCCTTGTGTGTGTCCAGTTTGCTTAAGTGATTCCGAAGCTGATCCTCCTCCACCAAGGGAAAGTCTCCCTTTCTCCAAACTTTCTCCCTGGTCTGCAGGGCCTGGGACTCTTGAGGACCAGTCTTAGCAGTAAAGACTGAGCAAAGAAGGCATTTGGCATCTCTGCCTTTTCTGTGTCCTTTGTTACCAGCGACCCGACACACTCAGCTGCAGGTCACATTTCCCATAGTCTTCCTTTTGCTACTAATGTACAGATATAGAAGTCCTTCTTGTTGTCCTTGACATGCCTCACCAGATTCAACTCCAGATGGGCTTTGGCCTTGCTAGCCTCATCCCTGCACACTCTGGCAACATCTCTGTATTTCTCCCAAGTTACCTGTGCCTGCTTCCACCTTCTGTACACTTCCTTCTTCTGTCTGAGTTTTGCCAGGAGCTCCTTGTTTGTCCATGCACATCTCCTGCCTCCTTTTCTTTACTTCTTGCTCATCAGGATGCATCGCTCTTGAGCCCCGGAGGAGAAAAATCCCTGAATATCAGCCAGCTCTCTTGGACACCTCTTCCTTCTTGGGCCCTATCCCATGCAATACTTCCAAGCAGATCCCTGAAGAGGCCAAAGTTTGCTCTCCTGAAGTCCAGGGTTGTGATCGTACCTTTTGCCCTGCTTCCTCCTCGCAGGATCCTGAACTCCACCATCTCACGGTCACTGCAGCCAAGGCTGCCCCTGACCTTCACACCTCCAATCAGTCCTTCTTTGTTTGTTAGTAGGAGGTCCAGCAGCACTCCTCTCCTTGCTGTCTCCTCCACCACCTGTGTCAGGAAGTTGTCATCAATGCTCTGCAGGAACCTTCGGGACTGTTTGTGCCTAGCTGTGTTGTGTTTCCAGCAGATATCAGGGTGGTTGATGTCCCCCATGAGAACCAGGGCCTGTAACTATAAGGCTACTTCCTCTTCTTGATCAGGTGGCCTGTATCAAACACCCACAACAGTGTCACCCTTGTTAGTTTGTCCCTTAATCCTTACCCATAATCTCGGCCTGCTCATCGTCCACCCCTGGGCAGAGCTCAACGCATTATTCATGTAAAGGGCAACTCACTCTCCTTGCTATTCTGACCTGTCCTTCCTAAAGAGCCTGTAGTCATCCATGGCAGCATTCCAGTCACGTGAGCTATCTCACAATGTCTCTGCAATCATAATGAGATTATAATCCTGTGACTGCACACAGAGCTCTAATTCCTCCTGTTTATTCCCAATGCTGCATGCATTGGTGTACAGACACTTCACACACTACAGAGAGGTATTTGAGCATGCTGATTTCCCAGACGGGGTGTAAGAGGTTTCCCCATAGTCTTGCCTTTTTTAGGTTCTTCCTTAGCTTCATGTAATTGCTGGAGGTAATCCCACTTGAGCCCTGTTTTGCTGACTGCATGGTCTCTATAATTCTAGCCTTCCCCCATCTTTCCTAGTTTAAAGCCCTTCTTATCAGGTTGGCCAGCCTGTTGGCAAAGATGCTTGTGCCCCATTAAGTGAAGTGGATCCCATCTCTCCCCATCACTTGTCGATCATTCAAACAGGGTCCCATGTTTGTAGAAACCAAAACCTTGTTGCCAACACCAGCTGCACAGCCAGTTGTTTACTTGAAGTATCCATCTACTCTTCCTCCCATCCTTCCTCCTCTGGCAGGATTGAGGAGGAAATGACCTGGGCCCCCACACCCCTGACCACCATCCCCAGAGCTCTGTAATCTCCTTTGATACTTTCAAACAGGGAAAGACCCAGGTGGGTACAGGATGAACATTTGGAGAAATACAGGGACAGCTCCTAAAAAATATCCCTCTGGTTGGTGTTCAAGGAAAATGAGATAATAAGGTGCTCTTATTCCTGGTTTGTAGAAATGCAAGCAGATTTGGGAACATTTGTCTTGACAACAGATTGGTGAGTAGTAACTAATGCCATCCTTTCTCCTTCTCCTCCTCCCATCTTCCCAGTTCCTTTTCAAACTGTGGTTTTCTAAGCACAATCTCATTCTAGAATTTATTTTACTAGGGAGCAAATGACCAGTGAAGGAGAATGAACAGACCACCAGATTGGCCCTAGACAAAAAGGTGCAGTAAACTGTTAAAACTCCTATTCTCATCCAAGTTCATAAACATAGAAATTTAAGAAAGGTACCTATACGATACATAAGGGACAATGACAAAACAGAGAACCCACCTGAACACACTACCATCCAGTTTGGAAACTGGAAATGAGTGATGGCTAGTGTTCATCAGGGAAAGTTCATGGGAAGAGTGGAAAGACAGAGCTGCCTGTCTTTTGTGGTTCATTTTTTTCTTTTGTATCCTCCTGTTGAAAACTGCAGCAGTCTAGGGAACCAGAGGTCTCTCCTTTTTTAAACTGACTCAGAGGGGTTAGAGTTATTCAGACATGTATAGCACAGGGGGAGAAGAGAAAGGAAGAAAGGGACTGCATGGGAAAGATGCAGTCTTGTGGACAGAATATTCTAGGATATAAGACAAAGCTGGGAAATCTCACAGAGACGAATGCTGCGAATTTCTTACATATGCTGTTTGGTTCACATCTCCCATATATGACCAAAAAATGCTAGGTGATAACATGTAATATTTCCCCACAAAAACTAACCATTAGTCTTCAAAAAACATATAGCACTTGAAGGGAGAGGGGTTAATAACTTTTCAAAGAATCATGCCTTGTGTTTCCTTGTTGTGTATGTGGACATCTCTCCTCTGTGTCATAGCTCTGTCAAAGCCTTTACCTGCTACATTCACAGGTTACACAGGTTTGTCCATGTTTGTAGATACACTAACAAACTGTGGGTATTGACATATTATCCCCACTTCTTTGGGGCAAACTCGGCACTCCCCTTCATCCAAATCACTTCATCCTGTCTCCGACATTCACTGTAATTACTGTGTTTATTGCTTTTTATCTGTTTGGATTGTTTTTGTTGTATTACAAGTTTGTTTCATCTTTTCAATTAAAGGGATTCTTTGGGAGTTGTTTTTCTTTGTTTTTGTTTTGCTTTGCTCCAATGCAAGCATGAGAACAGCCTTCCTGGCACCTTCCATGTCAGTGGTGAGGAATAGCTGAACCTATTCAGAGCTCAAAGGGTGACTACTTGGCCCGTTCAACTCCCCAGGCTGCAAGGAAGAAGGGAAAAGAAGAAATGAAACACAGCCTTCTTTTCTTCTTTTCAGCCTTCTTTCTTTCGTGTGTGTGTGTGTGTGTGTGTGTGTGTGTGTGTGTGTGTGTGAATAACCCTTTCTTTGCTGGTGCATATAGTCCTGCTTTATTGCCTGGTTCTGTTCCCAGAACATTCCTAATTCTGCCAAAGAATAAAAGGGTATATTTCCTCCTTTACTTACCATTTTTCGTCCACAGGGGGATAATAATGCCTCTTTCATTTATGGAAATTACTCTAATTTTTCCCTTCATGATTTAGTCTGTAAGTCCACCCAAACACCGAAAGAAGAGAGCAGCCCTTAACATTATGCCTTGAAGTAAGGAATACAAGCTTATTTTCAGTTTTCCTATATTGGAATGCATCTTCTGGTACTCAGAACTGAGAAGCAGGGGGAAAAACAGTTGGATTAGGCTTATTTAGAATGTGAATAGTGACTAATATGCATTTTTATGTCTAGAAACTCTTTTCATTAAGGCTTGTAGCACCATTTGACTAAAAGATGTTCTATAACGTTAACAGAAACTATTGTAACTCAGGCAATGGTGTGTTTTGAGACAGGTGTTCTTTGAATGATCAGGGAATAAGGAAAGAAGTCATTGTTTTGATGCAGTTTAAAGGGCAAAGCAATGCCAGTCAGGATTACCATCTGCTATAGTGCATAAAGTATGACTTTTAGAGGGCCCAAAGTTGATATGAACTAGCATATTGAGATTTCTTGTTCTAGGACAAGACAGCTTTATATACCCTTATTAGCTCCTGATTGAAGGGAGCCTTAAGAATGCTTACACAAAAGTCTCAAAACCCTGGCTCAAGTAGTGGGTCACTGATTTAATTTAGAGTAGACCAACTAAGATCTTTCTTGGATCTTTTACCATGATAGACTTCAGACCATCTGAAGTCTAATTGTGACAGGCAGCCGTTACATAAGCATAAAGCCAAATATAACTTGTAATTCCTATACACTATGGCAGGGCTTGTGCTGTTTCTCACGGTTTTGCAAGTGCCATGTGCTGCTTCTTGCAGCTGAATGATGTATTTAAAGCAGTATTTCACAAAGAAAAATGAGTGACTTCTCTCACATTCATCCAATAACAGACAATTGAAAAAATATTTTTAAGATTGTTTATTCATTGTCCTCTTTCTGCTCTGTGGTTGTGACCTCAAGGCAGGAAAGGGGAGGCTCAGACACCAGCATAGAGAGACATTCAAGGTTCATGAGGGGTTAAACAGGATAGATTTAATAAAGGACTTACACTTCAAACTGCAGGGAGTCCCGGGAACCATGAGGAGGGGTCACTGCTGGACACACAGGTCAGACACCCAGGCGGACCTCAATTTGTTGTAGCCTAAGGGCCTTTTTTATCTACCAGAACTATTTTCTTGTCTCAGCTGTGCTAACCTTGAGTAGCTACTGGCCGGGAAGCAGCTAGACATTGTTGGCAAAATGGAATAGGCTTGTCTGGCCACGACGAGAATTTGGTCAGTGTGTAGAGAGCACACTCTGGGGCGGCTGTCACTGACTCTGCACCAAATCTTCCACAGGCATTCTCACTACAGCAGTGGAATCGCTCAGGAAGTTTCCAGTAAAATGTCATGTCAGCTGTATTAAAGAATGTTTATCATGAATCCAAAGAAATAAGTTCAAATTCAGAGACTGAAATACTGGCTTCACTCTGTGGTTTAAATTTAAGATTCTTTTTCTTACACCAAAAATGAAGGAACATCTCAACAGCTATGAAGAAATATATTAGTGATTCATTCACTCACACGTTTTTTTCCACAAATATCAGATGTTTGAAAGGATAGTGCCAGCCCCCTTATAGAATGACAGTAGTACAAATGGCTTTTTCTGCTAAGCCCATGCCTTTAGTGACAGGTTTATTCTCCAAAGAAGTTTAGCTTATATTCCTTCCCATTCTTTTTTTATTTTATCACAACTGTTCTCATCATCATGGAATAGTCTATTTTTTGAAATCCATCTGTGATTTAGCTGGCAGAAAAAAACTATGGAGAAGAGTTCCAGAGGTTAACATACTTCCTGTAATCAGGTTTAAACATACTTCCTTGAATTATCGCTCTGTATATTCTTGCTCTTATGTCATGAGAATGGGTAGATAGTAAAACTTTTGGTATATTAGAAACAACATACCTCCTTCCTGCTTCATTGAAATAAATTCTCTTATTTGCAATTTCTTCTCATATGGCTATAATTATTTTGGGGGGTTGTTTACCAATTCCTAAGCTGTTTTAATTTAAACTTAATGCTTTAAGTAACCATAATTGAATTACTAGCATACAAGAAACTGAGTAGTATCCTCCTGCAGCTATTTATCTTCATTGTGTCCAAAGGAGAGGCTCGAGGAGACTGTATTTCGGTGAGGAGACTCACCAAACCTCAGTAGAGGTCTTGAGGAGACTCAGTTGATTCTTTGACTTTCCTCCCTCACCAATGCATTTTTGTGGCTTTCCAGAATCATTACCAAAATGGACTGTCTTCTTGACGGATTTCTTTCTTCTTCCTTAATCCTTTCTAAGGAGCTTTTACAGTCTCCCATCCATATTTTGTTATATCTGCGATTTCTTTCTTGAGCATAAAAGTGATTATATTACAGTGCCAGGGGACTTTTACAGCTTCCTTTAAGTCACGGATAAAAGACCGTGCCAACAGGTACACTGTTTCTTTCAATGTCTTGTAAAAATAGCAGTAGCGACTACCACATGACCTTACATGTGCTTCTCCAGAAGCAAAAGGCACATTAATAACACAACTTGCAACATGAATGTGCAGACATATGTATGTACTAGTAGGGAACAGGAGGGAGGAAACCTTCCAAATATAACAATGCTACAAACACAAATAATCTTCAGGAAAGGACAAGAGAGAAAATTAATCTCAGGTGACAGACCGTTAATCACATTACCTAATGCTGGATGGCATTCAGCTACAAGAGTGATCCAGTGTGAACCTGGGAAAGAATTATTACAGAGTTGTGTGATGTTTTATGTATGCTTTCAATTAAATAAAAGAAAAAAAATAAATTGAAGAGGAGCAAAATCAGATTTTGTTACAACCCTTGCAAAGCATGAATCCTTTGTATGGTCATTACACTTTGAGAATACTCCATTTCGTTTCATTTCATTTCATTTCATTTTTCTGTGAGTAGGAGGTTATATACTTAAGCAAGTGAGAGAGGTTGAACAGAAGCCTATTTCATTTTCTGTTAACATAGATACCTGTTATCAGAAAATGGCTCATTGCTAGGTTTTATCTGCAATATGGTTCACCAAAAGCTTAATTAACATTCTTTTCTTTGATATTACGTGATATTGTTCTTAATACTAAAGGTACAGACTTCCATCTAAAGAAAAATTAGGAATGAGAGAGTTAGTTAGCTATAAAGACTGAAAGGTAGTAAAAATATATAAATGATTTATATTAACATTCATTATCATTCTAAAAAGCAGCATAAATGCCATAGGGAATTGTAAGATTCATATAATTTTTATTCTAATTAGTCTAATTTTCTGTAATAAAGACATGAAAAAATACAATGAGAGAAAGCAATAGCATGCTTTTAATAACAGGAAGAGGACAGCAGTCTTGTATTTACATGGTATTATTAACCAGAACACTGTGAGAAGGGGAAAATGCACAGAAGGCTTCCTGATATTAAAAATATTATGTAGATACTTCTGTAGGTTGCTCATATAGGAAGTTTTTTTTTTTTTTAAATATGCTTGTTTCTTTATTTTTTTGTCCTTTAATTGCTTTCAAGGTAATCACCTGCATTAAGATCAATGGGACAAAAGCCTCGGTCAGGTCTCAAGGACCGTAACTATACATACAGTCTGTCAGCAACAAGGGATATATTGCAGACCAGCTATTTTCAACAGACCACCTCTGTTTCCTCATGTATGGCTGGAGAATGTCCTGACCAGTTCTTCAAACTACTAAGACTCATGGATAAACCTGAAAATTTGTCCAACAGCCATCTGTGGTATATGCCCAGTTTCTTTTGTAGGCTCCAGTTTTCAGTACAAGATTATATCTGGGTGTGGAGTTGGAGTATCTTTCATACACAAGATGCATGGTGGCTCACAGTCCATATGTTTATGCAGTAACTAACCTAAAACAGTGCTGATACCATTCTCAAAAGCTATCTTTGAAGCAGAATTAAAGCTTTAGATATTAGATGGAAGATGAGAAAAATGATGAGAGGAGAGAAAATCTGACTTATTTTTAATTCATAAAGTGAAATACCTGGTTCTATACAAGCACTGCTTCTCACTGATTGCCATCGACTTTGAACTACTTTGGCAGTGGAGATGAATGCATAAGACTCAAGGAAGAGGGCAGGAGAGGATGATATCAGGATCACGTATCAGGTTTGATGCTTCAAACTAGCTCCCTGAATTCTTGTGTCAAAAATATCTAGTGAATTTCTGAAACAAGTCCCCTTTGATACCAGATAAAATCCTTAGCATTTTTTTCCCCTTTGGCTTAAATTATTTCAATTTCCATTTGTCTCAGGCATTTTAAACAGGTAATATAAATTTCTATATCCCTCCAAAATGCTTTATGATCCTCAGCTGAAAAGCACTAAGTGCAAAATATTATTGAATATAATAAAGAAATAAATATATGAAATAGAGCTGAAAAAAACTTTAGTACATAGAATGTGATAAGGAAAAGATAATGTCATTTTCTTGACAGGCTGTGATTCCTTTTTGATGTATAAACACTGGTTTAGACATAGAGTTTCACTTTTATTAATGTCAAAGAATGACAGAACAAGAGAAAGATCTTAACGAACAGGACAGAAAGAAAGATCCAGCAATCTAGGGTCTTAGCATCAGGTTTTGAGAACAACATTAAATAGTTTCTCAGCACTTGCAAATGCTTTTTAAAATATCAAGTCTGACTTCATCCAGGGCTTAGATTAAGAGAAATTTTCCATTCTGTGATCAGGACAATTTCAGTTCTTTAATGTTATCTGTAAGAAATAAATATGTGTGCATCTACATCCACTTATACAGACACACAAATACATATTTCTGTTATATTTGTAGCACTGGAAAGCTGCTGATGTATTGCTAGAAATCTAACATTAAGCAGTTGGAGAGTGCAGTCAAGTACCTCTTTAGGGTTCAGAACATGTCCATCACAGTTCCAGATAAGATCTCAACAATCACTACTACTAGAGACTAATTTGTGCCTTTGACGGGTGGGCGAACCTCTCCAAAAGAAAATTTTCTTTCTCTTTGTACACAAAGAGTTTTTTCCCCCTTTCTTTGTCTGTATTGTTTAGAACACAAGCACAGCCTGCAGCTAGTGATGAGGGTAGTGGGAATTCTTATTTCAAATGGGATCTCTAAGCACTGCAACAACCTAACTGAAGTAAATAACATCACGGATTTACTGTGTTTTACAGACATTTCTAATTTGCAATGAAGGATATGTAATGACCTAGCATGCTTTGTGATGGTGACATGCAGTGGGATACAACAGTCACACTAGGAACAGGACATTCATGACTGTGATTCTGGAATTTGACCTCTTTGAGACTGGAAAGGTTGCTTAGAACGTGTCCATTTGAATATCTCCAAGGATGGAGATTCCACAGTCTCTCTGTGCAACCTGTTACAGTGTTTGACCACACTCATGGTGAAAACATTTTTCTTTGTATCTAATCCAAATTTCCCATGTCTAACACTGTGCCCACTGTTTCCTATCTTATTTCCATGCAACCATCATCTTTATAATCTCCCATCAGGTAGCTGCAGACACTTTCCTGGACCGGCTGGCTGCACCTGTGCAAGCGCAATCCAACCTGCAGAGGTCCTTTACTGCCTGGGCATACTGCTGCCTCATGGCTGAATTGTTACACTCCAGATCCCGCAGGTCCTTTCCTGCAGAGCTGCTGTCCAGCCGGTCAGCCCCAGCCTGTCCTGGTGCAAGGGATGAGTCCATCCCAGGGACTGGGCATTGTGATGGCCTTTGGTGAATTCCCTGAGGTTCTTATGAGCCCCTTTCTCCAGGATCTCCAGGTCTCTCTGAACAGCAGCCTTGCCCTACAGCATATTGACCACTCCCCTCAGACTGGTGGGAGTGCACAGACATCCTGGGAGTGCACTCTGTTGCTGTTGTCTAGGTTGCTACAAAGACAGTGGCAGTATTGGCCTTATTATAGATCCTTGAGGGATACTACTGGGCTACCCACTGGACTTTGCACTACTGACCAACAGTCTAGCCAGTTTTCCACCCACCTTATAATCCACTTAGGCAGTCCATATCTCAACAATTTTTTCTATAAGTTTACTATGGGAGACCATGTCTACGTACCTTAAGGTGTCCAAGGCACCTAAAGTTAAAGTAAATAATATCCACTGCATTTTTCTCACTCACACGACCATTCATCTCAGTGTAGAAGGCAGCTGGCTTGGCCAGGCAGGGTTTGCCCTTGGTGAATCCCTGCTGGTTGTTCCCAGTCATCTTCATGTCCTTCATCCAGCTGAAAATAGCTTTCATGAGGATTTGCACCATCCCCTTCCCTCAGCCTGAGATGAGGATGACCAGTGTGTAGTTCCCCAGGTCCTTCTCTTGCCCTCCTTGAAGATGAGTGTGATGTTCGCCTTTTTCCAGTATTCAGAAAACTCCCGCAGTGACCATGTCTTTTCAAAGATGATAGAGAGCAGGCTCACTATGACACTGGCCAGATCCTTTATCAGCTTTGAATGCATCCTGTATGGTTCTATTCCTTCTGGGTAGCCTGTCCCTACTTCTATCTTGTCTGTGTTTGTTTTTGCATGTTAGTCAGAAGTTCTCTGTTCAACTGTGCTCACCTTTTGCCACATTTCCTTTTCTCTCTGTACGTTGGAGAAGACCTTTCTTGTGCTTTGAAGAGATTGTCCTTGAAGATCACCCTGGGCCCTTTGCCCTCTAAGGCAACATCCCATGAGACACTGCCAAGAAGATCTCTGAACAAGGAGAAGTCCAGGGCTGTAATATTGCTATTTGGTTTGAACAATGTTCTCAGGTCCTTAAACTCTTCAGTCTCGTGTTGCTGTAGCCAAGGTTGCCCTTGAGCTTAACCTCTTCAACCAGTTCTTCCTTGTTTGTGAGTAACAGTTCTAACAAAGACTTTCCCCTAACTTACCTGTCAAAACCTGTGTCAGCAAACTGTCCAAAGCTGTTCCGCAGTCTTCAAAAACCTCCTGGACCGCTTCTGTTTAGCCATACCGCCTTTCCAGCTGTTTTCAGGGTTGTGACAGGCCCTGTGATCATGAGGACTGTGACCTCTAGGCAGGAAAAGGGAGGGTCAGACACCAGCCTAGAGAGAGATTCTCTCCAGTGTGTAGAGAGCACACTCTGAGGCTGCTGTCATGTACTCTGCCAGTCACTGACTCTGCACCAGGTCTTCCACAGGTGTTTTCTCCACAAGGATGCTTCCAGCTGTTTAACAAAGGCTTCATCTACTCCCTCATCTTGATCAGGTGACTTGTAGCAGTATAATACCACAATGTCACCTATTCTGGTCTGTTTTCTAATCCTTACCCACAAGCTCTCAGCTGGCTCTTCATCTGTCCCAAGGTAAAGCTCTGTGCACTCCTGTGTACAGCCTTACCCTGAAATGTCCCAGTCTGTCATTCCTGAAAAACTTGTATCCATCCCTTACACCTCTCAAGTTGTGAGAACTCTCCCATCCTGTCTCCGTAATCCCAATGAGATCACAGTTCTGCAAATGTGCGCTGACTGCTATTTGTTCCTGGCTGTTTCCCAAGATGCATGCGTTTGTGCACAGGCACTTGAAATGGATGCCTGCTCATGTTGTTTTCATTAGGGAAGTGTGGGAGCCTCTACTATCATGTTGTCCCCAAGACAATTCCTCACCTTCCCCCATGCCTTCACTTCCCTTGGTTACCCTATCTCAACACACAAAATTTAGTTCACTCCTTCCTGGGTTGGCCAGCCAGCTGACCTGAATGTTCTTTTTTTCAAGTGGATCCCACCTCTGCCCAGCAGTCCTTTTTCCTAAAAGACAATCAAACGATCATAAAAGCCTACTCTCTGGCAACAAAAATAGCTGTGCAAGGAGGTGTTGACCCACAGGATCCATCCACTCCTTCTTAAGCTTTTCCCTTCACCAGCAGTGCCAAGAAAACACTGCATGGTCTCCATGTGAATTTATTCCTTGCCCCTGAGCCATATAGTCATTCCTGATACCCTCAAATTCTTCTCCACTGGCAGTATGGTTGGTATTCACAGCGATGATCAGGTGGGAGTAATAGTCTGAGGGCTGGACAAACCTTGGCAATCTATCTGTGGCATTTTGGCCCCAAGAGAGAAAGAAGCCTCCTGAGACATCAAATCAGGATGGTAGATGGGTGCCTTCATTTAAACTTCTGAAATACTTGGACTTGAAGAATCTGCAAGAATGCATGACTGGAAGAGATCTTCATCACAGAGCACAGTCTTGCACTACAGAAAGCGGATACATCATTCAGCACTTTCCGAGATCAGACTCCTAGTAATTATCATGCCAGATGTTACCCAGGTGATCTGTCCATTTAAGGCAGTAAGGAACATAATTCTCAGGTCACTGGATCTCTGGTAAATCTCTTTGTTAGTCATCTTCAAGGAAGACAAAACTATTAATAAGAAGCTAAGATACAGAACACAGATCATAACAAGAAGAATTTAAATAGGTTCATACTTGAAAGACAAACATATACACATCTGGTCAGATAAACTTTTCTTGAAGCATAAGCTTTAGCTCTACATAGTCTTTTTAAATCTAGACAACACTTCAGAAAATAATCCTGCAATGGCCTGCACAGTCCTGCTCAGGGTCACTGTAGGAGTATATGAAAGCCCAGAAGAAAACTGGATTGGCTGAGAGACTGCAAAATCACAAAGTGCTGTTTACAACTTAAATTCATATTTCAAAAATTCATATTTACCATGATAAACAAACTTTAAAAAGCAGGAAAAAAAATCTCTTCAGGTTTCTATTCCCCTTGAAGACAAGTCTTCTTCAGAGGTGCTCTTTTTCACTCATCCAACAAGTTATAAAACAGTACAATGCAAAGTATGGTATATTCAATTCTTTATTCCCTTGAAATCTACTCCTCCTTCTCAGCTCTTTTATTTTCTGTACTTCCAACCCTCCTATCCACACATCTGTTTTGTCAGCAACTACCTTAAGAGGAATACAAAATGAATTGCAGTGAACTGAACTGAATGTTCACATTCCCACCCTAATTAGATCTAAAATAGAGGCCACAGAGTTTCAAATGTCCTTTTCATTCCTCTTGAAAGAAAGGTCTTGGGGGCTGAGAAAGATGAACTTCAAAAAAATGTGTGTTCAAACTTGCTTACAAGAATGTCTTTGATACTATTACAGCCTGCATCTGGGCTCAAAGCCATTGTAAATCATGCACATTTGGTTCCCAGCTGCCAGCATGAAGTAGGTCAGACACCAGATGTTTGTTCTGGTGACCTTCATATGTCCAACAAGACTAACACATTAGCTTTATTATACATGCATTGTCTACTTTATCTCACCTGTGATCTCGAATCCTCTATGACTGTATTGAATCTGCTCAAGGTGCTGTTCCCATTTGAACTTGCTCAGCATGACATGCCTCTTGAATCATTTAAACAGGTCTTCCGGGACCCAGATTCTACCTGAATGCCATGCAGGTAGAAAAATGTGTCCGTGAAGTTTGACAGCTACCAGCAAGTTAGAGAAAAATTGCAAAAGATAGTTAAGCAGGAAAGGAAGAGTGATATAAGAAAAGGTTGATATATTTTCTGTGACGGAGTTTATGCTCAGTAATTACATGAAGATTCTTTCTCACTATCCCTCTCTGCTCTCACCCCTTTTTAATACCAGGGAGCTTATATTTCACATGTGAAAGAAATGAAAATGATTTGATTAAATAGCAATGGATAGGATAGGAAAGGCTATACTTCAGCATAGTGATGTCTTATATTTAGTCAAGCCAAGTGGACTTTAGGGGGGGAAATTGTTTACAAACTGTAATCCATCAGCCAATTCTATAGTTTTAAGCACCACAAACCTGCATATAACAATTTGTCACAAGACAGCAAACATCACAAAGCACGCCCTGAAGACTGAATGAAACAGACACAGAAATAAGCTGCAGCTTGCCAAGTCTAGAGCCACGCCTTTCAAGAAGCCAAAGTCAATCTATGAGAGGTTGTTCAGATGTTTAGAAGAAGATCTACTTTTTTTACCCATTCCAAAGGATTTTACTGCATGTTGCTGGCTCCTGCTACACCCAGGGCCTGAGATTTTGAGGAGAAAAGAAGACGTTATTACATGTTGTCATTAACTTCAGCATAAAATTGAAAGGTTATGTATTTTGCAAGCTATTCTTGAAGAAAAGAGAATAGATTCACTCTTTAAGCTGGATTTTAAAATCTCAAATACAGATTTTTTTGTTGTTATAAGCAGACCCTGACTGAAACTAATATGTCATGACTGGTTATCACAAAATAACTCCATATCCATAACATATTATTAGTCCCACATAAAGATAAGGGGATGAATGCATGCGTTCACAGACACATATGCACCCAGAATGAAAAAGGATACGGAATACTTACAGTGTATTTTATCATATTGCTATGTTTTCTCACTGACGTTTTTCCCATTCATGCACCTCTTTTGGCAGAACTGATTGTCAGGTACCTTCAGGAAATGACGGTTGTGGTAATGACAGGCAGACTGAAAAGCAGCTCTGACCCTTGGCAACACCAAGGTTCAAATTTCCACCCACCCATGGTGCCCCGAGGGTTCTGTTAAAATTTATTCTCGAGTGTCTATTTTGCTTTGCTTTACTCCAGACTGGGGTCATGTTGCTAGGATGCTTATCCATATTGCTACTAGATCTTATTTATGTAGGCTAATTTCATACTATGCATATGTAGGACGTATGGTGTATTCTTTGTATTTCTGGCTTTGAGTAAAAAAACTTGTTATTCTTATGCATACTACAGTAGTAACATTCTTATTCAAGAGAATATCACATTTCATCTCTAACATGTTTAACTGCATAAGATTGAAAGATCTGAATTAAAATATTAAGTTAAAAGTGAAAGTAATGGATGCCAGCCAATAGAAATACTTCATGAATTCAGGTTGAATTAACCTGTCTTGGGAGAACTTCTGACTGACACCTTTTTATGATTTTTTTTTTTAAGGTGGGGGTTTTGTTTTTAATATTGAAATAATGTTTCACTTGTTTCCATTGAAATGAGAAAAAAAGGGTTAAAAAATATTTTATTTCAAGTTCCACAAACTTCATTGATAAGTTACTGAAAAACCCATTATTGAAAATATTTTACCCCAAATACTTTTTTTTTTTTTTTTTTTTTTTAAGAATGGAAGATGTAAATATCCACACAGGTCTAAATTCTAATGTAAAATATACTAATTTGAGTTGATATTAAAGGTTTTTAAATGCAATATGTAAGTGAAATATGTTCTAATTTATACTGAATTTTGACATAATTTGAAGCAATCTAAACTAAGATTGATTAGGATAGGAGTTATACAAATGCATGAGAGAGAATTCTTGAGACTAATTAGTCAAGATTTAATCAGTTCAGACAATGGAAATATTAGCCTAGTTTTACAAAGAGGAAACCAACATGCCAATTTCAATGGCTTGATTGGGATAGCAATAATTCAGTTCTTTAGAGAATACAGTATTAGTGTGGTCTATAGAAAGTTTTCCAGTACTCTGCAATAGCTTTGTGAAACTCAGAATTTCATTTCAATGTTTCTAACATAAAATATGGAGCTCAATAAAAGAAAATAGCTAGCTTAACTGCCTGGAATATGCTTCATGCACTTCACAGTTATTGGAGACAGGGGGGAAACAGTACTAGTTAAAAATTACCAAGTGCTTTCTTACTTCCCAAAGCTTTTCAGAGTTGTAAGGGTCCGGCAGGGGTGACACCTGGACTCCCAGCAGGAACAGATACACAAATGCAAGACACACTAAGGTCGATGCTGAGCGTTTATTACCTCTGCGTCTGAGCGGGGCTTCCCCAGCGATTCCCGATCGAGGCAATAAAGGAGCGGGAGAGTCCCTGGCACCGCTGAGCGTCTGTCCATGGCGAGGAACACCAGGAGGGCACTATACGTGGTTTTTGTGTCCTATACACATGCACAGTGGGCACATTGAGCTCATCACTAATCTCGAGTCAAAGCCCAGGTGCAGCACCACACTGGCATAGGCCCAGCTACATGGTTATGGGTCCACATGCCCTGTTGATGCTCCTTTTCCCACGGAATGGTCTGACTAGCTTCCATCGCCTATCTCCTCGATATTCTTCCCCACTTTCCCATACAAGAGTCTTTTTTTTTTTTTTTCCTCACAGAGCTTTGAAAACAGAACTAAACAAAAACAAAACCATTCCAGAAAGGTGGCTCATCTTTGTGCACCTTTTTTCACAGAGAAAATTGATAGTAATCTGCATAGACAATTTTATACAAAAGAGCAGAATTAAAATTGGAAATTGGCTGAAAGAATATAAACAGTGTTGTTTTAAAAACTAATTTACCATGCACAAATGTTATATTATTAAGGAGTGAAAAACACTCACAGCATAACATAGAAATCTGAAAGAGTTCAGGACCCTGTTGCGCTGTTTACCAGCCCCATAACATTAGCAGCTTTAAACAGCATTGACAGAGGAGTCTAAAAACTCAAGACAGAAGTTTGGCGTATTCATAGCTGTCACAGTATGAAAAGTTTCTAACTCTTTTTTTAGCTCTCTTTATTATTGCCTAATTTGGCGAAGGGAGAGTCCATCTTTAGAAGAGCTGGGCAAAGAAAAATATGTCAGGCATAAAGAATTTGTTACATTGCTGTTCAATTGCTCTGCAATTACAAAACTTCTAGCACAGAAAGCTGCTTTCAAAATCTATTTTTCAAATGAGAGCCTTATATCTATAATATTTATTCCTGTTATGTTTTCACAAGATGAAACAACCATAAATGAACCTGTCTGACTGAAAGATAATTATTGCCCCCTCACATATTCTGATAGTCATATTATAGCCAGCTCAAGTACAATAAGAAAGACAATGTAGATAATGCCATTTTTGGAAGTGCCAAACCGAATCACAGAATCGAAGAAGGGTTGAGGATAGAAGGGACCTCTGGAGAACATCTAGTCCAAACACCCTGCTCAAGCGGGGTCACCTAGAGCACATTGCACAGGTCCATGACCAGACGGCTTTTGAATATCTCCAAAAAAGGAGACTCCACAGCCTCTCTGGGCAACCTGTTCCTGTGCTCTGTCACCCTCACAGTAAGGAAGGTTTTCCTCACGTTCAGATGGAGCTGTCTGTGTTTCAGTTTGTGCCCGCTGCCTCGCATCCTGTCGCTGGGCACCACTGCTGAGAAGAGTCTGGCCCCATCCTCTTAACACCCTCCCTTCAGATGCTTATACACAGTGATAAGATCTCCTCTCAGCCTTCTCTTCTCCAGGCTGAACAGCCCCAGCTCTCTCAGCCTTTCCTCGTATGAGAGATGCTCCAGTCCCTTCATCATCTTAGCAGCCCTTCGCTGGACTTGCTGCAGTAGCTCCGTGTCTCTCTTGTACTGGGGAGCCCAGAACTGGACACAGTCCTCCAGATGTGGCCTCAGCAGGGCTGAGGAGAGGGGGAGGATCACCTCCCTCAACCTGCTGGCAATGCTCTCCCTAATGCAACTCAGGGTATACCACTGGCTGCCTTTGCCACAAGGGCACATTGCTGGTCCACAGTCAACTTGTTGTGCACCAGCACTCCCAGGTCCTTCTCTGCAGAGCTGCTCTCCATCACTCCAGTCCCCCAGTCTGTACTGGCGCGTGGGGTTATTCCTGCCTAGGTGCAGGACCCTGCACTTGCCTTTGGTGAACTTCATGAGGTTCCTCTCTGCCCAGCTCTGCAGTCTGTCCAGGTCCCTCTGAATGGCAGCACAGCCCTCTGGGGTAGCAGCCACTCCTCCCAGTTTTATATCATCAACAGACCCCAGAAGCTCTTTTGTTTGTTTGTTTTTTGCACAGAGCACAATGAAAGCTAGTCTATTTTGTGCAGAATAGCTAAGCTATTTTTGTGCAGAATAATCAATGCCAAACACTCTGAGATCCTACTGTCTGGATATTCATGAATGCTTACAGACAGAAAGTGCAGATTATTTTGCTTTCATCACCGATTAAAGCACAACTTCATACACTAAATTAGCTGTTATATACCAAGGGCCAGATTCTCCAGTTATACGAATATCATTTTAAAAACCTAAAATTCATTATAATGCTTGGATTGGAGCCTTTTCAGCAAAGCCGGTTTGCTCCTGAATATGCCACTTTACAGTCTGTGGATCCTTTTCTCTGCATCTCTGAAATTTAAGCTCAGCACATTGGAATTAACCCTCCATACATTAACAGTAACACAATAATTCAAATACAAAGGGCAGTGGAGGAGGAAGCTGCAGAGCATTAAAACGTATGACTTTGAGACTGAAACTATGAGATTTGACTTTCACAGAGTTTCCTCACATGAGCAAAACTTCAAACTAAGGAAAAGCACCACACTATTAAGTTCTCTTGAGCTTTCATGATCAGAAATTGGACTTAATTTAACAAGCTGAAAACTGTGGTTGACTGTCTGGTTAGGTTTTCCTCATCAGCCAGCTCATGCTTCAAGAGAACTTTTTTATTTTTGATACTAAGCAGGGATAAACAATTATACTTTTGCTCCCTGCCTCCCACCCACCCTGACCCAACACTAGGCTGGGCTTATATAGCTTCCCCTTCTCATATGCATATATCCCTTTCACTGCCTATCAGCTGCATTCTAGGTTGGCATGTTGACCTCATTCCTTATGGGCGTTCTATTTGATTTAGTAAAGATAAAGGCTAATATCTTCTGGATGCCAGCAGTATTTCATGCATGCTACTCATTAACCAAAATCTGTATTAATTTTCTGAAAAGAAATCTAGATCATGAACAGTAAATATTTAACATGCAAAACATTCTTTTCTCCTCTTTTTACTTCATGCATCAAGTTAACTGATGAATCTCAACATAGTACATATTTTCCATACCCCACCCTCACCTATATTCTTCCTATATTTTGCTGTGTGAAAAGATTAGAAAGAACAGCATACCCCTGTATATATTAATAACGGTAAATACTTGCAAATATAGTCTTTTGTCTGTGATTAAATGATTCAAATTAATTAGTTTAGCAAATGTGAAGAATCTACTTTTATTTAGTAATCCTATTTAGTTCCATTAAGTAACAAGCCAGGTGTTTTGAATAACTGTTTATGCTAGAATAAGCAAACAATTTACGGTCTTTTATTTTAATTAACAGAGATTAACAGATTTATTTATTTATTTTCTTTTAAGAATAAAGATGAATTCTCCTTTGTCTTATCAAGATTCTTTTACAGTAGTCCCCCTTCCTAACTTTTAGAATCTGGAATTTACATACAAATAAGTCTGAAGCAATGCTCTAAAGAGTGCCAATGGAAAGGTAGTTATGTTACGTTAATACCTAGGCCTAACTGAAATTGTTGAATAGGAATATATAAATGAGTTTTAATTTTTTTCTTTGCTACCTCCAGCAAAATTGACTTTTTTGTGTCTTTTTATATAGACTTTTAACAAAACAACTCTCAAAGTGGTTGGCAGATCTACTGGCTAAAAGCATGGGCTTTTAACATTAAAAGGGGTATTTCTCTAAAATAGCTAAATAAATGGTAGTTTGGATGATAAAGACTACTTTGTTTATTTTCTTCCTTAAAACAAAAAAGTAAAAACAACCCATACAAACTTTTTTGGTTGATTAATCATGTCCACCACAACAGTCAAAAAACCTCAGTAAAACTCCACATCTCATTCCTGGTTTGAACTTCTTCTAGCCATCAGATTTCATTATGCTTTTAGCTGTGAGATTGAAGAATCCTCAAGCATCATTAATATTCTCCCTGCAGAATTTTTTGTATATTTATGTTATTTATCCAGCCCCTATTATCCAAGATACAGAAGAACATGCTCAAGGTCACAAAGACACAATGCTATAAAGCAAAGAATGAAATTAAGTTCTGTTCTAACATCTTAACAGCTGGATCATTCTTCCTCTGTGGAGTACACCACTAGGTTACCTATTCAAATTATCTCAAATGACCAAATAGAAAGAGCTTCATCTGTTTCTCACTGGATCATGTTTTACACTGACTTTCACAAGGATACAGTGGCAGACTTGGGCTTACTGTGTTATACTGACACACACAGATAGAATATTTGTCAAAAAAAAGCTTTTTGTTGTTGTTGTTATTGTTGTTGTTGTTTGCATAGGGTAATATTCATGTGGTGAATTGAAACTCTCAAATACTTTGGCCATTTACTGTCCAGACGAGGCTCCATTGCAAGCATCCTTGTGACAGCACCTTCAGGTGGATTGAATGATACACTCCGAACTGTCACTTTGATAAATTCCCATGAACCAGCTGGCCTGTTGTCCTGCTCCAGCTTATGCATGATCTTTTGATATTGATTATCTCCAACTGTGTACAGAAGACAGTCCTATGGGAACCTCTCTGCATAAGCAAGAATAGTTTCCACCAAGTGCTTGGTCATACCCTTCATCTGCACTGGGCGGTTCCCTGGGACTACTCTGGATTCCTCCAGTCTGAGGGTTAATTAATGCATCGCTGCATACAAAAAGTGTTTATCAATGCTAGGCACAACAGGTCTGTCAGGCGAGTCTCCAGGACTGCTTGGAGTCCTCCCCACAAGCTCCTTTATCAATTACATTGTTGTGGAGGTGGCTATGAATTCAGCCACTTTGTCTCAGGTTGTCCATTGTCTCAAATCACCCTATTGTCTGATCTATGCAGAGCCAGGGAGCTAATGACTAACAGCACTGGGTAGGGACGCAGAGTGCTCATACCCAGCTACATCACAGCTATGGCTATTGGACAAAATTTCATCTGTATATCACAATTATAGCTTAAATCCCACAGATCCCCACCTGACAAAAGCAGGGTGCTGTATTCCTAAGAGTGCTTCTCCTTGCCCCTTGTAACAACATCCTCCACAGATTTCTAAATAGCCTTTTTTTTTTTTAATGTTTTTACATTAAGGAAGTTTTGATGGATGACAGAGTGCTACTCAAGTAGTGTGACTGGAACAATAAGAGAGATGAATGGAAATTGAGATATGATCCAGCTGTTTTTTCCCTTTTCTGCTATGCATTTATCAATGCTGCAGAACTCTCCTATTTTCCTCTTATTATCCTCAGAAACTGTATTCCAAAGAATGCCAACATGAAGAAACTAGATAAACTTACCATGATAGCCAGTATCAAGAAAAGTAAGAGCTAAGTAATAATGAGCCCAAGCTAATGGGGAACAGAAAAGCAGAAGACATACTAAACAAAGCAAAGCTTTGCTCTGCCACTAGAGGAAAGAACAACAGAAAAATAGAAAGAAAGAAAGAAAGAAAGAAAGAAAGAAAGAAAGAAAGAAAGGAAGAAAGAAAACTGCTTCCCAAGACTGTTAGGGAATGGAAGAGTTATGAAAGAGGAAACAATGAGTCTGGAAGCTAGATTTGTTTTCTCAGGAAGTAAATATGAGGACACTCTAGCTGAGTGATTGAGAATAAAATGCAGAAAGGGGGTATATAGTTAATCTGAGTCTATGTCAAGCATTCCAAAGCTAATGCCTGTCCTCTAGCTTCAGATATTTATGACATAGGCTTGCACATTTGCCTGACTTTTCTGTCTTTACAGGTAATGAAGAGAATTGGACAATTTCACAGTGTAATGTATCTTGTCCATTTTAGATATTTATATTTTTAGATTTTTTTTTAGCATGAGATATATCATTGCATGTGTCACATGCCATCAACAGAGATACATAACACTTTATATTTATGTTGTACAGAACTACAAAGCAGGTATCTGAAATTTGTCAGGATAAATTCAACCTTTTGTTGCCAAGAATGGGGAGATTTTACCTCTGAGGGAGACATAATGAAAAAAAACCCAAGCCCTTGCCATAAAACGTAGCTTCTTTAGGGGATTGTTTAATTACTCTGGACTGAACCCATTTTTAATCTGGGGAAGGACAACCGCAGTCTTAAGGGCCTGACTTCAAACTGTCTAAGGTACATGTGTAGCACCGCTGATATGACACATGCAGCTTCATGTATCTGTTGTTAATTAACACCACAGCTTCTCTTTCACCAGCTTTCTTACATACAGGTGAAGTATGTTGGTCTACTGGGCTGAGGACTTTAGCTAATGTCATTGATAAGCTGTTATTTTAGATACACAGCTGCTCTTTCCAACATACCGCTTTAGCATTAGAGGTGAGTTGCCTTTCAAGGGAAAACACATTTTCCTAATTTTAGCAGACTGATTATTTTTACTATTCAAGTTATATTGTTGGTTTTCACATTTTTTTAAAGTAGAAGTGCTTCAGTCTCAAGTTTTCTTCAGAAAGTTGATTGTTGATATGTTTATATGTCTTTGAATGGTATTCCACAGTTTATTCATGCTGAGAATTGTTTGGGGTTTTTTTTCCTCCTGAAGAACTTCAAACTGATGAGATAACAAGATTCATCCAACTTTACCTTGAAGAATACCTTTACTGTTTTTTATCTGGAATTTACCTTTCCAATATCCATATCAAAGCAGAAAATTGTTCTTTGTAGTGTAAGAAGAAAGATGGAACTGTAGTCAGTGATTCAAAATAATTCACATGATCATACCACTACATTTAATATTTACAATAAAAGCCGTCTATATAAACCCTTGTAAGCCTAGCACACGAAGCACACTTTTAAGAGACACTGAAACATTGTTCAAGTAAAGACTTGTGATATACAACTTGAAATCAGCCTATGGAGTTTTTGACTTTACCAGTAACATAAGACTTTTTACTCAGTCGAAATTTTCTCTCATGTTGCATTCTCTGTTGCTGATGTCTAGAACCAGCATACTGTAGAGCAATATGCTCTGCAAACTGCAGTACTGTTGTGTTCAGCTGGCATGCCATGGATACAGTGAAATGAAATGTCACATCAGACAGGGTAGCAGTTGCCTGTTTTTCCTCTTTTTTTAGGGCCTAACACAGCACAATCTTAACCTAACAAAGAGTCCTCCAGGCATGGCCGCAAACTGCAACAGTCAGACCTTCCCATTCATTACACGTCTTCATCCTCTCAGCTGAGATTTCATGAATTACTCAAAGGCACATCAGGTTTGTGGTCAACAAAAATATGTATTTATTTACTGTTGACTGGGCCACAATGAGACTGCTAGAAAATTCAGTTATTCCAGAATGGGAAAAAGGATGGTCTGAGGGAAAGGGGTAAATCTAGTCCATGATCTATCCATTGCCAATAGCTCTACCTTCAACTGAAATCCACCAAGGAACAATGGTACTATTCTTCTTTCACTTTTTTCTTTTCTCAGCTCACCTGTGAAGTTTCCAGACAATCAATTCTGATGGTTGTCAGGCAAGGAGGTGATTAGAAGAAAGGTAAACAATCTTTTATACAACCAACTTCAGATGATCCTATTGTGCTGTGTTGTATCTTACCTTAGCTCTCAACCTTAGCTCACTCTCCTAAAAGGCATTGTGAAAAGGAAAGAGAAACAGACAAAAATGTCCATAATAAAAAATATGAAATAGGAGAAAGTGCTAAACTAGGAGCAACTGTACAGCAGATTAGAGTCTCTTGTGAACTTTACTTCTCCAGAGTAATAACGTAGGGTCCATAGTAAAATCAAGTCTCTTCTCTGAATGAAATTAGTTTGATGGCAAAACAGAGAAGGATTAAATAATAATATTAATAATAATAATAATAATTTCAGATGGGACTGGGACAAAGCAGCAAAAAGACATCTTTCACTCCACCCACTCTGAAAATTTTTACACTTCAGTCTCTATTTTTCTAACAGTTTATAATGCAACCAGCCTGTCTGTGAATTCAGATATTGATCTAGTCTCAGTGGTGCTGAGAAATCAGTTTACTAATCAGTGTGCTGTGCTTTATATTACTTTTCACTTCACCCTCTATACAGCAAAAATAGCTCAAGGATTTCAGGAGCATGGCGCAAAATGAATTTCTCCCTGTGTGGTGTTTAACACCAATCATTTGCCCAAGCATTTTATTGTAAGTAAGTTTTTCCCTTTGCAGCTAGATTTTCAAAGTGGGAATGTGTTGAGTGCAGAGAAAGGAGAGCCTAGTACAAACTATATGTCAGACTCCTGGAGACAGGAAAGGCTGAGACATGAAGCTTGGAAAATGCAACCACTTCTTGATTATCAAAGCATTCTGAACCGCTACCCTCTCTGCTAAACTGACCTTGACTGGAACTACCCCAAAAGCACTGCAGTACTCCTTTGCAGAACTGCTGCAGAGGGCTACTGGTTTGGGCTTCTACTTTAGGGCTGTGGCAGGAAGAAAGACAGAAAGATCAGAGGCAGGGAGCAGGAAGGAAAAAAATGCAAGGTCTTGCTGTGACAGCACTAGTCTGAGACTTTGCAGGTCTGAGTTGCTACCAAGCTCTCCAAAAAACCTAGTGTGATTTTGAGGAAGTCATTAAGTCCCCATGCTGCCCTTTTCCTTATGCAAAACAAAATCTGTGAGAGTAACTGACAGGAAAATTCAATCAATCCCTCCTAAACCTTCCCCCAGTAAGGAAGCAATTTTGAATTAACTCTAAAACACTTTTTTTCCTCTCCCTCTCCCTCCATTTCTTTACCAAAATTTGAAGTACATACTGGCTGAAACTAGGTATAGATAGAAAGAGATATAGCTTTCAAGTTCATTTAGTCTCAATGTCTTTTGAAAGAAGAATTAACATATTAACTTCCAAAATGCCAGAATGAAGTGCAAACATTTATTCTTCCCATTTCTTCTCTTACCTATTACCACTAAGACCATTCAAGGTCCAAAAGCTGTTTCAGTAAACTCAAAAGAGAAGTGTGCACCCATGATTGATTATGCATCCCATCTGGCTTGAACTAACAGGTTTCTACTTCTGAGGAAAGAGACAAAGAAAAGAGAGAGAAAGAAAAGTGCAGGTAAAATGCTCAGTGCTTCAGAGAGAGAAGGTTTTAAATTGAACAGAAAGGAAGCAATGCTGGGTCTATCTGATGACTGGAGGAGTGAAGGGAAAGCAAAAGTTTTTGTTACCAAGGCATTGGCAGGGTTTTGATCAGGTGAGAATGAACTGCTCTTCTTTATTAATAAAACTAATTGCACCAGGTGCAAGAATCATGTAAAAAACAAACAAACAAACAAGCAAAAACCCTTATGTGCATCAACTAAAAGTTGCCTGTATCATACTCACTCCAAACTGGGATAGATTTCCTACAAGGACATAACAATCCAAATAATTGTCTTTACCATCTGTAGCTTAGAGCATTAGCATGAAATGAATAATTTGTCGCAGAGTTCCATGTATTTTATATGGAAAAGCACAGTGAATTTTTTTCATTCTAGGCATTCAAAGAACAGTGACAAGCTAGGGCAACTGCAACCATCCCTGTTCAGATGCTTCAACCCTATTCTTCAGCTTCATGAATACAACTCAGTTTGACAAGTAATTTGTTTGTTAGTTTTCTATGCTAATTTTGTAAATGAATGGCAAAGGAATACACAAGAGAGGCATGATCCAGCTCCAGCTACCCATGGAAGGCAGTTTGGATGTCCTACTTAACTAATTAAATATTCACTCAGTTCACTAGCAAGGAAGACAGAATATCCCCAAAAGGGACCAGTCACACTGCCCTAGCCAGACACAAATCTCCATGAAAGATCCTTAATGACAGAAAATGGGAGGATCCGTTAACAGCCGCAATACAATGAAATACAGTGTACCAGTTCAGAGATTAAAGGATAGGACAAAACACTGCCACAATTAAAGTAATATCAGTACAACTTCCTGAGTTTGCAGAGAGCCTTCAGCTGGCATCTGCTCAGCCATTTCTTATATGCAATAAGAGACCCATCAAGTTCCACCTTAAACATTACTTGTAGGTCAGTTAACAGGTTGGATGTTCCACACTTTCAAGTTTTTAGCTCTCAAACATTAGACAGATTTAAAACTATTATACCAGAAAGGGGGCCCTTAAATCACAGGGGAGAGAACATTTCAGAGAGCTGGAATTTTCTGATTTGTTTTGGGCTTTCTTAAAGACTCTTTTTTTTCACATTGTTGATGATTGATATTAAACAAACAGAAAAAGATATTTGAACTAAGCCATGTTAAAACAGTGGCGATAGCTTGTACACTACTGGCTAGTATTGCTCTATCTATCATTTGGTTATCTGCTAGCTCCAGTATTATTCAACAGCATTCAGAACATCTTTAAAGGTCAGAGGACAGTCATAGCAGTACAGCAAAAGGCAAGTATCTACAGTGAAAATTTCTGACAAAAACAGTCACCTGCAGCAGATTTTTTCACAACCTTTCTTTTACTTTTTATTGTTGTAATATCACACGCAACAAAGAAGACTCCAATGGCACTGTTGAAGCCTTCAGCAGTGAGGTTCAAGAGAGGGCCCCAGTGTTTATAGTGCTGTTCTGTATCTATGCAACACTCAGAAACAACAGGAATTCCCATTGACTTCATAGAGCAGCACTGAAGGGAGTTTTCTTCTCTCACTTCCTTTTCTTCCCTCTCTATTGAAACAGTATGCTAGAAGTTTCCTCAAAGTCTCTGTTTGCTGTCAGGCTCATTCTTAGCTATTTAGTACTGGAGATAAAGATGCAGCACTAGTGCTGGAAAAATACAAGCAGATGAGTTTAAATTTAAATTAAAAAAAAAAAAACAGACAGAAAAGTTATTATAATAAGTTCAGAGAGTGAAGAAAGAAGGAAGAAAGAATGATGTGTTTTCAGAGTTATGCACTCTTGAATTCATTCTCCCTCTGTCTCTCATTTCCATTTTAATAGGTCTCGCAAAAGATGCATCAAGAAATGTGAATGACCATCACATACCAGCTGGCAGAGTATCTACAACATTAGAAGATGCCTCTTGTAGGTCTATCATTTAAATATAAATCTCTTGGGAGACTTAAATATATCATTTAATATAAAAATATATGAAGTAATGTGTGATAATGAGAAAATGGTACAATAGATGGGACTTTCCATAGTAAAAACTTAAAAATAAATTTTTGGAATGCCAAGTTGCCAGTAACCAATATTAATTTTTACTTAGCTAGAAATAGGGTTGTATGATCATATCCAATTACCACATACAGGGATATTTTAGTTAAATAGATTATATGTGTTATCTATTCTGCTACATGTAATATTCTCTTATCTATTTTATTTCATAATTTATTATTATCCTGTAGATTAAGATAATAAAAGAGGCATCCAACACTGTGACTGGTTTCCTTTGTACCCTGTATGCCTTAGTAGGAGGTGCCTACACACTTCTTCATAGTTGTGTACCTTGGAAAAATTAACTAGGATTCCTAGTAGGTGCTTTCCCTACTAGTATTTCTTTGAAAAGATATGCTCTTGGTTTTACATATCTACCTACCTATCTTTTTTATGCATGTTTTCAATTTTCATTCTATATCTAAATGTTCAATATTTGCATATATTTCCTACATATCACTGCAGCAGAGGCATTTGCCATGTCACATCAAAATTGCTTTGTTTGTTAGGTACTCACTGCACAGCATGATTAAGCTGTTGGTTAAACTGTTGTCTAGTCTCTTTGAGGTGGATTCTTTAAACCCTTGCAATTTCCCGGCTCATGTCGGTGATTCAATATTTACCCAAATGCTTTCACTCTCTCCTCAATTCAAGTCAGAGCTCACTGGGAGACTTGTGTGTGAGAAATGTATGCCGAGTTCAGATCTGGTCAGTTACTATTGTTGTATACTTGTAGAATTACACAAGAGAATATGACAATTAAGACTCCAAAATGTTAAGTAAATCCAACAGGAAATATTGCAGCTTTCCTCTCCAAAGCCTACTGCTAAATATGCTCCAGACTTGACTTGCATGAGGGTTATGCATACCAAGTACTTTTTATTGTGAGAAAAGATGGTGACATTCTCCAGAAAACAACATGTAAGTTTTACTATTTTTTGAAAAATACTGATAAAATAATCAAGATACTTGTTTCTCAGCCTTACAGAGGTAGCAAGATGTTAGTTTTGCACTTAGTTCATGAAATATTTTGCTATACAAACTATTAAAAGTAGAATAAATATAGTTTCAAATGAATTTAAAACAAGGAATTTAAGGCCCAGTGTAGAGCTTCCATGAGAAATGTTCATCTGAATGTCCATCTGTCCTGACAGCCCATATCCACAGGAATTAAAAAGGCTCAGGAATTACATACACAGGCATTGAGCCTAACTTTGTTAGTTCAACCCTCCCACACAAAACTGTTTCAATTTAGGAGGTGAAAGTAATGCAGAAAGCTATTTCTTCCCATTCAGACAACTGCCTACATGGTGGCAAAATATTTCCTGTACAGCCAGAGCATTCAATACATTTCATAAGAGGAATGCAACCCCCTTCAGAGTATCTGGAACCAGTATGACCTTCTTGTGATTAGGAACCAATACACTGTTTCACTATGCCTTAAAAAAATTAAGCAATATTTACAATTTTGAGGCACTTCACAATATCTGAACAAACTTTCCTCATGACATTTGCTTTGACTAGTTGCTATTGACAGTTTTTAATAAACTAGCTTATCACACTCAATATCTCAGTCTCCACTAACAGATATATCACATTCCAATTTAACACTGCATGTACACTGCTGACCAAAGGAGACAGTTTTTCCTAGAGAGCTGCTACTTCTCTCTATTCCCAGTCCATAGAATAAGAATTGCATAATATTCTTTATATTTGGACTACCAACAGAACTTTAACCTCCAGATCTTTTGGCAATGAGCTCTGCAACTGAACTTCACATTGTCTGAAAAGCTAGTTCAAATGGTAGTGACTACTTTTTTTTTTTTTAAAGTTGACTTCTCAGACACAAATCAGATTAACATGTGTCTGTCATCTCTCTCTGAAGTAGGTCATTAGTCAAATTCCTTTCCAAAAAAGTTTGTAATATCTAGACAGAACCATTCATAAGGTAAGCCATTGCACCAGGGACTGCTTCATTAATAGCAATTATCCAGACCAGTGTGCCACATAAAGGCTGAGATTACTGGCTAAGTAACCTGCCATTCAGGAGAGAGTTAGTTAATTCCTGAAAACCGATTACCATTCTGTTCTGGCTTAGAAAGCATAGTATATTTACGGAGTCATCCTTGGCCTTAATTATTATTTTGCCTGTTTTCATAACTTAAATAATCAAGTTATGACTGCAGAAGATTTTCCTAAGCACAGATCTCCCTACCTCCAACTCCTCCCTACCTCTATAACTCCAACAACAGCTATTACTCAATTTCTCCTTTTAATTACTAGTGACCAGCTGCATTTTGTGATGCTGTCTGTTGTGTGCAATAACTAATCAAGCTATATTCTTGAGACAGACAGGCACAATTGCACTTTCTTTGCAGTAGGTAGCAATTTCATAAATATCTCTGTGTGGGAGCACAATCATCATTAAAAATTGAGTTACATTTGAAAATTCATTGTACTACCCCTGCAGCACCAGTATAACGTTGCCTGCAGGTAGCTGGATTCTTTGATTGTTCCTACACAACACATGGCACATTATCCCCAGGTTAGTTCCCAAATTGCCCGTCAACAACATGTCAGCACAGCTGTGCCACTTTTTGGACCAGTATGGTCATAATGCTATGAAATCTGCTCCATAGTAAGACTGGAATCTCTCATATAGAAAGTTCAGAAAACAGTTCACAGTAAAAGTCATGTGTTTGGACCAGACTCCCCTTTTCACCTCTCACCAGGAAAAAGTTTACTCCAGGATCAACTATACCCTTTGTAAAGTCTGTACACTCACATTTCAAACTATGCCTTCAGAAACTATTTTTGTCAAAGGAATGGCTCACAAGTTACAAGTGAGTAAACTGGTGTGTGTGTTGCTCTATAGCTTAATAGAAACCAGATCCTTCCCTCTTAGCCTCACATGTAATACAAAAACTAAAATAATAAATATATACTGCCAAAATAAACCACATGATTCTGAATTAGAATTAGAAAGTCTTTTTCTGCCTCTTCATGGAAATTTTCACTTCCTAGTGGGGAAAAAAATGGCTTATATAAACATTTCAGAAAAGAAATGAAGGCAGCTAGTAAAAGTCAGCTCCATTTAACTCATCAAGCTTAAAACAGAAGTAAAGATGGTCTAGGTGACAATGGTCACCTGGAAGCCCTTTTTTTTAATGTTTATGTTGGTGATACTCTCCCTTGAAAACTGACTTTAGTTAGATGAAATACCATCTTTTACCACACCCAAAATAATATTAATTCCTGAAAGCTTCCAAGAAGATGTCATGGAATGAGACATGGAGCAAAAGCCTGCTTGATCCAAATTAACAATAATAGAAAGGTAGAAATTTGCATATAGTCATTCTTTTTCAAAAGACGACATTGAAGAAATAGGATATGCTTGCAGAATACTTAACAGATTTTTTTTCTAGACATGGAGAACACATAATGGAATGGGTCCAAAGTTCTCATCAGTCATTGGCTTTTAATCAGCATATCAAAATTTAATCTGCCAGTGTCAAAATGTTGAATTTATCGAATCAGTGGTAACTTATGATAGTATTCCTCAAAAACAAATTATTCTGAGGGACACAGAAAAGCATAAAGCAAAAATATTTTCTCTTTATTTTTTTCCCCCACCAATAAAAGCCCAAATCATTTCAATATCATAAATGAGCCTCAGTCAACTTACTACCTTTCCTTAAGGAAGAAACATAGTCTTTATTCACAGGGAAATAGCACAGCACTCAAACTAAAATATTCAGGCTCTTCATCTGCTAACAGTAGGTTCTTCACCTTCCAAACTGTATCAATGAAAGATGATGCTCTAATTATTTCTACTTTAAATGAATATCTGCTCTTACCCCAAAAGAAAACTTCTTTTAACTATACGGATCTGGGTGAATTTACCATTTCTTACCATGTCTTATTGAGTTTTACTTATACCTGAGGAAACCAGGAGCAAGATGATAAAAGGGAAACAAATACTGATACTGATGATAAAAAGATCTCTTTAAAGGCAAAAACTGAATATATTGTTAAGTGTAGTGTTTTTGTCTCTCCCCGGTAGCAATGTTACTTGAATTTAGTAATGAATCTTCTACTGACTTTCTAACAACTGAGTTTGATTTTTTATCTTGGACTTTTTTAGACATAAAACCACCCACTCAGGAATATCTTATTACAAAAATTACAATGAAAGAACAATTTCTACTCCCACTAAAGTCAATAGGAAATGTGAATAAGCCCTAAACATTACTTCTAAAAAATGACCAAAGAGGCAGCAAAGTGAATGGAATTACGGCAGTTTTTGCCAGATGACTACAGTGCCTTTTCTTTGGCAGTAAAGTGCTGCAACACCTTCTCCTTCAGCATAAATAGTTTTGTCATGGAAAATATTTCAGGAATGCTGTTCAACCACGTGACATTTGCCTTTTTACAGCACGAAACATTTCACTCCTGTTTCAGGAGGAACTGTTTGCTCAGCAAAAAATGATCTTCTTTCCACTCCCACCCCCCTACATTAAGACCTTGTGTTATTTCTTAAAAACAAGGCTGATTCAAATTCAATGTTCCAATGTAAGTAATGCTATATTCTCAATAAATTTTATTAAAAACATGTGTTTCATTTTTCTTGAACAAGGAAGGTTTCATGAACAAGGTTTCATGTTTTATTAAACAATTCACGAGTTTCATAACATGACTTTATTGTATGTTTTCTCTTCGTTCAGCAGCATGGTGTCAACAAGATGACAAGAGGCTTCTTCCCATCTGCTATAACAACATGGCACAAATGTTTGTGCAAATGTTTACGGATTAAATTTTTATAGGTTATTAGCACATCACTTCTGGTTTCTTGTAAATAGATCAGATAGAAAATCCCAACCAACACTGCAAATGGACCAAAAAAAAAAAAAAAAAAAAAAAAGACTAGGCTTAACCTGCCAACAGAAATAAACAGGACAAAAGCATTTTTTTAGCAACTTCTGCCTCATCCTTTCTCTGACATACCTGCCTCTGAATTCAGAGTATGTCTTTGCAGATGTACAGCAATGGATTACAGCAGAGAACCTTTTAGCTGCAGGAATTAATCCTTCCCAAGGCCCCAAAAGGTGATAGATAAATAAATAAATAAATAAATAAATAAATAAATGGTCCTAAGTGATTTAGGGGCTTAACTATGACTGATTTTTTAGAGAGACAGATTCTTAAATGACATTTACAAGTTGATCTTAGACTACAAAGTCACACAAACACTTGCAAAAATTGTCCAGGGTTTCCATTAATGCAAATGTCCCTATGTTAATGTTATTACCTCTATTAAAGTTATGTAGCTACTTAACATTTTTAGGTAGGAATATATGATACAGTCAAAATTATTACATTTTATTTAGGCTCTTTGTACTTACATTGCTACATTTCAAAGATTTGTATTTAACTGAAAAATGAAATATAGAACATTTGGGGGAGGAAAATAAAGGTGGGAAACAAATAATGGCATTACTAACTCTTTCCACTACTCCAAGGTGGTTAGCTGTTTGCTAAAAGCATCACTGATAGTGGCTAGCTGTTTTCTAAAAGCATCACTATGGAAATGAGCACCACTGACTTTGTAATTATCATTAAGTTTATGTCACTGTAACATTGTGATACATCTGATTCATATAAACTTAGCCTTATTTCTGTGACTTTATAAAAATATTCTTCAAAAAAACTGCCGCCCTCACATACTGAAAAACAAACCAGCCAATGATGGATGATGGCCGCTCACTCCTTCAAGCAACTGAATGTAATAAACGTCTCTTATATAAAATTAACCTTATACACCCAGGCTAACTCTCCTCACAGAAAAAACAGGGGGGGGCCACAAAATACAGCAAAACCATTGCCTCAAGCTCACTAATTTGGGCTGGTGGATGATGTTCTTCCCAAGTTCCCTGACAACTGTATTCTCAGCCTTTCCAACACACACAATCTGCTGAACAGTGTTAGCTGATCTCAAATGCTGCAAAACTACATCTGGAGACAGATAAAAAGCCAGTCTAAACTACTTATTGCTATGTCAGCCTAATGCTTTCACCCGTAGCAGAACTTTAATATGATAGCCAGGCCACATCAAGATGAAGATACATCTTCAGAGGAAATAACAGTAAGAGTGCTGAGAAAAAACAATTACTTTGGAGAATTAAAGTGTAGTGTTTCATTGAGAGCTTCTTACAGCACTGATCTGTCAGGGAATTGATTTTCTTTAGAGGACAGGGTGGTTTAGGTTCTCTACGGGCTTGAGTCTTTGCTTGTTCTTCATCACTGATAGTCCTCCACTGTCTCTCAGTATACTGAATTCCCCTTGTACCTACTGAAGCATTGAGTTTAGAAAAGGCTTCCTTAAATCTCACCTTCATCTCTCTGTTGAAGTCTTTTTTCTTTTCATTTACTTGAAAATGCTACAGATTTGTGGTGGCATGGCATTATATTTAAATTATTTTCCAAAATTACCTTTGATTATGTAGTAGGAATTCAAGATCCAATTTAATCTGAGATTAGTGAAACAGCTCCTCCTTGGAAAGGTGTTAGAAAGCTAACAAAACTCATTTACTGTACCTATAAACTTTGTGAGGATCAGTACGCTCAGCTAGCTGCTACAGCTTACAAACCGGGTACTTGATTCCTAGTTCAAAGTTCCAGAAATTGGACAGAGAAGAAAAAAAGAACCTTTAGAGCAAGCATCATGAGAACATGTCTTTACCGTACCAAACAAAACAGGAAAAAAACATATGCCACTGCTTTTTGCACAAGTCTAAGATCATTGCGAGCACCAGAATAGTTTACATAGTTCATTTGAGGCAGTTCTACACCTTTTCCCTACTCTTGTTGAGGAGGTATTAGGTCAGATGACCAAAAAGATGTCTAGAGCGCCACAAAAGAAAATCAGGCTGAAACCCATGTCTCTCTGAAAGGAACTGAAGACACAAAAGCCTGATCAGTTCCCACAACTAAAAGGGGAAGCATGCCATAAGTGGTATGCATGATGACTGCCAGAAAAAAATGCAAATCTGTCATTTAATGCAGGTGGTGATCAGAAGAGAAACAGCAATTATTATTATTCAGTGCACGATTTTTGCTGGAACAATCATCTCTACAGGTTCAAAAAGCTCCACAGACGCAGCTCCAAAATAATATAAGTTGCTACTTATAGGTCTGCAATAATATCATGCTGGTTCCTGAACACTTGATGCGTCTGACTTCTCAAAATCTGAGCATTTATTAGTCTGTTTTTTTTTCTGCTTTCCCCAAGCAAATCAGAGAACTGTAATACTTCTCTTACACAGAATTAAAAACAAATGAACATACAAAGAAGACAGAGAAATACACATGCCTACATGCTGGTGCAGGAAAGAAAAGGTTTTGAGCATGAACTGTATGAGTATAGTCTCAGAAGCAAGATTATGAAGACATATTTCAATCCAACTAATGAAAATGCTGACAGAGTACTTCACTAATGATCTAGCTGAACAGTTCCATGATACACTTTTGTATTGGATTAAAATTGCAGGAAAATATTCTCATCTGAGCATGTTAAATTGTTGGCCAGAATAACCTGTCAGTTTCTAAAGGCTACACAGAGAACAGCTTTTAAAGTTTAAAACACAGGAGCACTCATATTAAAAAAAAAACAAATAAACAAGCAAATAAAAAAACTTTTTTACTAATTTGATTTACTTTTTTATGATTTGGTTAAATTTCATACACACCAATTTTACAGATAACTGACCAAATCCAGTCAAGTTCTAATGTCTTCATAGCAGGGCATTGAGACAGCTTGTTCTTTTACACTTGCAGCATGAATCATAGAGCTGATTCTCAGTGAAATGTACATAAAGTGAGATCCAAGAGCAAAAGGGCAGAAATACACTGCTTTACTTTTAGACCCTCAGAAGTATTTCCAGAAACTCATCTTGTCAAAGTTTCATTTTCTCTGAAACTTTTCTATGTTAAGTGTAGAAAGCTGACTCTTTCTTAACTTCTCTCCCATGTCATTCATTTTCTGTGCTTCAGCATCACATATCTCATTAAAGGACACTCACAATATGTAATGTTATAAAGACAACTTCTGTGCTTTTCTATCAGGGTGATAAATTTCAAGGTGTCACATGTTCATACTTCTGTTTACTCTCATAATGAGATAGGTATTTTTAATAACAGTCAGGCAGTACCGAAAGGCTCACAGGGTATGAGAATTAATTTGGCTGCTGTACTAAAGATGTAAATTATACAGAAGGTAGTGCACTTTTAGCATAGCTATTGAACATCCAGGATCTGTGTTGATAATGCCTTACCAGTCCACTTCCGTTGCTTCTCAACAATAAACAATCATAATTAGGACGTGATTTTACTTACATGATTGTATTGGGTCTTCATTTAGCACCAGATGATTGTTGCAGGTGACCAAGTGCTTTGTCTCTGTAGTGCTATTCATCATTCCAGGAAGGAGCTGCAGAGTCCTTTACTGAATCATGAATGTTAATTCATATCAATAACTATTTGCATATGGATCTATCATTACAATCTGTGGAAATGCTCCCTTTCAGCTGTATATAATCAGAAATCTTGCAAAAGGATGTAACTGACCTTTCTTTACTGGCAGGTGCAAACTCACCTTCAGATTTAGAGTACTTTGTGTTCCTAGGTACATGAAAAACAGATTTTTTTCTATCAGCTATCAGTTGAGAAGTAGGGCAAAATTCCCGCTGAAAATGAAAAGCTACTTCCAATTGCAACTCCATTCTAGAAAAGATCAAGAGGCCAGCTGGGCCCCATAAGATTCTTAAGATTCCTAGTGGATATGAGATGACTACAGGTTTTGGGTGTTTAGGTGTTTAAGTCTGGAAGGCACCAGTGTGATCTGCTATGTTGGATCCTTTGCCTAATCCATCAGTTTAGGTGTCAGTTCCACTACTGTATTTTGACAAAGAGTTTAGAGTACTCTCTAGAAGACTTAAAGGTGTAGAAATGTTTCTGAGATCTGTAGCTATGCTGGTATGACAGTTATCCCACTGTTAGATCTGTATCTAATGTTCAGTGTAAAAATGGAAATAGAGGTGCAGTCATTACTGGGAAGAAGATAATGATGCAGAAATCCATCTATTATGTTTCTCCCCACTATATCTCATAGGAAGAAAATGGAGCTTTATAGAACTCCTGGTGCTTTTGAGAAAAACAAGCTTCAGGAAGGCCGGTCCCAGTATTGTTTGCTTTTCAATATCTGCTTGCCTACTTTTCTGTTTCAGCACCTAAATAAAATGATGACATCACATACATTGTGTATTAAAAGCAATAAGCAAAGTCTTGTTAAAAGGCCTAGTCGCATTGATAACCTGCTGTTTGGGATGGTGTTTGAACAGCAGCAGACAAAGACAGCTCAGATTGCTTGGAAATTATGCCAAGATATACTATATAATAGAAATCACTCTGTTTTATCCGCTGGTCAGACTTCTGGTCCTATTACTGAGAAAAAAACCATGGCCTCCTATAACTATAGCAAAGTGTTGAAATGCATACAGCTAAAAGCAGAGGACATTACAATTGTTTCAGCCATAAAAGCCAAAGAATTGCTTTTGTGCAACTTACTGCCTCACATACACCTTGCAAGTCACAACTATCATATTTGTATAACATACCCTTTTGAAAAAGAGCCAGTTTTCAAAGAGTGTGAAAAAATAATCAACGACAGGAAATATGTTCTTATTTCCCCTTCCTGATATCTGTTACTTCATTTTAGGATACTTCTAACAAATGAAAAATGCTGAAATAATGGAAAGCTGTGACACTTTATTACTTAGAGCATCATAGCAACACATATAGAGTGGCAAACCTCAATTTCAGTTTCTCATATACATTTAGTTTCATTACTTGGTGCTGCTGTACAACAGGAATTTATTTTGCATTTAAAATGGGCATTTCATTGCTTAAGCTGCTCACATCCTTTGAAATCTCTGAACATATTGTCCATGACAGTCTGACAGCAGCAGTAAGATGCATCTCCTTTTCTCCATCCTTGCAGCTGTTGATTCATAAATTGAACTTAAATCCAAGTTTCTTGTGTTTTTTACTACAAGCGTCAAGTTCTTTCTTTTCTGATTCTTTTCTTTATTTTACAGTTATATTATACAGTTATTTTACAGTTATAGTGCCTCAGCCTACAGAGTCTGATGCTACAAAATGTGATGTTTCAGAAGCTCTACAGTTTTATGTTTGCATTTGTAAAAGAAGTTACTAGAAGCCACTTGCGGTATATGTTTTTCTGACTTTCTAGGTTGGATTTTTTAATTATTGCACACTTTCTGAGTGCCTAATATAGCCAGGTAGAAACAAGCACTTGCATTTAAAGAGGTGACAAACCATAAAAATAGGCTATTCTCTAGTGTAGGCTATTCTCTAGTCTATTCTCTAGTGTAATTCACTGAAAGCATTACTTCCTGTGTTGCACTGATATGGAACTTCGTACGGTCAGAATGTGGGCCAAAATTTAACACTGATTCAAGTCATATGTTAGCTGCACCCTGTGGGACATACTGCATTTCAGGAAAAGTATATACACCGCTTTAGAGAATAATATTAAAGACAAGTTCATTTAAGAGTTGCCGAAGTTTTCAATAGTTAATACCCACAATATAATAAAATTATAAGTAAAATGCATCCCTATGCAGCAATCTGCCACAAAGCCTATCTATCACTTAAATCCAGCTCAAAGTAAGGCTTAACTGGGACTTAAAAATGCATAGGTCTTAAGATGCCTTCTGCACCATATATTAATAGATACTAATTTATGCAAATACCTAAACAGAAATAAAATCATTCAGTATTTACATATTATATTTCTACATCAGGTTTCTCTTGACTTATGAATGACAGAGTAAAGAACAGCCTCAAATAAATTAAGTCATTCAAGCTAACCTCACTAAGATGGTTGTTCTAACACACACAGTGCTTGAAGTTCTTCCTTTCACCCCAGAAAACATAACCACTTTTGACAGTTATTCCTTTTACTACAAAAGAATTGTGTGACTCACAATTAAATCCATTAACATGCATATCAGAAAAGATGGCAAGCCTCCAAGCCCACCCATCCCTACACCCAGAAGCAGAAAGGAGAAGATATTTATTATGATGTTAGCCTGAATGGGGGCAATATTAACTTTCTTCCCTCGTCCACCCAACTCTTGTCCTTATTCAGTGCTTTCACAGCTATCAGGGAAAAATGATGAATTCAAGTCTCTGCCCAGCTCACTGGTCTTTGACAATTCTTGTCATATCTGCCTTGTTATCTGACACCTCGACAACTTTGCTCTTTTGCTCAGTCACAAAGTAGACATGAGCTTCCTTCAGACACCAACAGTTCATTCCATGAGCAGACGAGAATGAGAAGAAGATATCTGTTAGTAACATCAGGAAGCTGAGAGGAGAACATCTTAAAAAAGTGATGTAAAATTACAGCTGTGCTCCACAAAGAAAGTAGAGCTGTTTTACGGATATACAGTGTATCAATTGCTGCTATAAACTAATCTTTATAGTCCACTCACAGGCAGAAAAGTGATTATACTCTAATGAGAGTAGCCAGTGTCCAAAAAGAGGAATAACTCTCCATCAGAGTCTCCACAGTACATTCCAGAAAAACATTTTCATTAAGTGACTTTGTGATTTTTTTTTTATATTCAAACAGTCAAAGTTAGTATGAGATCATCTAAAGGGAAAATATTAGTGTAGCAGCCTACAGGAATAAAGTATTTTATTTAAGATTTTTGTTTCATTTTGTTTCATACAGGTCTCTCCTGATATTTATTTATAAATTGTTACTTTTCCCAAACTGACAGAAAGATTTAAATTCAATCACCAGTTTTGGCAAACAGTTTTTTTAAAGACTGTGGGACACCATTAGCTCTTTGTCTAAATTAGTGTTTCCTGAATTTATCTGAGTAGCATGCTTGAACCTTGTTGTGTCATGCTGCCAGAAGGATTCTTATAAACAATTAAATACAATTCAGGCTAAATTTCAAACTGGATTTTATTATTTTAATTCTCTCCTATTTATTTCTTTTTTTTTCCTGCTTGTGCCTTGTATAAATATAAATATATATATATATATATATATATACACATAAAATTGAGCAATTCTGCTATTTTATTACAGAATACACCACCAGCTAAAAAAAAAAAGAAAAAAAACTATATATGTAAGACAAACCCCATCAGTAAGCTAGTAAATTTTCATCCAGTGACCTGTCTTCATACATAATTGTCTTTAGTTAAAATTTATCTTACAGAGGAAAAAACAGCTTCAGTTCAAAAGAATCATTACATAAAAAATTATTTTTCTTGCTTGAAAGGTCAGCTGAAAATAAACAGCGTAATGTTGAAATGCCAATCATTATGAAACACCACCATACCATCCAAATTTTATCCCATACTTTTCTAGAAAAACTATAAGACTCTGATTCATTCTCTGAATGATTTTTTTTATTATTATTAAGAACATGCAATAGTGACATAGCAATTTAAAATATATTCTGGGAAGCATCTGAAACAAAAGCACAGTTTTTCAAGTAAGAAATATATGAAACAAAAATGATTATAGATTAGTGCAGTCTGATATGGCTTAGAAACTTTCAAGGAGAAGGTCAATTTAAGTATGTAAGGTAAGTAACATCTCTTTAAAAAGCCTTAATTAAAATAAAAAAGCAACCAAGACCTTTTCTTTTCAGCTCAGCCTCCCTTCTCTATTGCTGTGACAGAATCTTAAACATGAGTAGAATAATGAAAACAACATGAGATGCTTCCTTAGAGACAATATTACAGACTTATTGTCCATATTCTGCCAATCCAATTAGATTATTTGAAGTGATAGCACATAAATTGTTAATATATTGCTCCATAAGTGAAGAAAAATGCTTATCTCATTTTTCCAGCCCACTGGTTCAGTTTCTGCACTTTACAATCATTTGTTACAAAATGTTCATTTTTTCATTTCTTCTTTTTGTTATTTCAGAAATAAAATCCTATTAACAGAAGATTTATGATGACAAGATAACTACAGTGTGGAAGTGGAGAGGGTGTGAATTTAATGACACACAAATAAAGTTTAATGAAATATTATGAAATGGAAATAACCTAGAGTATGAGTCTCAACTATACATTATAATTGAAAGAAAATAAAATTCATAAGAGAAAGAGGCTGTAAAAATAAAGGAAAACAACACACTGAGCAGACAACAGAGCTCTCCAAGATGGTATGCCCATTCAGAGTTATATTCTTAATGAGCTCCTCACACAGTTTCTGAACTCTGTAATTCATCCCACAGCTTTCAATTTTTCTCTTCTGCCTACAGACAATCTGTAATTATCTATCTACATACAATATCTTTTCTTTACATACCAATAAAGAAAAGAAATTCATAAAAAAATCAATATAACTAAATGATACAGATTATTCAACACAAAGCTGTATAGAAGCAAAGAGACGGAACTGAGATATTGTAATGGACCATGCAATAAAGAAATGTGTATTTAATGCTCCATTCAAGAAGGTGATTTATTTTAATTCATCCCTTCAATTTTCTAATGGAAAAAAGTACAGAATTTTGAAAGACATTTTTAAAGTCATAGCATGAACATAAAACTGCATTGGAAGGAGGGAATTCTCAGTCATACCTAACAAACACACTTAAAATAGGATGGTTCAGATGCTTAGCAGGAGAGGACATGTCACCCAAACATGGGAAAGTTAAAGGTAAATCAATGAATGGCTTGTCATGCAGCTAATCACTCAAGGATTTCATCATTGTGATTTGAGGTCCATTAATAACCTTAATTTTAATACTTCATCTAAATGCTTGACAGCCTTCCAAAGCTATATAGCTAGCAAAGCTGTGCTTTTCTATAACCCACCCTTCCCATTCATCTTTGTATGAATAGCTATGTAAAGTCTGTTCCAGGCCGCTCAAATATAGGAATTCAAACAGTATAACTCTTTTAACAAATTTGTCCAGCAAAAACACTGTAACTTGGGTTTTGAGGCAGGTGCAGCTCTTATCGGTGCATTCGTGTCTCCTTTCCTGCCATCAAAGCATCATTTGTTAAACTGATGGGTTTCTACACTGCAGAAAGATTACTTCTGTGACGCTTCTCTTTTTCAAATTAAAACTCAGACATAAGGACATAAATTGGACAGTGGTTGATTCAAAAATGACTATGTGAAAGCTCTGCTAACTATGAATGTGGTGGATGATTCTAAGTGCTTGCAAATACTTCAGCTAAATAATTTACAGGTAGTAGGCTGTTCACTTAATCAGTTAATCTGTTATACACTTTTCATAATATACTGTTTAATCATGTTTATATATATATATATTTTATATATATATACATATGTCACTTTTGAAGCAGTAAGTTAAGTTTAGTGCATTTTGGAAAAATAAAATAATTCCTATACCTAAAAATCATATAATATTATTTCATTTCAGTGAAAAGGCTTGAGACAAGACATTACCACAGGGAGGAAATGTAATTATAGATCTATCTGCCCATTTTTGTAAAAATGATTTGTTTGGTACATTTCAATTCCTTGGGGAGATTATGTATTTATTTATAAGAGATATATAACATAATATAGATAGATAGATAACTATGACAAAACTGATCGATTCATTCTGTTTGGTGACATAAGGAAGAAAGAATAACATCCTTGCTTGGCAGTACTATGGTATCACCTCACAGATGTTTGGATTTTTGAGAAAAGACAGTTTATGAACAATACAAACTACCATTATGAATGACTCAGTTACTACCTGAGGCATCAGAATACTTCCACAGTTAGAAAAGAGCTCATGTGAAAATTCCAAATTTGGAATGGTTCTAAGTTTCTAGGACAGCTAGCATGTTCTCTGACTTCAGGATTTTGTTGGTAGTTGAGTTTAACATTTCCCATGGACTGAGACACTCAAATTTTCATGTAGAACATTTACAAAGAGGCTTGAGACATTAGCAATATCATACTACAATTCTACAATTCTACTATCAATTCTACAATATCATATCATCAGCTGCTGTTCACTCATCATGGTCTTACAGACCACCAGCAGCTCTAATAATACAGAAACCTGAAATTTTGTTATATCTTATGTTACCATTATAGTTGTCCTGTTTTAGATGATGTCATCGTTTTCATCTACAGCAAACAAATTAGGAGAGTTATATTCTTTTTGCATGCCATGGAGTGATCATTTGCAACTTCCTAACACATTCTTTGAATGCTATGAGCAAATACTGCTTTATCTGCTCAGCTTGCTAATGCTCTGCTCCACATATCAGCTGCAAACCTTCCTGCTCTCTCTGCAAGACGTTGAACCGGAACAACTCAATCAAAACGATACGATGATAAGTTCTGAGCTTTAAATAGCTGTATAATTAAAATGCAAATAACCATAATATATGAAATTTAAATAACTAAAATAACTTTACAGAACTTCAAGACTAACCCTTGACTCACATTCTGCAGCAGGGGATTTACTTTTATTTTTTAATGCTGAGGTCCCTCACAGTCCCTCTTTCTGAGACTGCTCTAGGATCTCCTTTCGTTGGAAGAAATAACTGTGTCTTGAATAGCTGTTTAAAAGCAAGGACTGTAATCATATTGTTTCTTCATTTCACAGGAACCTCTCTTATTCCTGCACTTCTCAGACCTTTGAACTGATTTTTTTTTTTTTTTTTTTACTGATGGCTTTTTCCTTGCAGATGTACATTGGATATATGCCCATTACTCACCATTAAAAAACATAAGCTGAAACTTTCGTACTTTCTGCATGACAGAAGGACTACTCAGATGGAAGCATAAGTATACTTCTACTACATGTGCTCTGTAAGTATACAATTCAAGTATAACTTTATCACTCAAAATGATGCTAAAGCATAATGAAAATGAATAGTCTTTCCACAGTTTTTCACCTTCTTCCTGTTGCTTTGCAAACTCTTGGCAATAAAACACATTTCAAAACAAAGTGTAAAAATTCCTTGTTTAAAGGATGGGATATTTAAAATACAAAAAACACATTTTTCAGAGCGTGAACTGTGTGCCTCTGAAAATGTTGTGCTTTAGATCCATGTGCCCTTGTATTTATAAAAAGATGCAAGAGACAAGAAGTACTGTAACTCAGAGAAAGGATTTACTGAGGTGTACACAGTCAGATCTGGCTAGTAGAACAGAATGTTTGGTCATAATCCGATTAAACTTTTGTTTTCTGATTTTTTCAAGTAATGCTTATAAGTTCCTGCTCCAAGAAGAGGGCTGAGCATTTCAGTGGGAAATATTTCATTCCTACAACAGGCAGCATGGATTTGTTTTTAACATGACCATTCTCAAGCTCCTTCCCTTTGTGAAACAGAATTTTTCTTTAAGTCTGACTAATAAATTATATACCACAGTTGTTTTGTTCATTGCATGATGACCTCCATGGTTTATAGGCAGCCTCAGCAAATATAACTGTGTTAAGCCTTTAGGCACATCCAGTTCTCAAAACGTGTCCTACTTACATGTATTGTGTCACAATTCCTGAAGGCAAACTTTTAGGGATTCATGCTGAGATTATTCAAAGATCAGAAATTATATACAGCTTTCTTAAAAGCCATAACATTTCATTTCAAGTTCTCTCTATATCTGCTGCAAGGTGATATGCCCACTTACCATATGTGTTGCAGTGGCACCTGCATAACCCCAGAATACTCGTTAACAGATATATTTCTGGCTGAAATATTTTGGCTATATTGATTGAAAGGTTTCAGTTTGCCATCAATATGAAGAACAGTAACATTTTCCTCTAATGAACCTTCATTATAGAAGCAGTGAATTTCAGAAGCAAACTCAAGATAGGCAAACATTTTCCCTCCTGACTCATTCACCTATTGTTTACAGGGTATTAACACTCACTCTATCACACATCTTGATCTGTCAATTAAAAGAATGTGTGGTTTCCACCATTTTCCTCTTTCCTTATTAGAACAGATGTTTGTAGTGCAGCAGAGGCACTATATGTCAACCTACTCAATGCACAAGAGTAAACTTTGGTTAATCTGAGTTGCATGGAAATTAGCTTTCTCCCCCATTTTTATAAATAATTTGGTTTTGGGTACAAAGAAAACTGAATGGAAATAACCCAAAAAGAAGAAAAACACAATCTTATACACAGTCCAACAAATTAAGAAACACTTTCTCCAGACAATAACATACCAAAACCAGCTGAAGGTTAAAATGGGAAAAGAAAAGGACATAGAATAACCACACAAAATGATGTTGAATAGGGTGAAAATATTTTCAGCTGAGCTTAGAGAGAGAGAACAAAAATGCGAGAGCTGGACCAAAAAAAAAAAAAAAAAAAAGTTCCTTTTAAGAGATATGGAATTTAAGGAGTCAAATCAGCAGTCACCTCATGTAATTTCATTATCTGGAGGACACAGAACTAATCATGCATTTGCAAAAAAAAGCCAGAGCTGCAGATTCTGTCCACTCCAAAACAACTATCTCAGAAATAGCACAGCACTCACTCTGATGGTTTTTCAAAATGTCTGAGTTGTTTAATACATGCTTACAAGTATAGTATTGCAAATGGATAGTTTTAGTTTATACTCCTGACATAAAAACTGAACAATTCACAGAAGGATTCTCAAAGATTTTGATGAGTTTTGAGCCAGACTTCAGAAAGGAAAGTTGGCTGAAGATTTGTTGCATCTGATAAAACACACATCCTTGTGTATTTAAAGTTCATTGTTTTGTAAAGGATCACACCTACACAAAGAGGGAACTGCAGTATGCATTTGCAGACCATGGTGCTTGTTTTGACAGCTTTATAGATCATTACTCACCATTTGTCTTCAGAGCAAGTCCAGCTGCAATATCTAAAGGGACACCATTCGATCTTGCATCAAAAGGTGAGCTTTTTTTTTTTTTTTTTTAACTTAAACCAGCTCTCTGAAACCTAATATGAATGAAATATATGTGACTGTATCACTGCACACAGACAAGAAGATATTATCAAAAATTATGTGACATTTTAACCAGTGATTTAATCATGTTATACTGATAAATTCAATGTGTACTATATTCAGAATGGTATTGTTATAGATATAATTACAGTTAGCATCAATAATCTGCTCTATTTTGTCACTTAGGTATATTTCACATAGTGGTAGCCTGTGGTTACATGTGACTTTTTCCCTGAACCATAGAAGATAAGCTCTGCTTTACCAAAAATTGAGCAGATCAAAGCTTGTCATTCTGATTTACAAGTCCTTTTTTGGTTATTTCTAAATTATTATCTACTTTAACTCAACTACATGGACTTTAATTGAACACTGAAGATTTTTTTTCTGACTTCAGCATCATTGAAAATAATAGAGATGCAACTAGATTGTTTTAACAAGTCACAAATTGTACTTTTACTGAATAAAAGTTTATGAATGCTTTTATTTAAAATAACCTTATTATAAAGATGTTCTGAATATTTTCATAATTTCCATTCAGAAAAATAAAATATTTGGGAGACAGTTAAAAAAAAAACCACTTTCTGGGTAGGCACTGTTTCTTAAAAAGATAATGCAAAAGAGAAAGACGGTCAGGAGATCTGGCAGATTTTATAAAGGATGCTATAACAAGACACAACAAGAAAGTCTCTCTCAAAGTAGAGAAAAAGTCAAGAAAATGGCGAGACACCACTGCAACCAAAATTTTAAAGACATCTCACTCTGAAAATCAAAAAGTAACAAAAAAAGTTAGCATAGGAGTACCAGACTAAGGAAGAAGACAAATGAATAGTGCAGACATGTAAAAATAAAATTATATGGATGGAAGAATAACATAAGTTACAACTGGGCAAAAACATTAAGCATGAAAACAAAAATATTCTACTACGTTTATTAAACCAGGAAGGAGGCAAAGGGAGGTAGATTAATCATTTACAGAGAAGGAGAGCAAATAACTGCTGAAAGAGAAAAATTTGAAGTACTAAATGCCTTGTGACCAGAGTTTGGAAGCACAGCTACAGAGTTAATTTTAACTTGGAGATGGGATTACAGGCAAGAATTGTTAAGCAAGGGCTTATTAAGTACTGTGGTGCAGTAGAAAACAAGTAAAATAATTATCTTAATATAAAAAAAAAATTCCAGACTTATTGAGAACAGTATAGGTAGTTGAGAATGAACTAGTAGAAATATATACCAAACAGGAAGCTCTTAAATAGCAGTCAGTGTAGCCTGTGTTCGTTTTGGTCGGGTCCCTGAATAAGGTAAAACCATTTATTCCATCAGACAGAAATAGCCTAAGGGGTAAGACATGAGTCATTATTCTATACAGACATGACATCAGCAATTTCAGGAAGTACTAAGAAACTGAAGATGGTTTCATAACCACGTCAAAACTGAAAACATAATTAACAATGGCTTACTATTGCACTGACAGAAGATGCAAGAGGCATCCCATAGGACTCTCCTGACTTATTACCTTTTTTGTTTATGATTTGAATGATGTAATACTTCAGCAAAACTTACAGTTTTGAGAAGGGTTCCAAAACATTCTTGCTAAGTTCCAGAGCTGATGCAAACTAAGCAAAATAAAATTTAAAAGACATGCAGAATGTACCAAGTTAAAAAGAGTCCAAATATGTAAATATGGAAGGAAAAAAAATTGACAAAAATAATACTGCAGAAAAAGCATTCAAGTTTATACTGGCATACAAAATGATTTTAAGTTAAAGGTGTTGCTGCACAAAGAGCAAATCTCAGTTCAGAAAGTATTTGCAGCAGTATTATATGGAAGGCATGGGAATTAATTATTCTGCCATACACAGCAGAGGCAAAGCATTTAGTGGGACACTGTCTCAGGTTTGGACCTATGCTTAAAAACTGTAGAGAATCCAGAAGAGAAATGATGACAAGATACTTGAACTGTGAAGAAATGTTAAAGAAACAGTTTTGTTTAATACAGAAAAGAGGAACCTGATGTGGGAAAAGATAATGGTGTCAGAATTAGTAGTAGAAATCAATCTTTCTCCATTTAGATTAAGTAGTCGAAAAATCAACTCTAATTGCCAGAACAAAAACAGGTTGGGAAACAAAAAATACTATTGTCTTGCATCTGGTTAAAAGTCCAGGTAGCCCAATAGTCTGTTTTCAGTAGTTACTATTTTGAGCAAAAAGTGTAAGGGCAGTTGCAGAGTTACCCTCTTCTCCTGTAGACTTCCAGATTTCAAGTAAAAATTTCTAGAAAGAAGAAGGAGAATACCAAACAAACCTCCCAGGAATAAGTCAAAATCTTTCCTTGAGGGATGGTGTAAAGGTACAGCGGGGGCAACGCCTGGACTCCCAGCAGGGACAGATACACAACCACAAGGCACACTATGGTCAATATTGAGCGTTTATTACCCCTGCCTCTGAGTGGGGCTTCCCCAGCGATTCCCGATCAAGGCAATAAAGGAGCAGGAGAGTCCCTGGCACCGCTGAGCATCGGTCCATGGCAAGGAACGCCGGGGGGGCACTATACGTGGTTTTTGTGTCCTATACACATGCGCAGTGGGCACATTGAGCTCATCGCTAATCTCGAGTCAAAGCCCAGGTGAGGTGCAGCACCACACTGGCACAGGCCCAGCTACATGGCTATGGGTCACCATGACCTGTTGATGCTCCTTTTCCCATGGAATGGTCTGGCTAGCTTCCATCGCCTATCTCCTCGATGTTCTTCCGCATTTTCCCATACAGATGGTTTGTTCTCTTTTGAAAAATAACAGAAGGAGATTGACATATGCCAGAAAAAAATCTGTTCACCCAATCCTCTCCTCACCTGAGGTCCCTCCAGTTCCCTCTTTCTTTGATTTCCACTAGTTAATGCTGGTGTCAAGGGGCAAATGTGAGTGAATTCACCTTCATGAAAACCAAATAACATCAGGCAGGGAAAGGCTGTGCGGTCCTGTGTGTGTTTGTTGTTTGAGGAGCTTGAAAACCCAAACCACAAATATGTACATCTGATACATCCGAAAGCTTAGCCCTCAAAATATAACAGAATATGTGAATATTTCATTCCATGTAAGTGCCCTGTAAATGTAAGATCAAGACCAAGAACAGACCAAAAGAGAGATTTAAAAATAATGACCCACATTTTAAAGTAGTTAACAGCTGGAAAATAATGTGTTCCTGCTGCTCTCTGAACCATGAACACATGCCAGAAAATGCTTTTCAGCTCTGTTGTGATTGCTTGAATTTGATACAAAAGATATTGTAAAAGCAGTCCTACGCACAGAAACAAGACTCAGGAAAAGTATCAAGATATTCTGGATATTATTGACTTTTTCATGCATCTTAAAGAGTTAGTTGATTAAACTTGGACATGCATGAGCAGAGGGCACAGCTACCAAACTCTTCCAAGAACTGAACTCCACGAGCTTTGTTTACTTAACAGCCTAGAACAGACTTTACAGCTCTGCATCAGTCTGCATCGTGAGAAACTGCATTTGCCATTCCCCCTTCTGTGAATTCCCAGAATGAAGAAGTCAGAAAGGTGTCTGTCTTGCACAGCTGAGTGCACTGCAGTCAGCACTTCCTCTTCACTTATTTCTGGCTCCAGGCTACATCACCACCTGTAATGACAGAGATAAACAAACATAACCTGCCTTCAGGAAGTAGCTGTGACCTTCAGACAGCATACACTCTTTTAATTGAAAATAAAAAAGTAAGAACATTTCTTTGTTTTCTGTCTATTACAGCAATACTTTTTAACATTACTTATTATGTAGTAAAATCTTGGTAATAAAAGTTTATATTTTCAGGTGCTAATAGATTTTGAGAAACATTTTAGCAAGTACAGTTGTGTGACTTTGCTGTGAGCCTAACTGAGAAAACATTGTACAGGCTGTCCAATGGCAGGTTTGGATATTGGCATCAGTTCTAAAAAGCTAACAAACAACAAAAACAGAATGAATCAGGAATAATTACCACTCCCACTACAAATGTTTACATATGAAACTTTTCAATTATTACATTCCTAATTCTATTCTATTTTCTCCCCAGAAGTGCATCTCCCCCAAAAGAGATAAATTTATTCATAATGAGGTAACATATAAACATACTTTCATAATGCACAATTTTTATTAATACAGTATTTTTTCCTAAGATCGTTAAAACTGATATTTCCTCCAGGCAATTAAGGAACAGCTTCTTATAATGTGTTCATATAATTTTCTGCTTAGCCCAACTAAGCAAAAATGTTACTCAGGCAATTTCCAAGGATCAGAATGGAGCCAACAATATGTACCTTCCCTGTGCATCTCCTACTGCAGACACTGTTTTGCTTGAAAGAAGACACTCTGTCAATTCTACAGTATAGTACAAGATACATTAGAGCAGCAAGCTGTTTCTGAAGGGCTAGCAGTATTAAAAAGGGCAGATACTCTGGGGTATCCCTATTCCAAGAAGTAATAGAAGACCCACATACTGAGCACATCAATAAAAAGTAAGTTTCCTAGGTCCTATGGACTATAAATAAAAGCTGCTAATATTGCCGTGCCTTTAGTATATGTGCTTTAGTGAGTTACATATACAAACAAATGTCAAAGCAAGCTCCAGATTAGCTAAGTATCGGGCTTTCAAATTTTTTACTCAGATTAATTTCTGAAGGAATTACTTGAGGAATTTTCATGTAAATCAAAAGAATTTGGGGGAGGAATGGAAAGAAGAGGCTCATTTAGCTTGCACAAGGACAGGTGCTTAAGTGGATGCACAGCCTAAGGAGCAAGAAAGGAAGGAAAAGGAATGAAAGAAGCTCCTTCCTTAAATCTTTTCATGAACTACTCAGAAGAGGCTACAATGACCCCAGTCCTGTTCCTCTGATGTCAGTAAAGAGCTTCTCAGTGACATTGGTGAGTACTGGCTTGGACTTGCATAAAATCCCTAGTTACAGTTGGATTTCAGACTAGTCTGAGGACGAAATCAGACAAGTCACAATCAAGACTCCAGGACATTTCCTGCTTTTGCTTGGAAAAGAGCATCCAAGAAAACAAAGTTGTCCACAAACACTTTTGGCAAGATGAAGAGATATAAAACAACTGAAATGTGACTAGCTGTAGTATATTTCAGAATTAAAATCCTTTCACTCAATTCTGTTGAAGTGGTAGCAAGGCACAGATTTAACTGCTTTTCAATTACATTTAATTAAATCAAACCTAATAGACTCCACTCAGACATATAAACCATCAATACAAGGCCAGAAAGCCAAAGGAATTAAAGACTTAGTAATGTAGAATATTAACATAGGTTTTCAAAAATATCTACATTAGTTAAGCAACTAATTCCCATTATCTTCTGAAATGTATTCTGCATCACTTCCTCTCTGTTTTTGAAGACATGGCATATACGCACCGCTGGATTTTGGTTCAGGCAGTATTACTCCATTTCAAATGGGGGAACCAATAATGTCCTACCCCATACACATTGGTATATTTTAGGTCTTCAGCTTCTAAAACAGCTTTCTGTCAAATCAATAACAATAATAAATAAAATAAAAAAAATCTAGGCTCGTGAAAGTAGGTTTGTAGATTAGGATCTCATTTAAATTTGATAGGAAATGAGATATAGAGTTTGCTTAAGTAGTGGGGCTTTCTGAGACTCATCGTTAAAAAGTAGAGAGATATTGGATAAAAAAGAAGTGCAGGCACAACATTGTGCAGATAGTTAGATTCCAACTTTGAGGTAGTATTTAATGATCAGGGCTTCATCCCCTTTCAACACAGAAAAATATTGATGGTACGTGTCATTCCTGGGATAAGATTAATTCATTGACTGAAGGATGATAGTGCTTCAGGAGAGATTGGGTGTGATGTTCAAGCTCTGTAAAAGCGCTTGAGGGGATTAAAAACTGAGCCTGGTTAGTTCAGTTAGAGAACTTGTAACAAAACCTCTTAAGAATGTAATATACAAAAGGGATTTTAAATTTAAGTCTAAATGAGCTTTATGTTGGCATGCTACTACTTGTAGCAGTGTAACTCCTACAGCACTCAGCCAAAACCAATGTCCACTGGTCTTTTTAGTGGACACACGTCTCCTCCTCTCCAGAACATTTATAATCTGGAGTAATACCTATTTTGTAGCTAGATAATTAAGACAGACCATGAGTCATCATCAGCACCATCAAGAAGCCTTCTGTCCTGTGTTCTGCAGTAGGCTTTTCTACCTTCTTTTTCTAATTACTATTCTTTGCTGTACTCAGCTTCCATAGATCCAGCAGGCTTCCTGCACAGTAACACTCTGTGGCTCATTCACAGGTCCAGTTTTACATAAATCCTTGCTAGCTCCCATGTTTTGCCATGGGTCAAAAACAAAAGCAAACCCTGATCTTTCCTGCTGTACACTGTCCCTTTCCCAGGCACCAACAGCACCAGATTTGCTCAGATGTAGATGATACAAAATCAAAGACGCTAACTGTTAAAGCAATACCAACTATAATGCCCTTCACCTCCTAAGCACAGCCACCCAGGCTTCTCACTGTACAGGCATAGTCACAAGCTGTTCCTGGCTACACTAAAACATCTGTCTCCCAGGATGTTGCTGTCACCAAACATATGGCTGCCATTCTTCTCAGTCCTGTTCTCACACAATAACCTTAGGCTTATCCTTGGTTTGCTAAAACTGGAATAAATCAGTAGGTGCTTATTGAAACATCTATGCATCAGCAACATATTCACCTCGATAAAGCCATGTTTCCAGAATTGGCATATGCCATTGTGGAGGGAAAGGGGAAATAACCCCCTACCTTTGCAGGAGCAAATAGTGTTTCTGATGCCTGACCAGGCAAGCCAAGGCTACCTAAAGTGTGCTCACATTACTGACTATGGTATCAGTCTCTGAACATCTGTACAGTTAGGGGATGGGTTTAATTTATTTTTGTCTTTGTCTCAGGATACACAAAATCAAATTTCTAATTATGAAAAGGCATTATAACATTCTTACCAATTCCTCTGCTCTTGTCCTTTCTAATGCAAAATATTACCATGGAAACATAATTAATCAACAAAGTCCTTTTTGTGCATTTCAGGAAACAATCAGTTCTGCTAAACTGTAACTGTTTCAAGTTAATGAACTGCCAGTCTCTCCCCAGTGAATAATCTTTCTGGATAGCGACCAATGAACCATTTACAACTGCAGAGAAATTATATATTCTTTGCTTGTCTTATTCTGTCCACCAAATGTTTTAAAGCAAATAATCATTACCTAAATGGATAGCTCCACTGCCAAAATATTAAATTTTCAGTCACAGCTGAGAGGAAAAGTCCTCTGGGTTCTTTCTTTGAAGTC